>NC_079443.1:29406643-30006643 GCF_903798145.1 Danio aesculapii | reverse complement strand
TGTGCGTGGATGTGTTCTTGTTAAGACTGTTGGCATCTTGCCAGCTTGAGTTAATAAATGACGATCTGCCTTCAGGCATGCCTGGCATCTGAGGCACTTCACGCTTTATAAAGTGCAGGAGCTTTGAATAGAAGAACAAATCCACCCATCACTCTTTTAAATTTGAACATATACTATGACAATGTAAATTCTGACACATGATTGAGTCAGACAGTCAGGTAAAGGTGTTTGGTAAAATGAGGCTTGATGCACTACATTAGGTTTATTGTTGAGGCTAGAAGTTTGTTCCAGGATTATTTAATCCAGTTGATCATGACCTGTGTTTGTCAAAGAACGGGATCCTTTTAGGCTGTTATTAATAGCAGGCTCAGGCTAGGGTTGGGAATTGAATTGATTTAGATTCTGGAATCGGATACTTGGATTAAGAATCGGATACTTATGCAATTTTAATATTGATACCTCATCAATTCTGTGCACACATTTATTATATTTTCACTTGCAATCTGGCAGGAACTTCACAGTTCACAAATGAGGTTATGGTTCAGATTTACAACTGACAGAGCCTCAGATAGAATTTAATTTGCTCAAATAGTAAAATGGAAATTAAATTGAGTCACTGTAGGTATCTGTTTTCTCTGTCACAGTAACAGACTATGTAATGGAGGCCAATACAAATAATACAGTTGTATTATATTGCAAAATGTAATAATCCAATTTACTATTACAACTATTACTGTCAAAAACAAATCTAAATGGAAACTCGCAGAGGATTGTGTGGAAATGCTCTACACGGGCAATAATTCAGATAAAGATATCATGAAAATTGGAAGAAAACAAGACATAAATATGCTGTCTCAAAAGGAAGCGTTTCATTGGCTCTTAAGTTGAACATGTTTAATGAACAGGATGTTCTCAATGTCTTGGAGCTGCTCTGTTTGCCATAAACCTCTTATCTTTTCCAACCACAGCAACACCCTGCTTCACAAAAACTTCATCTCTGCAGGTGTTGTGAGTCGCTTTAAAAATAGATTTGGAAAACAGCTTTCCTAAACTTGAAGAATTATAATACAATTAATAAAAACCTACGGATGTCATGTGAATTAAAAGGTATATGCTCCGCTTTTATGTGTTAATGTTAGTACTATGATTTGTACTGGAAAGTAAATGTAACAATTGTTATTAATTAATCAATTACATTATTATTATCTTTATGTTGATATATTACATGTTTTGGCCATTTTTCCACACTGTAATCAATCCCAGCAAACTTTTTTAAGAAACAGAAAAAAAAACAACAATGTAAATCACAACTGCAGTAAATCACAGCTACATGTAAATTAGTTGCACGTTTTCTGCAGATCACAGCCATAATTGAGGATGCTTTCACATCTGTAGATTGATTGTTTTATTCCGAAACAGGGATTCAAATCGTTACAATGTTTATTTTTGTTCTTGGTGCGGTTCACTTTCACACAACAAAGTTTCTAAACACCCCAAAACAGTTAAAACAATTGGTCAGAGTTTCAGGGTTTATTTTTCAGAGTCCCACGAAATCCGCTCTGTTGTCATGCGTCCTTATTTTAATTTGATGATTATTTTAATATGATGATAAGCAATAAGACATTATAAGCGAGACTGCAGTTAGATCATGAAGCAGATACAACCTTTCTTCCGAGGTGTCAATGCAAATGAACAAATGAATGAAACATTAGACCTAATACAAAATATTGTAAGATTAAAATACAGAAAAAATATCAGATCGTAATTTCAGTTAATTTTCCTAATAGATAAACAGCTGTCCATTAGTAGTTCAGCATGCTTTCACTTTCGTATTCGACATGAAATGCTCATTTACAGGTAGGAATGATATCCCGCCCTACTTACCATTCTCTCTTCATATAGCCGTATATATATATATATGGCTATTACATAACCATAATGCACTTAGATATGGCCTTAGTGTGTGGGTTGGTATTGCTTTTTCACTACAATCGATCTGCTCCAGAGTTCGTTTCAATCGAGCCAAGACCACCTCATTGGCGCCGATCCGAGCATGATTGCTGACGTGAGTTGCAAAACAAACGTCTAGGTGTGAAAAGCACCCTGAACCTGTGTAATAACTAGCAGACTGGTTAGGTTTGGCAGTATGACGAAAGAGCAGTTAGTGTACCTTTAAGGGGTAACGCAAATAAGCTTCATTTATCTAATCTAGACTTTTGATAAAGCTTTTCTAAATGTTCCCAAAAGTCTTTATATTTGTTTGTCATCTTCATTTCTCATTTCTTTTTATGTGGTTGTTTTGTCACAGCAAAGCATAAATGACAATTTTTTGCCCTTACATTTTGACCTTTGCTGTAGGGGAAAGAGCAGGAGCACACATTTGTCTTCCGCATGGACCATCCAAAGGCCTGCAAGCATCTGTGGAAGTGTGCCGTAGAGCACCATGCTTTCTTCCGCCTGCGTGGCCCCGTCCAAAAGAGCTCCGCTCGCTCGGGGTTCATTCGCATGGGCTCGCGTTTCAGATACAGGTGCGTTAAAGTTGATTCATCTAAAAACTATTCAGTAACTTGGTTTTGTTGAAAATAGCCATGTTTTCACCAATGTTTAGGTGTTTCCTTTTCAATAATTTTATGCAATTCTGCTGGATAAATAGAATTTGAAGGTTGAGTTTGAAGGCTTCAGTATGCATTAGAGTAATTTGAGTAATGTGTAATGCCTGTGGTTCTCTTTTGGGATTTGGTATAATCAGAATCAGTTTTATTGCCAAATGTGCTTCACACACACAAAAAATTTGTTTTGGCTACAGAAGCTTCCAGTGTACATAAAGTGACAAGTGACAACACAAAATAAATATGAAAAAATAGAGACGATAAACATTGAACAGAGATGCAATTAGTCAAAAAATCTGGATGTTGAATTGTGTGTACAGATTTGTCCTAAATATACAGGTTATAAGGTGCTGTGTACAAATGCGAATGGAGAAGGTATTGCATTGTATATTGATTTAAGGTGCTGTGTACAAGTGCGTATGAGAAAGTATTGCACATATTTATTGCACAGTAGGGGAATATTTAACTGTTCATAAGGTTGATAGCCTGAGGAAAGAAACTTTTCCTGTGTCTGGCTGTTTTTGTGCTTGGTGCTCTGAAGCGCCAAACAGATGGTAACAGTTCGAAAAGGAAGTGTGCTGGGTGTGAGGCGTCCAGAGTGATTTTGCGAGCCCTTTTACTCACTCTGGAAGAGTACAGTTCTTAAAGTGTAGGAAGGGTAGTGCATTCAAGTGATTCGTTCAGCAGTCCGGACTATTCGCTGTAGTCTATGGAGGTCAGTTTTGGCAGCTGAGCTGAACCAGACGGTGATTGAACTGCAGAGGATGGATTGGATGACAGCTGAGTAGAACTGTACGAGCAGCTCCTGTGGCTGGTTGAACTTCCTCAGCTGACGAAGGAAGTACAGTCTCTGCTGGGCTTTCTTCACAATAGAGTCTATGTGAATGTCCCACTTCAGATCCTGGGAGATGGTGGTGCCCAGAAACTCATAATCGTTACATGGGGTCAGTTATACCTGTTTTTTACTGCCAAATAGTGCTCTTACCTGGTACACATGATGTACGGCAGAAAGTTGCGATTGGTGTCATTCTGACTTGAAAAAGAAAGCTGTGTAAGTCATTAGGTGTGTGCAGTATGTTGATTTTTGATCATGGACAATTAAAATGTCTTGGAAATCGAAGGAATATCGTATTATCATGCTCATTGTAACCGCTGCCTTTCTGGTGCCTCTGTCTCAATATAGCTGTTTTACAACACCACATAAATTCACATCCAATATCACAACACTTTATTTACGGCAGTCACGGCACTTATTCATATCGACGATAGTTTCATTTGTCTTAAAGCCTTGAGGGTTGAACATGAAAACAAAATGCAGGGAAGAATTTGGTATTAGAGCGCACACACTGGAGGAGAGCTATATGAACGTGCCACTACAAAGCATTTCAAACTGTGCAAAATTACAAGATTAAGCTATCTTTAAAGTTTGATCGTGTCAAAGCTGTCAAAACCATAAATTACTTACATATAAACACATTTGGTTACTGTGTTTAAACTGAAGGAAAACTGTTAATACAAAAACAGATGCATGATCTGTGCAGGTCTTAAAGGGCCAGCAGACTAATAGACACAGGCTGCTGCTTGCTTCACTCTAAAATGTTTATTCTATCAATATCTGCTCCCTCTGATGATGTCCCTAATCTGTATTAATTTATTACTATCCATTTAATGTTAATAAAACAACAAAACATTTGAAAGCATCGTGTTAAAATCGTGAATCGTGATTTTCTTGGAAAAAAATCGTTATATGATATTTTTGCCGTAAGGGCCACCTCTATGAGTAATTTGCATATTGAGTCTTTTGCGAAGTCAAGTTTCAAATTTAGACACGGCAAAAGCATGCAAATAGAGAAACGTTTGTCTGTCATGCTTTACACACAGCCTAGTAAACAACAATAGAAGACACACCGCAGATTCTGTTCTTGCTTAGAATGTGGCTCTTTGTCAAAAGAAGCATTATTTGAGCTCAGGTCGACCATGTTTCATTGCTGTGCACCATCATTATATAGTTATGGTGTTGTGTTTTGGATGTGCGTTTAAAAATGCCACTCCTGTGTTGTCATTTCCTTGTCTCGTTGCATGCGATGGTGAAGATTCTCTTTAAACCAATAGCGTTCAGCAGTGAGTCTAGCTCCACCCTTTTGATCTTGTACTTTTATGCTAAGGGTGTAAAGGGAACCAAAAATGGCCTACTAAATTTTATTTTCTTTGAGACGAGACTTCCTGTTTTTTATAGGCCCCTCAACAATAGCTGCTGTCAAGTTGTAAATTTTAGTATGGTTTACTCCAAACACTGTGTGTGTGTGTGTTGGCTGTTCTTTGGAATTGCATCTTATCTCCAGCTGCCAGCCCAAAGCCTTGACGATTTCCAGTTCAGCTCCCTACTGGTCAGGTTTTTTTGTTTGCCTACACTTATTTTAGCACTTATCCTAGCTATCCAGAATTAGCCTTTTTTTGTTTACATCAATGAATGTACTTATCTTTGATTTCACCTGCATGTCTGATTGTCTCTTTGTTGTTGTTGTGAATTTGTTTGCCAATGCTGGTCGGTCTGCTTATCCTCTAATGAACAGCGGCATTATACTTTCTGATACTGTTTGACTTTCATTACTCTAAGCCTATAAAAGTAAATATCTGCAGTCTTATCGTGTAAGCAGGGATTTATCATCAAGGTTTTAAAGGTGTGTGTGTGTGTGTATCTGACGTTGATTTTATTTTTTTTTTTTTTTCCTTTTTTCTCTATTTGTTTAAAGTGGGAAGACAGAATATCAGACAACGAAGGCAAATAAAGCTAGAAGGTCTGCCTCATTTGAAAGAAGACCAAGCCGTCGTTACTCTAGAAGGACCATGCTGAACAGAGGTGAGGAACTGACCTGCTTAGGGTTAGGAATATAAATGTATATTGATCTCAGACCTATAGTATCTGTTTGTTTGCTTGTCTGTCTGTCATTGGCAGTTCATGCCAGCCACTTTAAGATTGAACCCCTACTCTCTCTATCTGTCTATCTGACTGTTTATCTATCTTTCTAGCTGGTTGTTGTTTTATTTATCTATTGTGCTGATGCTCTCTCATTCCGTCATTTTGTTTGTATGTTCTTCTATCATATAAATATAAATATATATATATATATATATATATATATATATATATATATATATATATATATATATATATATATATATATATATATATATATATATATATATATATATATATATATATATATATATATATATTTTTTTTTTTTTTTTATTTAATATTTTTATTAGATTTTTTTTTTTTTTGACAATGCAATTTTTTTGTACCAGCAGTTATTATTCAGTAAATCAGTCATCACTCTGATGTCCTCATGCAGTACTTTAAGTCCCTTTTACATATTTTAAAACAATTATAATGTAGTCAGCCTTCATTTTGAAGCACTTTCTTTCATGCACAGTCGACTTTTGCTTTACTGTTTTGAGTCCTATGTTGAGTTTTATGTGATTTTTCATAATAACATGCTCATTCTTTTGTTTATATCCCTGCAGGTCCCAACAAATCCTCAGAGTAAGTATTTTACATTCCTGCATTGTGCAGTGGATTTCTTATGGTTCTCTTACAGTGATAAAGGGACTTCCAGTTTCAGCGTCAGTCATAAAGTATATGTCATTTGAAAGCACAACGCTGTTCAGAGCTGCTCACAGTTTTATGAATTCAATTGTGTTACTGAATTAGAGTATAGTGTTACTGTGGATGAGTTTAGTTATTGTTTATAAAGATGAAATGGTTTAATGGCCACATTAATGTATAGGCTTGTCACAGCAAGTAATTTTTGTTGTGCGATATATTCACGTTAAAATTCTTGCGATAAGTGATAATATTGTCATTTTATCCCACTGTGTTTATAGAATGATTATACAACTGCATATAAATAGGTATAAACAATTTCAAAGGGTAAAATGACATGTAAATGTCTTTGTAAAATGGCTTTTAAATGTCTTTTTTTGAATCTTAAATTTTCTGGAAGTGGACTGCAGCTGTATAACAGAGCTCATTTGGACAATTTCTTCCAAACCGGCAGTAATTTTCAAGTGTAAACTCATCTTTTCATCACCTATTAGTAAGCAGTGTTTGTGAAGGAGTTTTCTGAACATACTGACGCCTCCAATAGACATTAGATAATCAGATGTTGATTTTAAAATATTATTCAGGTCATATCCATGTATTCCATAATACTGATTGTGACAGGCCTATGTTTGTGTAATTTAGAATAAAAAATTTTAATCTAAACCTTATAAAGTAAATTTGTTTTACATAAATGCTGTCAAACCATAAATATTGTTTTATTTAAACCATGGTTTGAATGTAATCTAAGAAATGAAGCACTACTTCAACTTTTTAAATTCATTGTTATTCTACAGGCTAAATGCATGACTGGTCTGTCAGCTTAAGGATATGCTGTTACACTGAGTGTTCTGCTTTAGTTTTATAAGTACCTTCTTAGACTGTGATTCAGCTGGTGTTAAAGGCACAAACGTGAACATCATGTGCTGCTGCTTTTGTAGTGCTGATTTACAGGGATTTTTTTACGATTCATGCTGTGACTAAGCATTAATGCTTAACAAGTATGATTGTTTGACTAATTTCTATTTTAAGGATTTGGTCACATGCTAAAAATGACATCAGGAATTTCTCACTCTGAACCTTTGAGTCACCATGTCTGTTCACCTGTATGAAGGAGCAATTTTTTTTTGCCTTCATTGAGCATTTTAAGTCCGGTTCTGATCTTGCTTACTTTTTTTGTCTTTCTACAGTAACCACAATAACGGTGTGAGCCCAAGTATAGAAAAAAAGGTATTACATTCTTAAAGATGTCTTACAAGTATACTTTTTATTACATTTAAGATTAAATCTAATGTTGTTATTTTGTTTGGTTTAATCTTTCAAAATGAATGTCAAGTCATATTTTACTTGTAAGTAAACTTATTTGGGAAAATATGCTTTGCTTGAAATCTATTTTAAATTGTGTATTAATAATTAATACAATTAATAATAATGATAATAATAATAATTGTACCAAATCATAATATTAGGAAAATATCTGAAGAATAATGGGACACTGAGGGTTGGGGTAATTAGTATTTAGAAATTCAATTTTATCACAGGAAAAAATATTTAAAATATTATGTATACTATTCATTATTATGAAACTAATATAATATAATATTAAAAATATGTATAAAATGGGAAAACGGTTAATTTAACTGTATATCGTTTTTGTAAAATATTCATATTTTACAATATATGAATGTTAATGTATGTTAAAACAGTGTTATGTAAATATAATATATACATTTATGAATATAATAAACATTTTAATGTATCTTTGATCTAATAAATGTCTAGTTGATTAGCTTATGATACTTTTTAAAATAAACTCTGTGTACCCGGTATTGGGTCCATGACGTCATTTACTTCCACATTCTTTAAATTTTAAAGGTCTGTACTGGTCCAGTACCCCCATAAGTGGTTCTGTTCTTTCATCAGTTGGAATTGGATAAATTGTGTATAGATTGTGTATAGATTGTGATGAGACATTTTTCTTTTTTCCTATGATTACTGACATGAGCAGGAATCACCAAAATCAATAACAGCAACCTAGACCACACAGACCACTTTCAAAATTTAGGTTTACAAACAAAAAAGGCGCCTTTTTTTTTAGGGGTTTATTAAAATACGAACAACATATACAATTATTTAATCACTTTTGCCAGTGTTATAATAATTCAAAGGGTTTTCTTTAAAATGATACCAAACTTTTGCATTTACACCTCTGCATGTGGATTTAGGAAGCTTTTGAATTTAGGTAGGCAAAATCCAGGCGGAAAGCCCAAAATAGCACTTGACTTTAAGCGATTAAATATTCTACCAACATCACAATGATATAAATAAATGTTAAATAAGTCAACCAAATAAACCAACTTGACTTAAACATCCACAATTAATTTTTCGCAATGAATCAGCAAGTTAACACTTCACTTCTCTAATCAGTTCAATCTTTTTGATGATTCATTTAGCATGTTTAGTTACCAATGCTTTGTTTTTTTGGTACCTAAATGCATCCCACATGCATATTTCCATAGCCCACCCATACACGTCCTCCCTGGTCTGGTATGCCTGTGGTCAGCAGTCCGCCCTCTGCGCCAGGCCCCATGGAGATCGAAACCCTTCCTAGGAGTCCCGGTGGCAGCCAATCGGACAAGAGGAGGTGAGCTTCTCACAATTTTAATGCAATAAGACCTCTAAGCAGGTTAATCTGATGTCCTGCTGTTACTCCAGGCCCCCACGCAGCCAGTTAGCATGACATTAGCTGAATGTGACGCTTATATAAATGCTTTATTTCTGCTGTTTTGCTGCTGCTGATGTGTCGGTGAGCTGGTGTCAGGTTATGGTGCTGGTTGGTGACTGGTGCTTAAGGTGCTTCGTGCTGTTTAGCTTTGACGTAGAGCAGATGGCCGCTTCAGCACTGGAGAAAATGCCTGCTGCGCTCGCTGACAACAACAAACTCTCTCCCGTCTTTCTCTTCTACTCCTTTCTCCCGAGGCTGTCTTTGGGGTTATTGCGCTGTGCGGAGCTTTGCCTTTAAACTTGAAATATTGAAAAGAAATTAAATAAGAGACCCGTGGGGATTATCGTGTGAGTGTTGGGGATGTTTTTCTGACTTATGAAAATGTTGATCCTCCTTCTTTAACGTTCTAAACTTTAAACTTTGTTCTAGTCTGATGTTCTGAAACCCAAGTGGCCTTTTCATAAGGCAAGGTATGTACGCTCTTGTTTTTAAGCCCTCGCTTCAACCAATCAGTACATTTCTGAGGGAGTCCTCATGATTGGCTTGGGAGCAGTTGTTTATTGTTTTTCTTTAGCTGGGCAAATCAGTATCTCCATCAGTTCTGCTATTGCTTGATTCTAGTCCAAACCAAACAACCTAATCAGTAGGGCAGACCTGTGATCTCAGCTGGGTCGGTAGAGGTGGGGTGTAACGGCAAGCTGAAGCAGTGGGCTTGGTTTTATTTATTTTTTTATTTTTTCCTTGACCTCTCTTTTGTCAAACCTGAAACTAATGCAGGTGATTTCACTGCTGGTGCCTTTGCTTGGCAAATTCAAGATGGAATCAACAGGCAGATGGACAAACCGCTGGTGGCCATTTTTCACTTTTGTTGTTCTATGATTCAACTATTCTTCTTTTGTATTAATCCTCCTCACTAACCAGACTGCTAAAGGCCCATGTATTAGGGCTGGGCGATATTTGCAAAAAAAAATCACGATTTCATGTTTCATATGATTCGATATAGATAATTCTTGAATATATTTTAACAATCTATTTAGGAATATTAGGATTTTTAAATTTTATTTAACACTTTATTTTAATTGACCAACATTACTAAGGCAAATAGTTTAAATAGTCAAAAACAAAAATATTTAAACAAAACATCTGATCTCTTCATAGTAATATAAACATAAGTGTTAAAGATACTCTTAAACTTAATAATGAAATGTTACAAAGTGTGTGCAATGGTAAAGCGTAAATACTAAACAATCAAAGCAAACTTTAAGGTTTGAATAATAATGATACAGTAAACCTTAATGGAAGTTGAATGACTATATTAGCCCCTATGCTAAATATGCTTTCAGATGGGGAGCTAGTGGCTGGGATACACAAGAAAAGAAACCAAAAAGCCACTCTGGCGACATCCTTAAATCCTATTTTTATTTACAATCGCTTCACTGCTGCTAGCCATGGCACTCATTTTCGCATGTCTTGTTATTCTGACCTGAAGTGACAAGTATGCGCATGGATTCCTTGACCATTTACAATGGATTTTACGCTTGTGTTCCCCTGGCGTCTCTCGTAACTAGGTGACCATCAAGCATTTGCTCAGTGGATGACAAACGGAGAAACCATTGCTGCAGCTCTGATACAAGTTTATGGAGAAAAGCGCTGCAGTATTTGGGTGCGCTGTATTGTGTGAGGTAATTACTCTGCTATTGCTGAAATGTATTCCATACGAAGTGTGAAGCAGATTGGTTAGTTCTACTTGCATGAATTGCTGTGCCCTCCCAGCATTCGGAAAAGTTAAAATGTTTTCAACTAGGTGCGGCTGGAAAATGCTTGCACAACGTTTGCGCGTAACTCCCAGATGCATGTCGTGCAAGTCACGTGCTTCCTTTGGAAATGACAAAGTGTCACCCTAAGCTTATTGGCATTGCTTCCAGGGTGCTCAGCAGCCACATTTTGATAGAACTATAGAACTACACACCGAATCTTTTTTTTTTTTTTTTTTTTTATCGATATTGACAATGGTGTTCAGTCAATAAATATCAATACCGAATTTATCGCCCAGCCTTACCATGTATACTTCTTTTTCCACATTCTAGTCCATCTTGTGCACAGCACACTGAGCAGTGGTTTAGTGCAGATGGATGGATTGGATGCATGTGCAGTACCCACCTAGTAGACTCGGTTCTTTTTCATCATTTAACTGCATCTGCTCAGACTAAACAATAAATAAATTTGGCTTTGCGCATATATCCAACCACACTTCTGATGATGATAAATAGCATCATAAACACAATGTGCAGACCAAGTATACTTTGTGGTTTAAATTATTTAATAAACTAAAACAAACTTTCTTGCTTTATGATTTTGCTTAATCAAATATTTTGAATAGATTGAGGTCAAATCTGTATCACAATCTGCTCCCCTGTGACACTGCTTTCTCACTAACATCCTCCCATCATTTTCCTATTTACATTTCCACATTTTCCATGCAACGTCATTTCAAAATGTATTGACTTGACTAATATATGAATTTATTACTAATAATAATAGAATATTGCCAGTCATTTAAAATATACATTTTAGTTATTAATTTAGTATAGCAATATAGCGTAAATCAAACATTATTGTAATATTTATAAAATAAATGCTGGGCGATATGGCAAAAATGCAATCTCTGTAATTATTTTCTATTTTAAACAGTAACGATATACATTTCGATATAAGTTCTTAATGCTTCCACTTTTAAAAGAGTATCCCAACCATGACTGAAGGCAGATACTGCTGGTGGGAAAGTGAAATGAGCATGCTAAACATTACTGGGTGACGCAGCATGACCTATTTTCAACCAATAATTTTCAGAAACCAAAAATTTGACTAATGTCTAATATCAAAACAATTATAGATTCCTGTTGTTGCATATTTCTGCTGTGTGATTGGCTCTTAGGATCAATATCGAGTAAGAATGTCCAGAGCTCATCATCGTTATTGGCATAAATTTTATTACGATTCACTATTATATTGTTTATCGGCCCAGCCCTACTTTTTCATATGAAGTAACTCAGGAACACAGGGTTGTGACAAATTACTCATTGTGCATTTAGTCAGTTTAACTGAACATGCAAAACCAAATTAAAATGCTAATTTAAATAAATTAAAAGCAAAATGATTTGCAAATCTGATATCTCAGGTGTTTGTTGTTGAATACAACGAGGACAGGAGATCTGTAGGTCCTCTAAAGATGCAAATGACTTATTTTGTCTACAATAAAATACATATACCAGGGTTGCTGCGGGGTCTTAATCTCAAAATCGAAATTTTAGGCCTTAAAAAGTCTTAACTTTATTTAAAAAGGTCATTTTTAACTCTATCATAATGGTTTAATTATTTTCCTTACAATAACATTTGTTTAAAAGTTCTTCATGTCCATTTACTGCTAAGGACACCAACCTCAACAGATTGCTGTGCATAGATTTAGTTTATTATAGTTTTTAAAATATTTGTTCATTTCTTTATTTAAAAGAAAGTTTATTTTGGAAAAACATGTATGGATAAAAGTAGAGCTTGCTTGTTTTTACACAATATTTAAAATATTTTTCTAAGAAATATCTAAAATATTTTATTTTTTATTTATTATTGTATTATTACATTTATTAAATAAATCAAAAATAAATTCGATAGGACAAATGAAAATCTTTTCCATCTGGGCCATTTGAAAAATTCCTTAACCTTTATCCCTTTATGAGTCTAAAATTTCATTCATCATGGTCTTAAAAATGTCTTAAAGTCTTAAATTCAACTTTGTGAAACCTGCAGAAACCCTGATAAACACTTTTGCAGTATAGAATTTTGATCCATCTGTCCTCTCTGGCAGTAAGCTAGTGAGAAGCCTTCATGTTAACTTTTGTATTACTCTAATTATAGGCTATTATTTAATTGCATGACTGGAATTTGACCATTGAACAGCATCACAATTTAATACTTTTTTTCTCTGATCCATTTGCTGTCAAATTAGAAATTGAGGTATTCAAAAGTACTATAATCAAACAGGCTGTAGATGGGATATGGTTGATCTATCAAACTGTATTTAGTTGGCAGAACTCATAACATTCAGTAAAGTATTGAAATTATACTTTATTCTTGAACAAGTGAATCTTGAATCACTCTTCCCTACTAATTCATTTCTCTATAAACATTATCGACCTTAAAACATCTTCATTCTCCAATGCATCCTCTGGCTTCGCTCCTTCAGTTTTGACCTCTTTCTTTTGCCTTGTGTTCTGCACACTGTTGCCTATACACTTTTCTGACTTGGATACATCAGACTCCACAATTTTCTGTCGCCTCATGTTAACACTCCCCCTCCTCCTCCGCTGACCCATCCAGGCTTCACTCCCCAACTCAGTCCCACCACTGACACCAGAGTGACCGTCAGGCACCTCCTCTCAGACATGGACCGCCGCATTCCTCAGACACAAACTGAGTGCCAAGGAGCGCCTGGATGAAAGATATCCACCGAAACTACCTTGGCGAAAATCCTTTCTTCATTTTCAGCACAGAAAGATTCCTCTCTGAGACTGAAACCAGCCAGAGTGATGAGATAACCTTCATGGGAGGAGCCTGAATAACTTGCTGTGGCTGTGCTTGCAATAAGACGGACTCTGTCAATACTCAACCAGCTTTGCCACCCAGTATATCCTGTTTTAGATATTTATTTGTTGTTGAATTTCTGCCTTAATCCTCATAACCACATTTGATTGTTTGAAACTATATTAAAAAGTTAATAGCTGCTTTTCACAAATTTGTTAACTCTTATAATCATTTTAGCAAAAGGAGGGTTTTATGTTGGACAAAATGCTGTTTGTCCATTTCAAGACATGCTCTGTAAAACCCAACAGTCAGCTTTATCAAATGAAATGAGTGTAGTTAACTCAAAATTTACTGAAAGTTAATTCTACTTATTTAAAGAGAGTTTGGAACTCAGTGTTGAAGGTAATGAGTTAAATAAATACCTCATTACTTCAACTTAAATGGAGCAAGTTCACAGTACTCAAATTGATTCGTTTTTTTTTTTACTCAAATGGTTTATTGCAATCTGTTTCCTCAAGCGGTTTGAGTTGATTTAACTTATTGGGCTCAAATTGCTTCTCTTACTCAAATGGATTAAGTTCACTGTACTCATTAGTATTAGTTTTTGAACTTAAATGGTTTGTTGCAATCGGTTTCCTCAAATGGTTTGAGTTACCTTAACTTTTTGGGTTTTACAGTGTACCTCGGGTTTTTAGCGACATTTGATGCCATTCACTACACTCTTGCTTATTTAAGTTAAACACCAACTTTCAAAGTGTTTCATAAGCTATAAAGAAATAGAACAGTGTTTATTTGTAGTAATAAAAAGTAATGATTTTTAATTATCGGAATGATCTGAAATAGTATTTTTAAACATGCACGCATTCACTTTTAATTGCATGCCTATTATGTTGAAACCCAAAAGGTTTCTTGTCTTGCCACAATCAGCTAGCATTTGTATGATCTTCATAATTGATATATTTTCACTTCAAACAGGTAAAAAAAAGCTTAGATTAATGGTTTGCATTTTTAATAAATGTCAAAATCTCAATATTGAATTTGAAGACATTGGTAATATTGGAGAGATTTGAGGATTTGGTTGAGATTGAGATGCTGAACTTACTCGTAATTGTGCTCTGATAGTGATGGTAATATTATAAGGTCAAAATCGAACCATATGAAGTTCCAAAAGTTAATGAAATGTTTTTTTTTTTCTTGAAATATCAAGAGAGTTTATATCATTTCAGCAATTAGGGCAAAGACTATACTGTAGCATACACAAGAAGTGTCACTCAATGCGTTTTGATTGGGGAAAAGTTTAACAGTCAATATGGTGAATGAAGCCCCGCCTTCTAGTACAGGAGTCATTCATCGATCGCTACAGACTCAAGATTCTCCGGGCGAGGGGCTCGGACCAGACGTGAGTTACTGCAGATTTTGTGTGATTCAGATGTCAGAAATGAAACTAAGGAGATGGTTGTTGTTTAATTTTATTGGTGATTCCTAATATGAAATTTAATCATAAGCTTGGCAAGCAATTTTGGAGAATTTGACGTTTCCCCATTCAGACAGAATGCCCGAGAAGTGTTTGAACGCTGAGTGAAAGGATTTGCCTTAAAGGGACTTTGATTAGAGATCCATCCATGTTAGAGATGTACTGTAGGTTCTGTTGCTAAATACCTCATGTAATAATAATTTTTAGTGACCATTTATGCATTTATAGGTTAATTTCATTTGGGAAACGAAAACCAATTAAAACCAAAGTTTTTGATTAGTTTTCATTTGTTTTTTGTTGATTTTTACACACACACACGTACACACACGCACACACACACACACACACACACACACACACATATATATATTGAATATCATTTAAATATACAGTTACAGTATCATTAAATGAAATGCCTTTTTGGTGAAATTTATGAAATGTTTTCTGTAAATTACATTTATTTTTCTTCTTACGAGCATTTCATTTGTGTGTTTAAACAAAAGTTATGTAAAGTGCTGTTAAAGTTCTATATTTTATTTTAATATATCTATAATCAGATATATCTGCTTATTGAGCGCTTTTGTGAGTTCTTATTGGAGTGATTGAGATTTTAACTAGTTGACCATGCGTAGTGCAATGTGCAGTTTTTATATTGCCAGACAGACATAACCAAAGGAAAGCTGTATCTTACAAAGCTTTAAGACATTTGATATATAACTTGTTTCAGTTTCTCTTTAGGTCTTTTGTGTCAGTATTTAAGTGATGTATTTCTGTAAATGACAAACTCTGTCATGTCTCAAACAGCAAAGATTTCTAATGCAGTGCCATTAATAACTTGGTCATAGCTTTGCCTTTGAGCTTGATTTGAGCTTTAATCTCATTCCAGCAGTTTATAGAATGTGACGTTTCCTCCCTCTTTTCACTTAGGAAGAAAATTATTATATTGCTTTTTGTGATTCCAGTACAGACATTACTGATATGCGTGTGTGAGTGTATGTCTGCGTGCAGTGTGTGTGTGTGTGTGTGTGTGTGTGTGTGTGTGGTCTTTTAATCTAGATCTAGTGGAATGTGTGTGTGTGGTCAGTTGGCATGACTCCCTTAGATAACTAGTCCATTCTTTTTGTGTAAGCTGCTTTTTCAGTAATGAGTATCTCAAATTTGAGTTATAATCATTTGATTATAGCATTAGAGGAAATCTTTATCACTCAACACATTTTTTACATTTTTTTTTTAGTTGGTGTGGGTTTTTTTATTTATTAAAATGTCTTTTTTTTGCACTCACTTTGGTTGCGAAACTGTACAATTGCGTAGCTGAAACTTGAGTCTTGGCCCAGCCTTAAGGATTTTTGTGGAGGTGAGTCACATTTGCCATAATTCTGATTGTGGACACTGTATGGGCACCACATACGAGGTAACATCCCGTAACTGACAGATGGTAATTAACCCTTTTGTCTTTCGCAGCATGCCTATTGTGACTGACCTCTTGGAGACATGCGTAGATGAGGTTCTTCAGGCCACTGTTCCCATGGCGACAGTAGAGGAAGCAGGGCCAGGTGCTGCTCATACCAGCGCCAGCAGTGTCACCGAGGAGACCCTGTCGCTTGCCGGTGAGTTCAGATATCAGAGATGCAGACAATTCTGCATTTGCAGATTAGTTGCATTAATAATTAATATCTTTAAAGTGAATTGAGTCGTAAAAAAAAAAAAACAATATTTAGTACATTAGAAATGTTTCATACTTTTGTATCTTGGCTCTGAATTATTATGTATTGTTTTGGTTATTTAAATCAGGGTATCCACGGGGTCTTAATGTATTTAAAGTTGATAAATCAATGTAGAGAAATCTAAGGCCCTAATAAGTAATTAAAGTTAAAAAGTCTTCAATGTTATTTCGCAAGGTATTAGATTTTATATTATTTTTAATTATGTAATGCATGGTTGTATGCTAAAGTTTGCCTGAATTAAATCTGCGAATATCAGGATGCTGTGTAGTTTATGAAATCAATAAAACCCAGCTAGATGTGAGATCATGCTGCTTTGTTTACTGCAGACACCAAGGCAACACCATTATTTCTGCAGTTCTATAGGCACCGTCCTGTTGAATTAGCTAGGTCGATTTTTATTCAGTATATGAATAATGTTTTCGTTTTGGATTAGTTTCTTACATTAATATTTAGTAATTATATTGTAAGTTAAAATCTCGCCAGTGTTTCCGGTTGAAACCTAAAGTGGTTATTCATTAATTTATTCATTTTTCTTTTCGGCTTAGTCCCTTTATTAATCCGGGGTCGCCACAGCGGAATGAACCACCAACTTATCCAGCACGTTTTTACGCAGCGGATGCCCTTCCAGCCGCAACCCATCTCTGGGAAACAACCATACACACTAATTCACAAACATACACTACGGACAATTTAGCCTACCCAATTCACCTGTACCGCATGTCTTTGGACTGTGGGGGAAACCGGAGAACATGCAAATAAAGTGGTTATAAGGTCTTAAAATGTACGGGAAGGGTCTTAAAAAAGGTCTTAAAATGTATTGAATTTCACTCTTTGTTTCCTTTATATACTCTGTAAATTAACTAATCAGTTACATTGCAAATTTGAGCAGAATATTTGCAGTCATTTTCTAAATATCAATTTAAAACTGCTCATGCAAACTTAATTCTAACTGGTTTGCACTCCAAATTAGATTTTGTTCATTCTGTGCAACACTGCATGAAGTTGAACACACCTTTTATCTTTCAATATTCATTCATTCATTTTCCTTCGGCTTAGTCCCTTTATTCATCAGGGGTCGCCACAGGGGAATGAACCGCTAGCTTTTCCAGCATATGTTTTACACAGTTTTACATTCACACACATGCACTATGGACAATTTAGTTTATTCAATTCACCTATGGCCTATGTCTTTGGACTGTGGGGTAAACCTGAGACCCAGAGGAAACTGGAGGACCCGGAGAAAACCTATGCGAACACTGACAGAACATGCAAACTCCACAAAGAAATGCCTACTGACCCAGTTGGGACTCGAACCAGCGACGTTCTTGCTATGAGGTGACAGTGCTAACCACTGAGCCACCGTGTCGCCCCTATCTTTAAAGAATGATCATGTGAATTCTGTATGAAAGGTGTCTTGGAAAAATAAAAAATAAATAAAATATCATTGCAGCTTCGAGAAATATTCCTTTTTCAAATAGCCAGACTGCAAGACTGCAATAACTGTCTGTTTTTAAGTTAGGCCAGTTCAGATCATAGAACGCTAAATAAAATCATTTCAGAATTTGAAAAAAATGTTTCTTAACCACCAATTGAGCATATTGATATATGGAGCATGTGACACTGAAGTAATGCCCATTTCTCATTTCTGTAAAAATTTACCAGCTAGCCTTTTGATATCTTATATGAACTGTTTTACTTCTTGCTTTTACTCATTTTATTATATTTTGTCACACTTTGCCTGTTTATTGTGTGAAGAGATTAACCCCAGCATTAAGGTTTTAAGCCTCACACATGCAGATGTGTTTCCATCTGTCTGTCTGACTGACCTCTCATTGTTTAGTGATGCTCACTGAATCAGTTCTTATCCACAGAGGCTGCAGCTCGACTCAAGCAACTAGAGATTGAAAACACTCCAGTGTCTGTTCCAGCCAGAACCAATGTCAACCTCAACATGAACAACCAGGTCAGAGCAGCCATCCAGAAGCCCCTGCACACACTGAAAACAAAGCTTTTTGTAAATGGTGTTTTTCCAGTATATTTCCCCCTTCCATAAGACTCTACAGCATACAATTAAAGCTCCACATACACTTTAAATACAAGAACCAGAAACTCTGTCCACACTAACCTCAGGATGTACATTACATTAAATAGTGAATAGGGAAGATGATTACTCATGCTATTACTGCAGTCAGTGATCTCTATATCCTTTCCAGCTCAGTGTCACTTAAGGTTTATTCAGCCTGGACTATATAATTAAAGTCCCCTTGCAGTCACTAAATTTATCCCTAAAAGTAATCTGATTATTAAAATTGCATAGTGAAACTTTGTGGAAAATCAAATCCATCTTAAAATGGCTTGAATGTAGCTGTACACTAGGATACAATTTTATTTGGTTAGCAAAAGTTAACTGTGTAAAAGCTATTTACAGTAAAGGCAAATTGCAGACTTGGTTTTATTGGGTATTGCTGTGTCAATTTCATAGGGAGATTTATTTAATGCCAAATAAATTATTGCCTAAAAATCATCCAGGGAGCTCTTTCTGAAGAGATGTGACTCATTTGTTCTACACAATCATAGACTTATTTTAATAATTTGTTTTTTTTTTTAGCTATTATTTTGATAGGACAGTGGAGAGGGAGACCTGAATGAATGGTTTGTAGCGAGAGAAAGGGGAAGGATTGGCAAAAAACCTTGAGCTAACAATCAAACTATATATAACAATCGTGCTGTATGTCGGCACAATGACATCTTACTGCAGATTTTTTTTTTATTACTTTATTTTAAGGTTTATGTAAATATATATGTATACACACACACAGAACATACAAAGGACAATATAAAGAAAAACAAAAAAGAAAAAAGACAACAACAAAATGCATCATAGTCACAAAACGTACTATCAAAACTAGAGAGGGTATAGGGCTGAAACCTCAGAGGGATCACTGGAGAGTTCTTGAGATATAGATTTGTTAAATAAATCAAGAAATTGACCCCAAGTAGCCAAAAATTATGGAGCTAGTCCTTAAAAATCTAAGTCTCCATGTAAATAACAGATATCATGTCGAAAATCCCTTACTGCAGATTTTAAAAGAAAATGCTTAACAGTAGTGTTGACTACATTTTGGTTTAAGCATAATAAAACACAAGGTAGATGTAGACAAAGTTAAAGCTACATTTTATGCACAGTGGAGACAGGTTCAAACCATAGACTGTAAAATATATGGACAGAGCATCCGTGACGTCACCCATAGGTTTCTGAAGAGCGCAAAAGAAGCTACTAGTAGGCGCGGCCAACCGTCGCCATTTTGTTCGCGCGTCATCGCACCCACGGCGGGATACCAAATAAGGGCAAAGAGGCGGAGAGTGGGCGGAGCTACAGACGCCTGCTGGCACTTTGCTTAGACCTAGCAGACAGACTTTACTTTGGGAGAAACGCTTGATACTTTATTACCTGCGACTCGTTTGTGTTCTGACCACATGTGCTTGGCTGTACACTATATCAATAAAGTGTTTAGACTTTTAAAAACACTGTTGTAATACAGTGAGCCACTAAACATTGTTCTTATGACGTTTTTCTACAGGAGGAAAACGCGAATTACTTCCAAACACTTCAAATATAGTCTGTGTTAGTAAATGCAAGACTCTTGATGAAATCCAGCATAACACTGTATGACAACGCTTCAGATGACTGTTCTAGAGCCTACAGCTAATCAATCTGGCACATTCTGGAGTGCTTTATGGGTCTAAAGAAAAATATTAATGATAAATGATCTTAAATAAAACAAATACATTTATAGAGATGGTATACAAGTATATAACTTTACTCACATGGGAAACGGAGGCCACGTGAATGGTTTGTGAGCACAATTAAGTGCACACAGCATCCCATATCATCTGACAATTGTAAGAAAGAAGTCCAAAAGGCAGCTGACTGTGTAAAGCCACATAAAACAAAACAAAAATACGATGAATATGCCAAGGTCAGTGGCTAATCTGCCGGATTCAGCTGAGGTGAAGTGACGGCGACCAGCGAGACCTAGCTGTCACTCAAGTGGCCACGCCCTTAATTATGCAAACTTAATATAACCTAATATAAAGGAAATGGATGAGTTATAAAAAAATTCACCCCCCTCACAGTTGTTATGGAGGGTAATAATAGCTATATGAACCAAAATCGTTCTTTGTACCAGGCTGTAAACACCTTTTTTTCTGTTGTAAAATTGGCCATTCTAACAGTAGGCTCAATTGCAACTTGCTCTATTATGGAGCCAGGACTAGCGGAATTTTGATGAATTGCAGTTTCAGTTACTTCCGTATTGGCTTCCCGAGAGAGAGCGGGAGGTTGCCGCTTGGTTCAAACTCAGAAAACATTTACTGTTTTTTTTTGTTTGTTTGTTTTATTCTGGAATGAAGCTTTTGTAAACATGCTCTGACTCATATAATGCAATTAATGTCATGCTCGTAATACATACATGAGCTTTAAACCAAATAAGCAATGTGTTTGTATAGCAGTTTTGCTCTAATTTACATTTTTCCTTCAGCTCTAATACTTTTTAACTGAATGGATTTGTTGTTGAGTGAGAGGAACTTGACTGTGTTCAAAATGTTTGTGTTTAGGGCCAACTGTAGCTTATTGAACATTATGTATTAATGAAAATCTCAAATGAAACACCAATGCAACTTAGGTGTTTTTTCCCCTTTGAATAGTTTTAACCTGCTGTGGCTTGTTTTCAGGAAAACACAGAAATTGTGTGCAATTGTGTGCAGGATGATGTGGTGAAACTGACAGAGAAAAGTTTGAACAGTGTGAGCAGCAGTCCTGTCCTGAACCAGCTCAAAGCTCCTGACGAACTCAAGAGCAACATCCTGAAAGCTCAGGCAGAGGCAGCACTTAAGGTATTGACATGTGCTATTAACACTCATATCCACTTCAGCTTTTTATGTTTTTTGAAGGGGATCTCACATTTTATTAGTTCTTTACATGATATACTGCACCAGCATTGATACTGTATGTGTTAATGCCATGTATACTGGTAATTTATGAATCTAAATGTGTGTAAATGTTCGTCTCTTTGTTCAGGATTCAAGAGATGAGCTTGGACTGACTCCAGACAAGAACTGTAACCTGCAGGAAGCAGCAGCCAGGTATAAACACAGTTGTACATCTGCCTGAATTAAAGACCCAAGGCAGAAATGCATTCAGTTTTTAATAACCGTTATCCTAATTGCAGTTTAGGCTTTATACACCTTCCTACTTGTAATCTATATTTCTACTACTACTTCACTGTACTTCAAGTTATATGTCAAGATGAGATCCATTCATTTATAACTGGACTGTTTTGGGGTTCAGTGTTGTCTCTACTACTCTACCATCAAGTCTCTACTTGACTCAAACACCATCGTTATAAATTTCAATATTGCAGCTGAAAATCAGGTTTTCAAGACCAGTTCACAGTGATAACAGATGCCACGTTTGTGTCCAATAGCACTTTGCATCAGCATGTTACCATGGTCTCAATTAGTTGGTGTTAGTCGGTGGTCATTTCTGCTGATTATAGATGTTCATTGGCATTCACCAGGCTCTACTGTAGTCTGCTAATTGTCTGCATTGATTGGCTTCTGTCAGTTCACTAAAGGGTTGCCAAGTTTGTGGAACACAACCTGCCCAACTGCTGATTAAATGACCTAAAAAGTTATCCAGTCAGGTCCACCTGGGGGTATTCCATAAAGCTGGATTAACTTACTATCTGCTAAACCCTGAACTCTCGGTTGATTAACCCAAAACCTGCTTACCGTGAGTATGTCGGTTCCAAAACAGCTGATAAGAGTTAACCTTCTGAAGATAACCGCAGGTTAATACGTGCGTACGGCGCATACCTGAAGGCATTTTCAGTAGATCGAATTTACGAGTCACCATAGAAAGTCACGGTGAGAAAAAAGGGCAACATACTTTACAGAGACGGAGTTGGAGGATTTAATGCTGGTGTATGAGGAATTAAGGTGGATTATAAAGTAAAAGCAATAGACATCTGCATCAATGAAGGAAAGAAATAGAAGATAAGAAAATAAAAAATAAATAATAAGAGAATTCGTTAGTTTATTAAATTACACATGCCACACTCCACACGTTGTACACATGCCACACTTTGTAATAAAAAATTAAATGTAACTTTAACATCTTTTTTGAGTGTGCTGTGTAACCATTCATGCATTTAATTTTCCTGCCATTCATTTCTTAATGCCACAATAATAATGTATATTGACTAGTATATAAGGCTTATATAAATTGTAATCCTTCTGGGGCTAGAAGAACTCTGTCCAAAGTCAAAATTAAACACAGAAACATTCTCTTAAAAGGTCATATTTGACTACAGCAGCTATGTATTAAACATATATTAGAATATTCTTTCTGTTAAATACTTCTTTCAAATACTGTCAAATACTTCTTTCACTAAATAACTCAGAGGAGCTGCTCTGTCCCTTAATAAAGGCTAATCAGTGGTTGAATTATTTGACCTTAAACCACACACACACACACACACACACACACACACACACAGAAAGAGAGAAAATCTTTGCGAGATTCGAACTCGCTCTGCTCTGAACACTGTTGCTCTTTATTGGCGCACTGTCCACTACACTATTGCCTCGCTCTGAAACATTTGTGTAATGATACGCAGTGGTTTATGGCCGAGGAATTGTACAAAGGTGTATAAAACAGTTCATTGCCAGGCATACTGTACAGATACAGGGTGTAAGTTGCTATGACTATTTAACATACCCTAAAAGTTACCTCCGTTTTTAGAATCAAAACTGAGGTTATCTACTTACTTCTAAACTTACCTGGGTATGTTACATAACCTGCTTTCTGGAATACTCCTCTGGAGTAAAATTGCTTTCTGGGGGATAGCTTAATTAGCATTTGTTTCCCCAAACCTATAGACTAAAATCCTTGGCAAAAGTGTAAAAGTCATGGACTCGGCAACACGGATGCAGTGTGAATTGACTTGATGGTTATTTGTATGTATTAAGTATGGTTACTTGGTGTATTCTTTTTTTTTTAAATAAATTTTGGATATGTCTGTGTCCTCATCAGATTAACCAGTCGTGGGGGGCGTATGGGAAGTACCACCTCTCTGCCAGTGAGTGGGAGAGCGGAGCGGCAGGAGTCCTGGGATATGCTCAAACAACCCGGCCTGCTGCCATGCTCTACCAGCAGGTGAGACAGCACACAAAACCTATTCAAAGTACAGTGACAAGATTGTACTACAAAGAAGCCTTGCTTTGTTGTTTGAGTGTGTGGATTAAGATGTAGTAGGGCCATGTGAGGGAGCCTGCGGGCCTGTAATCCTCCTGGGACACAGTCAGAGGCAGTGGAGCACAAGAAGGCAGGCAGAATCTGGGGCACACCCAGATTAAAGGGGCCACCTGGTCCTCCATCAAGCCGGGGCTTGTTTTATATCTTTTGTATATGATCACACACTACCGTTCAAAATATTAGGGTAAGGAATTAATACTTTTTATTCTGTAAGGACACATTAAATAAACAGAAGTGACTTATAAGACTTATTTTCCTTTTAATCTTTATATTTCTATAAGAATGTATTAAAGGGAAAAAAAAACTAAATTTTAAAACTAAACTAAAAAAACTAAACTAAGTTTTCAGCATTATATTACTAATTATTACGTATGTACTTATTATTAATCGTCAAAAATAGCATTCAGTCATGCATGATGCCGATTTACACCTCACTTAAAAAAAGATATCTACACATGTTATTTTGCCATGAGCATCAAGGTGTGGGGGCGCTGAGGAGCGAAGTCCAGTCATGTCAAAGACTGAGAGCCAGATGCTTTCATATGCATTTCCGAAACAAATGATGTGATGTTGTGTTTCGTTTAATTTGCTTCATACAGTAGGCCGAAACAATGTTTAAACACCGTGACATAGTTGTAAACATGTTGGACAATTAAGTTGAAAGCAGGTAAACATAACAAAACTGAACCCCTTTCACAATTGTGTTCCTTTCATTTTCGAATTCACGATTAGTGAATAGTGAAATTCACCAGAGTGAAAAGTGAGAACCCATGACATTCTTTAGGCCTATGTAAAATAAAAAAGCCTATGTTGTCCTTAGTGCCATCATCTTGAACTTACAGAGCGAATAGAAAAATGATAGGCTACATGACAAGGTTATTTATTTTGTTGTTAAGTGAAACATAATTGTGTTTGTTGGTTTTATATTTGTGAATGTATTCCTCTCACAAAAACAATGCAGGGAAAATATGACAAAGTTCTGTTGTTAAGGCTGCTGTTGTTTGTGCATGTAAAAAAAAAATCAAAGGATATTTTCAAGGGTCAAGAAAAGTTACTGATGGGAAAACAAGCACTTTTTAGCGAGAAGGTAAACCGAAACTATCGTGGAGTTTTGTTCTATGTTTTAATATTAGTTACAATTATATAAATATTTGTTTTATATTTATAGATTTTTTTTGTTTATACATTGCTGTTTAAGGACAGGGATCCTGTGTGTTTTTTAGCCTACATCATTGTGGCAAGGGACTCTCAAGATCAAAGCGACAATACCCATCCCCCCTGATAAAACAAAAAAGTGGCCTCCCCAAAGGCCACGGTATAGTTCGAACACTGGTCATAGGTGATTTTCTCGAGTGGAAATTGCGTACATACTTGAGACAACCACATTTTAAAGCAGTGTACCTGAGTAGATGACCACAATAAAAGTAAACGTTTCTTTGCCAGATAAACCAAGATTAAATACAAATGCTTGGTGTGAGAGTCCAACACATTCTCTACTCCACCATATAACAACTAAAATTCCAGAGAAAGCTAAATGTTATCTTAAAGAGTCCTTGTAGAAAATGATGTATTTTCTTCCAAAAAGAGATGAGTTTGTCACAATGCCAGAAGCAGTGAAGGAATAACCCTTTGCATTTTTTACAGTTAAAACAAAGATCAGAGGAGTTTCAGTAAATCTTTTTTAGACGTAAGGGTGTAAGATGAACTCTTAATGAATTTATAGGTCTGTCACGAAAACTATTTTTTGTTGTCTGATATATTGCACCAAAATATATTGAGATAAATGATATTATTATTAGTAAAGACCATTTTATGCCACTCATTATGTAATGCCAGAATGACAGCATAATAGCATCAAACAAGGGACACTTTTCCAAAGAACACATGATACTTTATTCATTTAACAATTTAATCAGAATGTGAAAACGTGTATCATAAATAAATAATAATTATAATAAAGAAATGTTAACAGAAATGTGCAAAGCAAATAGAACTAGAAAAAAGATCTCGCATGAAAATATACTATAGTAAATACTATAGTGGTAACCATACTGTCACTATCCAATAGCGATAGAGAAGTTGCGCTATCAGCTAAAATGTTGCTGAAATTGTTGTGTGTGTACACGAACTATATATATTTCGCATCACCAAAAGTTATTGTGGTCAAGGCAATAAGTTGTGCGATAAGGCAATATATTGATTATTGTGACAGGCCTATGAATTTGTAGTTGAGGTCATGAACACTCGTTTAGAAAACAAATTTGTACATATTTCAGACCAATCTGTATCTTCAATTTAGTGACCTAAATCTTTGAAAAGAGAAGGTACATGAGTTAGATAGAACTTTGTATATTTTGGTTATTAGCCCCTTGAAAACTGCTCTTAACAAATTGCTCAATGGTGAAAAAAAAGATTTTGAACTGATATTATCTTTCTCAATATTGTTATTGAATTTATTGCCCTACTTTATTGAATTTTTGTGTTGATGCATGTGCTCCTACTGTCTACCTTCAATTTCTACAAATCTGTTTTTTTTTTTTTGCTCTTCTCTCTCGTTTCCATTGTTGTTCTATTATTATAGAGTACTTTAGTAATAGTTTTAGGTATTTCACAAGTTTAAGTGGGACTGTTAATGTAATCTTTGGAGAGACTATGCGCTACGCTGCCATTCCCTCAGTTGCCAGAATCGGAAGCCTCCTTATTGTACTTTTAATCAAATAAATGCAGCCTGTGTGAGCATAAATGGCTTCAAAAACATTTTTAAATGGCATATTATCATATATTAACTATTTACTACCAGTGAAACAACACCCTCAGTATTATTTTCCCTCTCTTTTTCTTTTAACTTGCATTATTTGATGTGATGTTCATTAATTTTTGCTACCTTTTATCAAACCTAGAACATTCCATTTATGTAGCCCTACTGTAGTTAGCTGTTGCCATCTAGTGGCAACTCTTCATATGTAGTTGCCATACCATTAGTCACAGCTGAGATCTGCTTGGAAACATGTTCTTATGTAACCACATGTACTCATTTCACAGATTGACTGCACAATTAGCTTTGTACACTGACTTGGAGCCATTTAGCTTCACTGTCACATGATAAAGAAAGATATGTGAAATGTTTCTCCTAATGTGGAAGTCTGTCCAGCATCATTGTGTACTATCTGCTGCAGCTTTTATTTACACTCAGATCTCTGTTAAATAAATGTCATGTAACTAATTGGTAAAATTATCTGCAATAGGAAAATGGTTATTATAGGAATGAACCTGGTTTTATATTAAAATTCGCTACCAGTGCCTACATCATATGCTCAATTTGTAGACACCACAATTATGAGTTTGATTCCTAGGGAACATGCATGCTGGCAGAAGCGTCTGCCAAATCTAGAAATAATTGGTACCTTTACAATGGTATACACTTTGACAACACTCTCTGGAAGGCTCTGTTCTTTTGCGGAGCCATCCAAATCTACACACACACACACACACACACACACACACAAACCCATAATCAGCAGTAATCACAAAGTGACCCTGAGTCATTTCCTCAAACACTTCATAAGTGTTCATAAGGTTTCATTCAAGGTTGAATATTGTGATTTTCTGTGTGTCTTTTGAATGAAGGCTGAATGAATAACTGCTTTGAAATGAAAAAAGTTTTTTTACATGCTCATTTTAAGCACTCAATTCAAAAGTTTTCTGTTCAGAACTCTTCGCAAGAATATATCACAAACACACACACGTTCTAGGGCTGCACATTATATCGTTTCAGCATCGATATTGCAATGTGATGATTTGCAATAGTCACATCGTAGGATATATTCAATGTTGAGTTAGTTATAATTGATCATTTGCATGCGTATTTGACCATGTGATTTGTATAATAATTTTAGGAGCATTCAGGTATAAGAAATTGTACCATTTTTGACCTTAACTACGATTCATTTTATTGAATTATTTTTATTTTTATCATTCAGTTACTGTACCTGAATACTGTAAGACTATTATACAACACTTCATTTCACTTGTATCTTTTTCTTGATTGTATTTACAGATTGTTATGCATAAAATTACTCTCAACACATGCAAATACAGAAATGCACTGCACATAGCACAGACCACAATGAAAATGTGTCGGGGGACCCCAAAAAGTTGATAGATTATTTTGTTAGATTTTATGGAGATGCAAATAGTAAACATTAATTCATCCATCTCTGACTAAACATGTGCATGAAAATACTTACAACAAATGCAAATAGAGAAACGCAATGCAAATAGCACAGAAAACAACAAAAATGTGTTGGGGGGACCCCAAACATTTTAGCGATTGTGTATTAGATATTATGTAGATGCACTCCCACTGCAGGACCATCCCAATTGAACGATAAATTCTTTCCAAATAGAGATATTAGCCCCTTTCACACATACAGACCTTTCTGGAAAATTGCCAGTAACAGGCAAATATATAACTCTTCATTGTGTGTTTTCAGCCTTAAAGAGAACACTGATGAATTCATCATGCTGTCAATTCACAGAAAATACATTTCACTCTATTTTTTTTTTTTGCCAACTGTACTATGTTTGCTTGTTTGGCAAAATTCAGTGTAGTTTCTTTTCTAACTGAAAACCGCATTTTCACGATTGACTCATGGTGCATTTGTTCACACAACTCTTCATTGTCTGCCCTCAGCCTGGAAGAGAAGGCCGATGACTTCATATCTTCAGTGCCGCCTCTATCATCAGATCCAGTGAATGAAGCTCACTCATCCAAGGTAACAGAAGTGGCTTAATGTCATTCCAGCTGCTGGCACGCAGTAGAGAGAGTCCACAGCAGCTGTCAGCACACACACACACACCATCATTTACTCACTGACACACGCTCTAACAGAGAAACTAAGTCCAGTGAAAAACTACACTTATTCTATTCGCCTGTCATTACAGTGTTTTGAAGTTGGTTTGTTTTTTTCGTTTGTTTTATTTATTGCAGAAAATAAGCTCTACACAAATTATGATATTCACAAGTGAACACAACTATTATGTATTTTGAAACCTAAGTCAACTTGATGAAAGGAACAAACTATGTCATGGTCACGTGACTGTCACCGCTAACAGCACTGAATTGAACACCAGA
This sequence comes from Danio aesculapii, assembly GCF_903798145.1. Classification (NCBI taxonomy): domain Eukaryota; kingdom Metazoa; phylum Chordata; class Actinopteri; order Cypriniformes; family Danionidae; genus Danio; species Danio aesculapii. Next base: position 29,977,477 of record NC_079443.1, on the reverse strand, counting down.
TTGTGGCTCCATCGGTGTTCGTTTGAATGTTTGAACTACAATAGTTTGGAAGATCATGAGTACAAACACAACTAAGTTCAAACAGGCTTTGAGTTGATGAGTTTTTCCACTGTGTCTTGAAGTTGATGTTGTCCCAAGTATACAAGACATGGCATATAAAAGATTAAAATTCACAAGGATCATTAAAATGTATTGTTTCAAAAGAATAAAAAATGCTTATGTTAACAATATTTAACCGAATACAATTTTAAGTGAAATATCAACTAACGAAGCTATCACACGTTATATTTATATGTAGAGAATTAGAAATCACTTATGTTGGGTTCACACCAAATGCGAATTTAAGTATTTTTAAGTATTAGTTGATGCAGACATGGAAAAAGAGGTTAATTTTTGCAAGGTGGTGCAAATGATATTTTGAAGTAGGATATTTGCAATGAACGTGCAGAATTCACCTCAATCGCATCTTCTGCGCAAGTTCGAAAAATTCAACTCAAGCTGAAAATTAGCATGTGCTGGAAAAAATCCCACAAGATATGGCCACAGCCATATCACCCTGCAGACCATATACTCACTGAAGCTAAACAGGGCTAAGCCTGGTCAGTATCTGGATGGGAGACCACATGGGATAACTAGGTTGCTGTTGGAAGTGGTGTTACAAGGGGACGCTCAACCTGCGGTCTGTGTGAGTCCTAATGCCCCAGTAAAAGTGAAGGGGATGCTGTACTCTCAGTGGGTGCCGTCTTTCGGATAGACTTTCCTGACTCTGTGGTCATTAAAAATCCCATGGCACTTTTCGTAAAGAGTTGGGGTGTTACCTCAGTGTCCTGGCCAATTTCCTCCATTGGCCCTTACTTATCATGACCTCCCAATCATCCCCATCCACTGAATTGACTAAATCACTATATCAATAGCTGGTGGCTGGTGAGCTCACTGGTACTGTTGTCCTGTGGCTGCCATCACATCATACAAGTGGATGCTGCACACTGATGGTGGTGTGGAGAAACCCCCCTCATGATTGTGAATCGCTTTGGGTGTATGGCCATAAACGATAAATGCGCTATATAAATACTGTACACACATTACGTTGTATTACATTACACAAGTAATCTAGAACGGGTGATGATTTGCTTATATTCAGCTGCACTGTAAAAAATGTTTCCACATAATTCATTCATGTTGTCCCAACACAAATCCATTAAGTTAACGCAATACTAATTTAAGTAGATTGAACATAAGGTAAATAAGTTTCACAATAAAATCTCCAGAATTGTGTTGTTTTCAGTTTGATCATGCAACAAAAATCCTTTTTTTGAGTGTATATTGAGTATTACTGTGATTCTAATACTTTATAAAAGTATTTATTTATTAATTTTGGTGATGTCTTGCAAGCACTGATATTTCCTTGCAAATAAAGACATTATATAAGCTTTTTATAGGCGTATTTTTTAGAGCTTTTGCTTTTGGCTTTTTGCAATGCAGGTGAAAGTTGAGGATCCCGAGCCGCTGACAGCCCCTCTGACTGATAACCTGATAGACTTCACAGACCCCATTCCTGTAGTAAGTTCAGCATTGCAGCTCAAATGACTGAATACTCAAACAATGTGCTTGTAATGCTTCTAGTAAGCCAGAGATTAGAGTTTCACTCTATAGACTAAAAACAATGCCGTTGTTTGTTAATACTTTTCTGAAACATTTAATGTTATTTATTTTGACATAGGTGCCACCACCTAAACCCACAATCACTCCACGATGGATCATTCCAGCTTCAACACCTACAGTGAGTTTACTGCTAAAATGTTATGGTTTTTTTCTTTGAATAATTCTGATAAGAAAGCATTAGATGAAGTTAAATATGATAATGGATATATGAATAGGGACAATACAATGATTGGTATATTTAGGTAAGGTTTAATCAAACTTGATACTAACTGTAGCAACCAAAAGACTTTAAGCTGTTACTTTTACCCTGTTGAGAACTCCAGATACAGTCATGTATTAGCACTGAAAATCTTATTTATGTATTCATTTGTTTGTTGTTTTTAATTGTATATTTATCAATGAAATGTTCTTGCCATGAAAATAGCCTTTGTTTTTGACATGGCATTAAATAAAAAAATCATCATCATCAACTCCAGATACAATCAAAAATATATTTTAAAATGAAAGTCAATTTATTTCAAAATTCAGACTTTCCTTTTATAATCTCACAACTACATACAGTCAGATTTGCCTATAAACTCACAGTTTTGCAAATTAAAGTTGGTGAGCTTTAAACTTGGAGTTGGCAAAAATGTTATGTGCAGTAATTCATAGAAGAACAGAATTGTGAGAAATTAAGCCAGAACTAACAGAGCCACAACTAATCGAATTAAAGTTGCAATTCTAAGAAGGAATAAATGTTTTATTTCTAAGGTCTGAAGTTGAAATTGTGAAGAAAAAAAATTCTCACAGGTCAGAATTTTCTTAATTCTTTAAAGAAAAAAAAGTGAATAAAAAAATCTGAATTGCGAGAAAGAGCCTATAAACGTATTCAAATCAGTGTTGCGTAATAAAAGAATGAACATATTTTTTGAGAAAAACAGATTAGCGAGATATAAATTCAGACTTTTAAATTAAATTGAGAAGTTTTTACAATTGTGAGGGGGGGGGGGGGGGGGGGGGGGTAAAATGACAGAATTGCTAAAAAGAAACCAATTTAAAAAGCACTCTTTTTCCATGCATTCTTGTAGAACAAATCCTCTTTTTTTTTCTTAACACCTTTATAGATGCACTTTGTAGATTTACACATTTAGCTTTTCAAATTGCAGCTGATGACTTCCACACATTCAATAGAGTGTACGATTTCATTATCTTCACTTCTTCTCCCATTTCTAGCAATTGATGTAGTGACTGACTATCCCCCTGCTTCCTTTCTCTCTCTCTTTCTCTCCTCTAGCAGTCTGGCACCTTTACTAACGGCCTCCTCGACTGTCCCACAAAGATGTCATCTCACCATCCTGAGGGCTCTATTTCCCCTCTCCCTCAGCTCTCTCAAACTCACAATGTCATTGCCACCAGGTTTGTTTCATCCCTGCTCTTTTACCCTTTTCTGCTCTCCTGAGAACAGTTGTTGCTTTGCAGTCATTCCGATTAACTGTTTTTAGCTTAGTGGTCTATAAAACCAAGAGGAGTCATGCTTAATTACGCTATCATCTGGGTGCATCTGTTTCAGCCGTTCCAAAGTAGAAGTCTATGAATAAATACACTATTTTTTCAAAGGTTTGGAGTAGTTGCACATATTTATTTATTTATTTATTTTTTTTTTAATGTCCTTGTTACTGCACATGTTACATGTACTTACTGTATTAACCCTTCAAGTGCCCCATCAAGAAAAAGAATTTGGATTGCATTTCTAAACTCCTAATGTCACTAGTTGACACAATCAATGCATTTTTTAACACATTGCTAACAAATGGTTGATATGTGGGTTTATGGTAAGTACCGGAATGAAAACATATACTATTAAAAATCTGACAATATGAAGTGTAGGACCAATTTATTTAAAAACATAATCAAAATTAAAAAATAAAGATGTCAAAAATGTTTTAAGTATGTCATAAAATGTTTCAGATTCTCATTTAACATGCTTTTTTAACAATAAAACCAAAATCAAGTGTAGTAGTGCAACAGGATTATTTTTTGGGGGTAAACCATCAGTGCTGTGTGTGTAAACCAATATTTAAAACAGTCATTCTTTAAACAGTCATTATTTAACACAGTGAACAACACTGAAAACTTGTCACGTCAATCAGTGAAAAGCATTCATTACATTCAGTAACACTAGTTTTATACGTACATGTTGTTAATTTAAATTTGTCAATGCATAAATGTCACTTCATAAGGACTCCATACACTGAAAAAAAGGATTCATTGGATTTAATAAATTGTTTTAAGTTAAGTGATTGCAAACTATTTATATGGGCTGAATGTAAACAAACAAATTTAGTAATGTATAACTTTAATTTGTTTGTTTAAATTCAGCTTACATAAATTGTTTGCAATGAAGCATTTTTTCTGTGTAGCATACTGTAACTTTAAATTTCCAAGGAAAATTGTCCACCATAATCTGTATTTATTTGATAATAAACAATTTAATTGATTCTTTGACAGCGTTGTGGCTCACCCGACCAAGGACAACAACCACAAGCCCAAAGGTCTGCTGACCACTGAACTCTGAGAGCGATACCTCGAGTACATGCCCAGCACCTGTCCCCTGGACCATCAAAACATTCTTTTGAGCACGACATTCCAGTCAAACACATTCCAGTGCCCTCGCAGTGCAGGAACAGACAACTGTGCTGGACTAACATGGAGAACAGATGGCATTCACGAGCCTAGATCTCAGCGCTGACAACCACAAATAAGAGAACTTGAAGGGCTAGCAGCACGGTTCCAGTTTTGATGACCACCATTCCTTTTATAACTTTTATACCTCTTTTGATTGACTCTAAACAGCTCTTTGTTGTAGCAGCAGCAGCAGTACATAGATGACCCGCTCCTGTTGTGATTGGATGTTTGATCATCTAGAATGTTTAATCTACTTGCTGTCCACTTCCTGTTCAGATGTTCTCCGATTGGATGACTGAGCGCATCACTGACTGTTTTTCTTCATACAGAAGTCCTTTTTTTATCTTTGCCTTTCTTTTATGTTCTTATAAAAAGTAGCTGCATTTCTTATTGCGCTTTTTTTAAGTACCACTCTTAACTGCACAGTTGTTAGAGCACTGTTAGCACTGGCCAACATGCAGTCGTCAAGTCACTGAGCCAAGATCTGCTGTTTGGATCTTTTATCAATGCTGTTTTTATCCAAACACTGTAGTTATGACCTGCCTTATTTTAATAGTTCATATAATATTTTTTTTAAATGTACATGAACTCATTGCAGCATAATGTCATTTGTCATCTGTTTAACTGATGTATTTCACTGAGTATTCAGTGTAGTGTGTAATAGCAGCTTTTAAAGGGTCGATTAACCCAGAAATGAAAAGGTTCTTCATTTATTTCAGCCTCAAGTTGTTCCAAAGCTGAGTTTCCTGTTTAATATTAAAGATATTCTAAATAACGTGGGTAACTAAATCCCACCTAATGCTGTTTTTTCCATTTATGTCTGTATTATGAAAAGCAAAATGCAAAATGGGGATCAGAAACTGACCTGAAAGAAACTCATATCTGCTTGGAACCATTTTGAAGTTAAGTAAATGATGACTGAATTCTTTTTAGATGCTGAATTTGGTGTTTTAGGAGATGCTGGAGCAGCTGAGACGTCTCTGACTTGTACAGTAATAAACTGGACAATGTAAACCAGCTAAATTGTTTTTAGGTGTGATACTAGAGGCCTTTCATTAACCTTTTCTTCTCCTGTGTAAACTCTACAAGCATTTGCTGCTATTTTTCAGTACACTGAAAACTGCATTCAGTAGAAATCACTGGATCTGAAATCACTGGAATCAAATATTTAAAGGTCAGTTATCAACTTTTTATACAAGCAGTTCTTGTGCGAGAAATTGTAAGTTAAACTTCACAAAAGGTGTTTATATGATAATCATGCTCTGATTATTGGAAATGCTCCATCACAGAAAGCTGTTATAGCAGGAATATATGTATATGCTAATCACGTTCGTTCTCTGCGTCTCTCAGTGTAGGCTTATTTACATATTATATTAATGATCTGTAGATGTCAGGAGTGATCTGTTTATTTCGAAACGCTGAGAAGTGTTATACACTGTAAGCCTTGTCATTTTGTATGATGTGAGACGTTCCTTGAGTAAAAGGTATTTTAACATGGTTATTGACTAGTGCTTTTGTGTGTACACTTTGTAGTGTTACTTTCCCAAAAAATTGCCCCCCACAAACGCTATTTCTTCAAAGAAATTGTTTTTTTTTGTGTGTTTCATTTTGTCTCAAACTTGATGCTGATTAATGGGCATGGTAATGTAACAGTACACTGTAAAACCCAACAGTCAAATTTATCGAGTATTTAACTTTAACTTTTTGGGGATTTACAGTGTATTGAGTAATAAATATTGAATTTTTATACCAATAATTTTTAAACTGTATTAGTGTAATGAATGTGATCAGGCAGAAGAAATTTGATGCAAATTTACACAACAAATTGTGTACAAAATAATCATGAAAATTGAGTGTCAAAGATTGTAGGAGCCAATTGTTAATGCTCACTGAATGTAAAAGTGCTGCTGTCATTCCCTTCAATCCAGATGTGCCACTGGCTCAGGTAAAACTACAAATTATTCAAGTCTTCATGAGTGAATGCATTTATCATTGGGTAATTTTGGTTGTCTGGTTCCCCTGGCAGGGAGGCTGAAGTGTCCAGTTGGGCAGCAGGTGGAGCCAGAGAGCTTCACCAGTCGTTCAGGATCACGCTCGGGTCCTCAGGCTTCTGTACAAAATTGGATGCTCATAAAGCGGCAAGCACGCAAGGTAATTTTTCCCACCTTAAAGAAGGAAATTTATTTGATAGGAATTGTATTTTTTTAATAAACTGCAATATCAGAAACAAATCAAGATTACTGTTTAAAGCAGGGGAGCCAAAAGACAAATATCATTGCAAGCCGTGGGCGAAGGTAAATATACCAAACTATAAAGTTGCTATAGCTAATTTATTTCAGAATATTTTTTTTCTATTTATTTAAAAGATAAATAGGAAATGTTACTTTAAATCGTATTGACTAAAGCAGTATAATTTGATTTAAAATTAAAAATACAATAAATTTTTTTACAGCACAGTGGAGTTCAATGGTGAATACACTAGTCAAGCAGAATTAGTTTTTGTCTCCATTTGCTTGCTGATGTCTCTTCATTGTGCTCAATCCATCGAGAGGACAGTATGTGCATTTAAATAAAATCTTTTAATTAAAACATTTAATTTCCATTAGCTTTTTTGGACTTAGCAATAAAACAAACAAAGTTAAATTGAGAAATCACAGTCTCTAAACCATGCCCATCATTCTCCCTCTCTTGTCAGGTGGGATGGTGGGCCAAATCAAAGGTTACCATGGCCAACATTGGCCCGCAAACCCTAGTTTGGGCATCTCAGGTGTGAAGGATTTGTTTAACATTTCTAAGGACACGTTTTGTTATTGTTAGGCTAGTCACTGGACAGAGAACTTGATTAAGACTCCCTTAGATGAATAGTTTACAGCCATTGATGAATAAATTGCTTAGCAATTAAAATTCATTATGAAAATTGCTAATAATCCAACTGCTTTTAAATTACCCGTGACCTAATCCATTTATTTAATAGATTTGAACAGAATTATTATTGGGTACTGTATTTTCTTGTCATGTTTGAAAAGAGTATTAGTTTGAACTATTTTAATCATTTTGTCATATAGTTTAAAGAAAGGCAACTAAGTCTAAGTCTCTGATTATATACTCAAGATTGCATATAATCATATAACCCAACTCTTGGACTGTGGGGGAAACCCACGCGAAGGCAGGCCGAACATGCAAACTCCACACAGAAATGCCAATTGACCCAGCCGAGGCTCGAACCAGCGACCTTCTTGCTGTGAGGCGATAGCACTACGTACTACGTCGCCACTTAGAAACGTTTTTGTCATAAATCTTAAATAGATCTTTTTAATTAATGTTATGTGGAATGCTGAAACCCCACTAAGAAAAAATCCATTCGTTTTTCTGCTACTAAGTTCTAGCAGAACTGCTGCTGATACTTTAATCATCAGTCTTGCTAATCATTTTGCCAAATGCCCCTGTAATTCAGATCATGACCACAGATGGCGTATAATCTCACGTTTGCTGGGGCTGGTTTCATAAATTACATTACATCTGGACATTAAAATTTGCATCAGTAGCTACACTAAACGTTTCGAGTCGAATTTCTTTTTATCATTATTTATTTATTTGTCAACAGCTTTGGATGTATTCACTATTTATAAATTGCAAATGAAAAAGACAGTAGTTAAATTGGAAGAAACAGAATAAACACTAATATCTTGAATGATATTGGGGCTGTACATGTTTTCCTCATTTTCGTAAACCGCAGAGTGAGTCACAGTGGTTTCCTCACCTCTGTAATCAATTAGTTTGATGTGTATTATTAGCCAGCATAAGTAGATGAGCAGTGAGGGAGGCGCTTCTCGTATAATGTTCCCACAAGCGCAGCTCGCATCTTTCAGTAGACGCGCCGCCGCCGCGCGCCCGACCACGAGAACTACTGAGCGCGCGCTCCAGCTGACCCGAGAACCGCTTCAGACAGGTGCTCGTCGTTTGAGCTTTATTTGACGCTAAAGCAGTACTTTATAAAACACAGGGCATGCTGGCTGAGGTGAACAGGGGATTTCTTCCTTCCTTCAACATCTTCAGTGCAGAACCAGCGCTGAATGAAACTGTGTGAACAATTATCTGACAGACGCTCAGATGTGTCGAGCTGTGAGGAAATAGCGCCGATTAATCGACTAACAAAAAAACTTGTGTTTGACATTGACGCGTCATGGCATCAGTGTCGTGGAGACACGCGCTTTTCGTCTTGGTAGCTGGTAAGTTAAACTGGTTTTTCCTGTTTGTTGTCTGCATTCCTGTCTTATGCTTGTTCTTAAAATCCACGAAGGCTGCAAAATACAAATAAAGTAGAAATAAAAAAAAAAAAACTGAAATAAGAACTAAAATATCCTGTCGTTTGTATGACTAGCACTAGTCACTGTGGATATTTCTCAGCAACTGTAAAGTTTTAGACTGTTTTTCAAACTACACAATTAAGTGAATATTGTCTCATTCTTATTTATTTATTTAGTTTTAGTTCACCCGTAAATAACATTGAACTTTGCTGTAGCTGTCTTTCTAAAAATTAAATAAACGCAGATGACTAAATCTGATGATTAAACTTTATAATAAAGCATGATTTTGTATTTATAGAACCAGAAATTTTAGGAAAACATTTTATTCAGTGCCTTATGAAGGTTAACCACGGGTTTACTACAAATAAAACCAAAAATTAGCAATGGTAATTAAACTTTAGCTGCAGTGAAACTATGATCATGTATAATGTGATCATGCCAAAAAACAAAATGGTTTGCTGCACACTTTTTCTATAATAAAACCATGTTTTGGTTTGGCAAGGAGTTGGTTTTCAATAATATATTTGTAGCGTTAATAATCAACAGTATTTGCTGTAAGAATATCACTTATGTTGATATTACATGTTGCATCTTTGCTTTACTGTTTTAATAAATTACCAAAAAAAAAACAACTAATTATATATATATATATATATATATATATATATATATATATATATATATATATATATATATATATATATATATATATATATATATATATATATATATATTGTTTTTTTTATATATATATATTTGATTTGGAGTTGTAAGCAATGCAAGTATTTACAGAAAAAATATCTAATTAATTTGATCGCTTCTGTAATGCATTTTGATGAAAAACGCTAAATGCTCCGACCCCGGTATTTTCCCCAATACACAGGGGTTGAAAATTTTGCTGAAAGGCATAAATCCATAAGTGACAAGTCCACCCACGTATGGGTCAATTATCTAATTTTCTAATTAATAATGCATGGCAACCTCCTCCTGTTGGAAAGAATTCATTTCACACTTACCTTAACAAGCTGCCTGAGCTGTGCCGAGCATGACTAACAAGCAGCTCTCTGCTTGCCTTGATTTTCTGTCACCATTCAATTGGGCCTGCTATATTTACTCTACAAAGCTTCATGCCATACTTTTGTGGAAGAATGTCTATCAAGAATTTGAATGCAACTGCGAGTGATTTGTTGACATGAACTGACCTGACAGTCAGGAATATGACATTTTCTTGTTTGTGACCGTAACAAACATCCATTTGGGTGACTGAAAAAAAGAAAACAGGATGCTAATGGATTCACACAAGAGAAAGGCGTTATGCTCACGCAACTGCAGAAAAAAATGCAATCAGCCTGTAAAATTCTGTGACTCTTGAATAAACACTTCTGCTCCAGTTAAGCTCGCTGTAGTGAGTGCGCTATAAAATATGTAGATTTAGCAGGGGAATCTTCTGACTTTGAAACGGTGAGAGGAAGTGAAGTGAACCCAGGATGAGTGTCTGTTAACCATGGCCAGGTCGGAAATGAAGCGTGCTTTATGCTTTGCGAAAGGATGCGAACAAAAACTTTGATATGCATTTCAAAATAGGTCATAATGCCATATGTTATTTTCTAACTGCACTGCATTCAGTGTTGCTTTTGAATGACTCTAAACTTGGTGCTGCAGTGTAAACTATATCTTCTATGGTCAGGTTTGTCTTGCAAATGCGTTGTGCCAAAGTAGATTCAGATTTTTGAGATTGAGAAAAAAATCTTTAGCAAACTTAAAGCTAGTTAATCTACCTGCATTAATGTAGTAGCTATCCAGCACATCCACATTTTCCTGTTTCATTGGATTTCATTTTATTTTTTGCTTTTTTTCCTTCCCTTTTATAGTTTGGCTTTCCTTTTATATTACCTTTAATTTTCCTGTTTATTCTTTTTTCTTTTATTTTATATTTTGGACTTTTCAAGTTTCAAATGCTTAAATAAATGAAAAGAATAGGAAAAGGTAATATAAAAGAAAGCCAAACTATAAATGGGATCAAATATATTTTCAGTTGTGTTTTTTTCTGCTAGTTTCCCTTTTATAGTTTGGCTTTCCTTTATATGACCTTTAATTTTCCAGTTTATTCCTTTTTCTTTTATTTTATATTTTGGATTTTTTATGTTTCAAATGCTTAAAGAAAAGAAAAAGAAAAGAATAGAAAAAGTAAAGGTAATATAAAAGAAAGCCAAACTATAAATGCGATCAAATATATTTTCTTTTTTTTTACTGCTGGTTTCCCTTTTATAGTTTGGCTTTCCTTTATATTGCCTTTCCTTTTCCAATTCTTTTTCTTTTCTTTTATATTTTGGATTTTTCAAGTTTCATATGCTTCCTTTTTTCTTTGTTTATCTCCCTTTCTGTTCTGAAACCTGAAACTAGAAGAAAAAAGAAAGAAAGAAAAGAACCGAAAGGGAGATAAAGAAAGAAAAAAAGGAAGAATTTGAAACTTAAAATCCAAAATAGAAAAGAAAAGGAAAGAACAGGAAAAGGAAAGTTAATATAAAAGAAAGCCAAACTATAAAAGGGATCAAATATATTTTCAGTTTTTTTTTTTCTGCTGGTTTCCCTTTTATACTTTGGCTTTCTTTTATATTACCTTTCATTTTGCCATTCTTTCCTTTTTTTTTGGATTTTTCAAGTTAAAATGCTTTCTTTTCTCTTCGTTTATCTCGCTTTCTATATACTTTTCCTTTATTTTTTTTTCCTGGTTTCAGGTTTGTCTTTACTTTTTCTCTTTTTCATTCTTTTCATTTCCTTTCTCTTTGACTTTTTTACATTTTCCTTTTTTCATGTTTTATATGTCCTTCCCTGTTCTTTCCGAATTTTTAGATTGTTTATCTTCCTGTCTATTTTTTTCCCTTATTTTTCTTGTTTCAGGTTTTGTCTTTATCTTTTTACTTTCCTTTACAGGTTTATCATGCTTTCCTTTTTACGTTGGTTTCCTTTTACAGTACAAGTTCTCCTTTCCTTTGTCTTCCATTAATTCATTCATTTCTTTTCGGCTTAGTTCCTGCAACCCATTACTGGGAAACATCCATACACACAAATTAATTAGTTTATCTTCCTTTCTATTCCTTTCCTTGTCATTTTTCTCTTTCCGTTGATAGTTTCTTTGCTTTCCTCCTTTTCTTTTTCCCTTTAATAGATGTCTCCCACTCTTTATAAATGGCTGCGTCAATCTTGTCCCACAGATGCACCATGGGAGTCTGAGAAGTCCCAGGATATTAATGGCATCATGACTATTCACTGCTGGCTGAGAGAAAAAAGGAGGTTCATGTGGTTGTTGCGATGCGAGCCGAGAGATAAATGCCAAGCACACTTTTTAAAACCCAACAAAGCGTTCACTGTGTTTCAGCCCAGTCACTGGCTTGATAATCGGACATGCCAAAGTCTGAACATTAAATACTGTATAGGACACTTTAACGATATGAAAGGGGAGCACAAAGATATGTCCTATCTAGTTCTCTAAATGCAGAGAAGCATGGTGCATTTCTCTGATTGAGGTGAATAACCTGATGGCAGTGGGCGTGGAGATCTCGACAGCCGGAACAAGAGCAGATGAATATATGGCTGCTCTATTTCTTCTCGCTTGTCTGGACTGCTTTGTATTTCATTCCCAATGCACTGCCTTAAGCAATTCTACCCTTGTGATGATTCAGTTCACTAGGTCTTGAAACTAAGTGCATTAGTGAGCATTGTGTGCAAAGAATTTAATGCTAAATGGTAATTGTTATGGAATTCGTCTTGCCAACGGAGCATTTGGAATTACATTTATAGAGTTGCCAGACTAAACCGAGCATGCTTGATGGTGCACAATGACTGTTGGAGCTGAACACTACAAATGCATCTAGATTTCTGATTACAGCAGACAGTCTAGACGTAATCTGAAGACATCTCAGTAACATTAGCTTTGAGTCACTTGCAAAAGTGGACTGAATCATTCTCAATCATTTTTGATATTTATTGTCAATGTCGCAGGCATTTTAGCAAGTTTTGAGCCATAATGTTTACCATTAAAGCTGAAAAAAGTAGTTTTTCAGAAATTCATAAATGCCTTAAATGTTAATAGTGCACTACTGCTTTACTTGTGTAAACAGTCAACGTTAGTGGAAAAAAAAAGCAATGCATAATCTATTTGGCCAGCAGAGGTGTGAATACAAAAACACATTTAAACACTGCTTCCATGTAAAAGAATGATTCACACACTAGTCATTTAGAAGCAGTGTTACCTGGAGTTATGAAACCCTGCTCCAAAACCAGAGTAACACTGCTTTTGTGCTGTTAACCCTGCGTTACAGTGGCAAACATGCACAGTGTGAAACAATGTGACTGCAGGAGTGAAGAAGAGACTGCTTCATTCTTATGTTTATTGTAGCTGGAACCATCCATTCAGTTTAATGCAAATATAGTGACATGTAGTATGATCATTCTCTTGTGTCCAACCCACATTGTACAATCTAAAAGTATGGTGAATAGGTTTATTTAGATTAATTTAATTATGTTAATCAAAATCGTTATAGTATTGCATATATATATATAATATAAAAAATTATATCTAGGACAACAGTATCTCCAGCAGAAAAGATATCTAAAAAAATACCATTTTAAATTGTAAAGAAGTCTGTATTTTTTTAATTAGACAGCAGAAGTCAATGATTCATTGGAATTATTAAGCCTGACATGTTTACTGTTACAAAATATTTAAAATATTTCTCAAAATAACATCTGTTGTTCAAAGAGGAAAACTGTTTTAGTTTTTTACCCAGCCATTTAAAAAGAATATATATATTAGAGCAGGCTGCACGGGGGCACAGTGGGTAGCACTTTCACCTCACAACAAGAAGGTTGCTGGTTCGAGCCTCGGCATGTTCTTCCTGTGTTTGTGTGGGTTTCCTCTGGGTGCTCCAGTTTCCCCCACAAGTCCAAAGACATGTGGTATACAGTAGGTGAATTGGTTAGGCTAAATTGTTCGTAGTGTATGTGTGAATGAGCGTATATGAATGTTTCCGAGTGATGGGTTGCAGCGGGAAGGGCATCCGCTGCGTAAAACATATGCTGGATAAGTTGGCGGTTCATTCTGCTGAGGTGACCCCAGAATAATAAAGGGACTACGCCGAAATGAAAATAAAATATTTAGAGCATATATTTTTATCCAAGGTTATCATACTGTCAGAAACTTATACTGGCCCATGCCTACTCCCTTGGCAGTCCCAGACCCTAGTATAAAAAAATTAATATCACTTTTTTTTTAATGAACTTTTATGAAAATTTTGTTGACTATTGTATAAACTTGCATTGAAACTACATGCCAACCTATTCTTATTAGAGCAGCCTGAATAATATCTGCTCATACTGCTATACTAACAGACATCCAACTGACTACAAGAAACTTTCAACTTACACTAACCCTTACCTTACACTAATTCTCATTAGTGTATTGGTAAACTCTAAGGTTGGGGACCTTGCAGTCTGCTAATACTAATGAGAATTAGTTGGTATGTACAGTAGTTGAAATGTAACTTATCAACAAAATGTGTTAACGTGACAATCAAAAGAATGTGATACCAAACATTTGATAAGAAACACATTTGAGGTTACCAGTGACTTTTTGGAAGTCAGTCTTTGAAAAGCAGCAAATTTTTATTTCAGCCAAGTAGCATGGACATTGAGCTCTTAAGCTCTGCCAATCATATAAATGAAAACAGCCAATGTGTGCACCAGCCCTGCCCTCTTGAGAGATTTATCTTAATACATAATAAAAGCGTCACTACTTCAGTGCTACACCTGTTTTTTAATGCATTAAATACAGTAAATATTTAATGCATAACCTATGGTGTGATGTCAGCTCTGTGCAGCGCTGCATTAGCTAATTATTCATTATGCAGATCGGGTCGCACTATAAAAGTCTGTTGCATGACTGTTATATAAATTAGTTTTAAAGGATAACGAGAGGTGGATTGATTGATCTGCTAGTGGCAGGTTTAAAATTAAAGAATCAACTGGCCTCCCTTATCAGGCTGAGGACGACAGCATGGCACTGAATGCATGGCACATTGCTGTGAAGAGTCAGTCTAGGGTCCTGTTTGTGATTGTCTAAAGAGACGACTGAAGCAGTGCTGAACCCTACACACTGATTTTAAAGCCTGTCTGCCTGCAGGAGCTCAGGAAACAAGATCTTTCTCTCTGCCTGAGACTTTGCAGTGGCATCTCAATCACTCGCCCTCCAGTTGTAAACCAACACCTGAGCGGCTCAACAAAGTGTGTTCATTTTATTTCCCTTCAGATTTAGCATAGACGTGTCAGGGTTACTTTGGTTAATGTTGTCTGACTGCTCTCTTTGTATTTATTCTTTTTTTTCTAATCCATATATCTCTTATAATGCAGTTATTTGGATCTACTTTATATTCTGTCTTCAATTACTAATATGGAAGTTAGTGATTTGTGTAAATACTGTATTTAGTGGGCTCATGTCCTATTGCAAAACAGATTTGATAAGGTTAAGCTTAATGTTATGGATAAGTTTAAGGTATTTAAGGGCTTAAAGTGAAAGTTCACCAACTAATGAACATTTCCTCATCATTTACTCCTAAGTGGTTTACTAAAAAAGTGCTATGGTGGTCAATTGCTGCTACTTTTCAACATTTTTTTTAAAGTGTTTTTTTTTTCTTCATAATAAAATAACATCATAAAATAGTCACATGGAATATGATAAAATACATTTTCATTTTCACATGAAAATGTTCTAAGACCATCTTTCATTTGTGTTTTATGTGTATTTCATAAGTGTTTTCACACATGACTTTAATGTGCGCAGCTATTTTTTTTTATAAATAAATGTCTGCACAATGATTAGACTTTGTATGAAGTGTAACAAATTTAAATGTTTATATGTCATAGTTGCCATTTAATGTAATGTTGCTTCAGCTATAGACTTGTTCTATAGGTTCATTGCTCCAAGAAAAATCTGTTTACTTTTTAATTTTTTAGAAATCTGTAATAGTTCAATGAAAGTATACGAAGTGACCGTTCTTCACAGTTGAAGTGTTTATATAAGTATACTACTTAATTACTGTAACTTACTATTTTAACTGGCTTTTTATAGCTTATTGTATTCTGGTTGATTGAATTGCTTAAATTTAAGTATGTGATATAATAGACAATATCCCTTATGTACTGTTGGGAATGTTTTCATCACTCTGGGGTGATTTTTGTATCTTAATTTGGCCATAACGTTCTCTGTGTTTTAGCTAGCAGAATGATTTTTGGTCACACATCTTATTTTGACACACGTTTTGAGAAAATGCTCAGAATTTAAAAAAAACCTTATCAATACAATCTGGCCGAATTTACTACCTTTTTGCTATGTTACGGATGAAAACATCCACTAAAGTAAACTGCTGTAAAAATGCATCACATAAATATATATATGTATGTATGTATGCATGTATGCTTTTTAATATATTTTTTTTGCATAGATCTGTTAATCAACCTCAGTCCTGATCAAATTAAATACATTAGAAAATTACAGATATTTAATTCTGAAATGCCAAATTCATAAATGATGTCACTGAGTTGGTGAAAAAAAAAAAAACGCACACACAAAAGGACACAGTAATTGTGGACTGGATTTTGTTTATATATTCTATCAGTTTTGGACATGTGAAACAACATTGCCTTTGATGCATTGCTTTTGGTTGAAATTTTTTTTTTGTATTTTTTTTTTTTTCCCCTAATTTACTGTTAGTGGCTGTTTTTGCCCCCATTGACTTTAATTATAACCACATTGTTTTAATTACAAAGCCATGACATCATAGGATCATGCATTTTTGATTGTTGGTCATTTTCCTTGTTGGGAAGAGGTAAAATCAGTCATTTTTACTGTTGATCATCAGTTGGCACCGTTAACCCTTTAGATATGCCTGTGCAAAACAAAAAAAGCTTAGTTTCTGGATTTTCTATAGTATATAACAGCAAATTAAAGTGTGTGTCTGTGAGAGTGTGAGTGTGACCTTTACGCACTTGTGTCTAAAATCTAAATATTGATCTTATAATGGAAGACAATGGGGCAAAAACAGCTACCAACATTAAATTAGAGAGAATAAATGAAAATCTAACAATCGTCATCGAAGCCCATGTTATTACTAATCGCTCACATGTTCAAGACTGTGATAAAAGGAAAAAAAAAATCCAGTCCACAATGACTTTTTATATTGAAAATATGTCATTTTATGTGTGTGTGTGTGTGTGTGTGTGTGTGCGTTTTTTTTTGTTTTTTTTCACCAAATCAGTGACATCATTTGTGAACTTGATAATTAAACAGTTTAAAATCCTGTCATTTTTAAAAACGTTTAGTAGTTTTGATCAGGACTGAGGTTGATTTAAAAAAAAAAATGTAAAAATATATTTATCTGATGCATTTTTACAGCAGTTTAATTCAGTAGATGTTTTTATCCCTAACATAATGAAAGGGTAGTAAATTTGAACAGTGCACAAGGGATATGAATACTATGTCTGTTTTTGAAAGTTAAAGGTAAATTTAAGTTCTGATGCAAACCTTTTTTTTTTTTTAAACACTGGTGCTTGATATAAAGTGCATTTGGATTGCTGCCTCCAGCAGATTACGGTGTGAGGTGTTGATTAACTCTTACAGCAGTGAGTCATAGTGACCCGCAGCCAATGACCCTGTTTAATGGGAAGCAGCCGCTGCTGTAATGACCATGAGTGATCCATCACCTGTATGACCAGATACGGTGACGTTCATGGCCTGGGTAATTGCTTCTTCACAAAGGGCCTGAGCCATGTAGATTATTTTGGAATGCCATGATGAATGTTGTGCATATGCGTGTGTGTGATAAGAAGCGTAAATGGCGGCATTTGCTTTACCAATGGTTATAAGCCATGTTACACAATGAAAGGATGAGAAAAGCAAGTGGTAATTTGTACTGCAACATTGCTCATTTCTGAAAATGGCAGACGTGCTTGATTGGGTGTTCAGCAGGGTTCTCTCGCAACACTACAGCATGTTTTGTAAGGGTCACTTCTTGGCTAGTGTTGTGTGTGACTGTCACTGTGTTCCCCTGCAGCGTATTGCAGACTAATGCATCTCTGCTTGCATTAATGCAAATGTTAGCATGCTCTTCAGGAGTAGCCACAGGCTGTTTTGGACCATGCTGGGATAGCAGTTCTCAGTATTCTTCAATTTTGCATACATTACACTGAGACATAAGATCAAAAAGTTAGAGCAACAGAAAAAAAGTGGTACACAATGCAGACAAATAGTAATATACACTAGCTTGGTATTACAGTTAAAATTTTATCTAAATATTGTCATAATATTTTTTTTTTCATTGCAGTGAAAGACAGTGCATTTGTAGAATGTGAATGCATGGTCATTCTTAGTCTTAGTTCACCTGAAAATGACAATTATGTTATTAATTATTCACAGTCATGTCATTCCAAATCAGAGGAAGTCATCCTTGGGCATCTGGGGTATAAATCAGTGCACAGTACTTGTGAACGTGCAATACACTGAGGAAAAGAACCTCCTAAAGTATGTATGTATGTATGTATGTGTGTATGTATGTATGTGTGTATGTATGTATGTCCCATAAAACAATTAAAAAATTTTTTTTTTTTTCAGTGAACATTAGTTTAGTTTTTATTTTTCATGCCACATTTGGATTTTAGGGCACATTTATTTATTAATTAGAAAAAAAAATTAATAAATTGAAGAAAGCTGAAAACCTCTAACTATTGATGTAGGAAAAACAATTAATCTTTTGAATAAATATTAGAATAACTGGTCCCACTTCATATTATGTGGCTTTAACTAAATATGTACGTACACTGAAATGAATCATTTATTAAAATGTTCTTATTGTGTAAATGCATGTTTTTCCATTTTACTTATGATTGATCTGTAATTAGGGCCACCTAATATAAAGTGGGACTTGACACAGTGTAATGCGTTACACAGCCACTTTATTTTACATTTTTAAACCATTTACTTAATACATATCAAAAATAAATATGTCACATGTTTTTACAGTACATGTTCTTATAATATATAATAATATGTATCATTATTTAGCTTTTTTTAAGGGTTATTTTATTTCAAAACGTGTTTTGCTGTTGCTGTCATGTAGCTGTGAGTTTCCGGCTGGCTGGTCTGTTCTAGTCAACAGTCAGAGGTGACCTGCCGCTTCAAGGCTTTCAGTGTCACATGCACAAACGACACCTCTCTCGCAACACAGCTCTGGGCTCCAGTCAGACACGCTCAAACCACTGATACAGCTGCCAACCCAAATCACTGAGATGCCTCTCCTAAAAACCAAAAAGCTCAGATGACAGGCAAGCCATTTTACATTTATTTTGATTTGGTTTGGAGAAAAAAAAAGACTAGAATCCTAATCCACAATATTGCGTTTTTGAGTCAAAGGCGAAAAGAGTTTAAGTATAAAAACAGTAAAAGTCTAATCGATTAAATTTGATTGACGGCTTAGTGATAGCTCATCCAAAAATGTAAATTCTGTCATCATTTACTTCTCTGTTTGAGAATGTTTTTTTTCTGTTGAACAGAATATTTTTGAAGAAAGCTGAAAACCTGTAATCATTGATGTAGAAAAAATAAATAGAATGGAAGTCAATGGATACTGTTTTCCAAGTGAATAAATGACAAAATGTTAGTTTTTTTGCTGAAACTGTCCCTTTATGTTTCTTTGTTTCTCGACTACATTAGAATTTGTCGACATCTTTTTTTTTTTCCTCCTTGGCAAACAAAAAGAATAGCTTTTCATAGTGATTTACAGGAGACATCCACAAAATGTCATTCAATGTACCAAACAATCTTATTTAAAGATTTTAATTAAGTCATATTTAAAACAATCATCATGTTTTATTAAACAACTTTTACAGCATCACAACGCAGTCCTGAAATACAATTTAAATGTCATTTTAAATTTTTACTTTGCCACTATCCTTCAAAACACTAAGCTTTATCTGTGAACAATAAGTTTTTAATATTTTAAAATACAATAAGATTTCATACAATTATTATTATTATTTTATATATTTTTGCATTGCATTCTGGTATGAATAAGTATTATACGTTTTTTTATTTAAAAATATCTATTATGCTGGATGAACGTTTTTAATCTAAATGTTTGCCAAATTGGATCTCATTCATTCATTCATTCATTCATTTTCTTTTCGGCTTAGTCCCTTTATTAATCCAGGGTCGGCACAGCAGACTGAACCGCCAACTTATCCAGCATATGTTTTACACAGTGGATGCCCTTCCAGCAGCAACCCATCTCTGGGAAACATCCATACACACTCATTCACACACATACACTTCGGACAATTTAGCCTAACCAATTCACCTGTACCCCATGTCTTTGGACTGTGGGGGAAACCGGAGCACCCGGAGGAAACCCACGCAAACGCAGGGAGAACATGCAAACTCCACACAGAAATGCCAACTGACCCAGCTGAGGCTCGAACCAGCGACCTTCTTGCTGTGAGGTGACAGCACTACCTACTGCGCCACCATTTTACTCCAAATTGGGTTTATATATTGATATTTTTAAATATAAAAATGAATTATTTAATCTCGTGTGTGTATGTATGTATGTATGTGTATGCATGTGTGTGTGTGTGTGTGTGTGTGTATATATATATATATATATATATATATATATATATATATATATATATATATATATATATATATATATATATATATATATATATATATATATATATATATATATATAATTTTTTTTATTTTATTTTTTTTTGATGCAGACACAAAGTGCTATCTCTCAGCGTTGACCCATATAATTAATCCTATTCCCTCAAAAAATTGTTTTAGAGAAACTTCATTGTCTTTGTATTTGACTCCTTGCTCCCTTAAAGTGTGTTTTCTCAGATGACACCAACCATTGTCTACTTATATGAAGTGAATATGTGTCAGGCTTTTGAGTTTCATCCCCGCAGTATCTGTCAGTCTTAGTGTATGCCTGCGTTCATTACAAACGCGAGGCGCTTGCTGTGGCAGCCGTTCATTTTACCAATTAAGTGGCTGTTACACCTTAAGAGAACATGACAGCTTGACAGTGACACAAAAACACACTGTAGGGATTTCTCTATAATCAACAAAATTTGTGCTTAAACATCTTATGGATTTGTACCATCATGCAATTTACCACAAATGCATATGGAAGCTTGGAACAAATAGAAGCTTGTTAACAAAGAGAAATATTGCTGTTTTAATGCCTTTCAATGAGGACATTTTTGTCTTTAAGATTCTGAGGGCAACTATTTTTGTACTTTGTGAAAAATAGATTAATGAATGGAAATGCTGGATAAATATTACATTTCAATTATTACATTTCAGTCCAAAATGTTTATGCTTTTTGATTAACACAGCCAGAAAAAATGATGATAAATTAATTAAAGAGCCCATATTATACATGAAATAGGGTCATATTTAGGTTGTAAGGGTCTCCAACAACAGTCTAATATGCATGCAAGGTCAAAAAACACTTTGATGGTCTTATAATCTGCATTTATTTTTACCTAATTATCCCAGCGACTCCCATATGAATCGTTCAGCGATTCATTTGTTCCCAAACCCTTCCTCAGCGCGAAGCTAATCTGCGCTGATTGGACCAATGACAGCCTGCTGCGATTGGTCGACACGGACCAGGCTTCAGCGCGAGAGTAAAATGCCCAGCTGCTAATCTACAATATAAAAGTAGTCACAGTGTACACACGCTTCATAGTGGATTTTGGCTGCCAGTGGGTGAATGTAAACACAGACGATGGACTAGAAAATACTGACGACTAACTATTTTATTGAGCAAAAAGTCCAAGAACTGGCGAGGAGGTCACAGTCTTCTTGCTCTTTTCACACACACACACACACACACGCACACACACACACACAGGGCCTGCGCGTCCATAGAGGACCGGCTGAATAGAGAGGGCGCGGCGCTCAGTTATATCCACGAATACCCGTGCGTTACACACACGAGGAGACACAGACACACACACACACACACAGGGCCGGCGCGTCCATAGAGGAGCGGCGCTCAGTTATATCCGCGAATACCCGTGCGTTACACACACGAGGAGACAATAATATTGAGCTGAAATATTTTGAAACTTGTCCGTTGCATGTGTGTAAACAGCTGACGATCCGTAATCAAAGCGGCACGCGTCGCGTTTTCAACGTGGCTTTACACGCGATATGGGAATATAAAGAGTTAACCTGATACAGTACACGCGGTTACAAGTAACAAAACACAACTGAATATATAATTTGCAAGCTAGAGTAAACGAGGCAATAATTTTAATCGCACGTACTTACACTTGTGAAATGGGGGTAGAAAATGATCCATGATCCACTGATCCATGTTCTGACAGTCTATACTGATCCTTCCTTTAACAAACTGATGAAGTCTTCTTTGAAAGCATATAGTTTCCAGAAGCACTCAGAACTGCTCAAGGCTGGGCTGTATTGCTGATGTTTCATCTTTGATTAGACTGTCCATAATATCCATCTGCACAGCGTGACTTCATTCGACCGGTGTCTGTGTGTGTCTCTGTGTGTGTGTGAGACTTTTTTTTCTGTTAGTGGGCGGGGCCGCAGGTTTCAAATCTCCCGGGTTTGCGAGCCCAACTACTTGTGTTTCGTAGCTGCGTCATCGCGAAACACCTAATAACTCGTTATCAAGACGACTCGTTTGAAGCACTATGAGTCGACTCTTTTATAGATGAATCAATAGTTTTAAACACTGTACATTTACAGATTTAAGCCTTAGCTGGATATTTCACTTCACTTAGAGCTGTGTGACACACTACATGGAAGGGCATTTTCAAAAACCCATAATATGGGCTCTTTAAAATACAAAATACACTAGGGTTATTTGCAAGATCTGGGGTAAATCAAACACCTTCACATTCAGTATAGTGCTATTCGGATCCCAAACATTATATGTAATCTCCTATTAGACACTTTTAACTGTAAATCAATCATGTATTTGGGACTATTGTCGCATTTCACTGTTGTGGCTGTGATCATTTCTTAATAAAGGGATAGTTCACCAAAAAATGAAAATGTACTGACAATTTACTTATCATCAAGTGGTTCCAGACCTTAATGTGTTCCTTTTTTTCTGTTGAACACACTTATAAAATATATTTTGAGGAGTGTTGGAAATCTGTAACCATTAACTTCCTTAGTAGAAATAAACAAATACAATGGAAGTCAATGGCTACTGGTTTCCAAGAATATTTTGTGTTCAATAGAAAAAAAAGAGACTCAAATGGAGGGTAAGTAAACAAGATAGAATTTCTTTCTTTTTTAGTGGCCTATTCCTTTAATTAGGGGGGAAAAATACTGTGGCATTATCTCCCATCCAGTTAAGATGAAATTTGAGCGTCTTGAATTTTGAGTCTCACTGTGTGTTATTGTTCAAATAATTGTCAGTAACCTGTTACAACATCTCTTGTGTCATTGTTTGGAAGAGTATCAGATATGCAAACATTAATTGAATGCAGAGTTACACTGAGTTATTTGATGTTTAGTTAAGCATAACAGATATAACGACAGAAAAGGACACCGTTCTAACATTGCAGCTTGCTGGACTAGAAATAATAGTTCATGTCTCTGGTTATGTGTATTGGAGGAGAATTAATTCAATGGACTTAAAGCGCACTGCAGAGTTTGCAGAGTCTCTAGTCCCTTTTGTGTTTAGAGTATATGCTCGTCTTTTGTATTTAGTGAATGCAGATGGTGACAAGAGCCAAAAATACAAAAAGCACCTTAAAATAACCATAAACAGTGGTCCATATGATGTACCCAATGTCTTATGAATGCATTAGGTATCAAATATGAATTTGGTTTATCCTCCAAGATCAGAAACTGTTCAAAACTTATGAAGCACGTGTTTGACATCAAGCAATAATGCAATAAATATGTAATGAGAAATGTAAACAAGCTTGGCATTGGCAACTAATTAAATTTAAATGTTAAATTTGAAGTTTATAATATTAAAAATAATAATAAGTGAAGAAATCGAATATAATATTAGCGTCACTTCCAATTTAATAATGCACACATTCGATAACATGTTTCATAGAAGATGGTAAATAATTATAAATTAACTTGAAACAACATAAAAATAAAAATTCTGTCTTCTGACTGTACTTTAAGTAATCATAAAATTAAGTCTCATCATAAATGTCACTATAAACTTTAGTGAAAATAAGCTAATAAGTGACAATTCACAAACTCATTTCGAGAGGAGCACGTGATATGATCGACTACAGCGGATCCTTATTGCTAATCATTAGCTAGCCTATTAGATCATTCTAAAACTACTATAAATATTCTGCCTAAACTTCATTCCCTATCTTCGTTTTTGGACCACCCCCCCCCCCCTTTCCGTCAATCATTACCTTCTTCCTCCTCCTCATTCTATGATTGGGCAGGATGGAGGGCCGGAACCGGAGGGCCAAGGGTTCAAGTTCTAATTAAGCCAGTTGGCACTCCCTGTGCGGAGTTTGCATGTTCTCCCCATGTTCGCGTGGGTTTTCTCCGGGTCCTCTGGTTTCCTCCGGTTTCCTCCCACTGTCTAAAAAACATACTCTTAAACAAATTGTAATAAGTCACAAGCACTTAACACATATATACTGAATCAATCAGAACCCCCATATTAGCTAAAGCATAATCAGGGGCACTCGAGAAATACCTGATCTCGTATCCCTCCTAATGCCCATTGACCAGGCGAGAACATTGGGCTCATCTATCTCCGAGCTCAGGGTTCTCTCCTGGGACAGCCTGCCAAACCTGCTACTATAGTTGAGCCTTATCTAAGTGTGAACTCTTGAAAAACACCTAGAAGTTGCT
Source organism: Danio aesculapii (assembly GCF_903798145.1). NCBI lineage: Eukaryota > Metazoa > Chordata > Actinopteri > Cypriniformes > Danionidae > Danio > Danio aesculapii. The sequence continues at coordinate 29,952,901 of NC_079443.1, read as the reverse complement.
GTATTTTATTGTAAAGTTTATTATTAAGCTATTGTCGTGTTGCTCTGCAATAATACACATTTCAAGGCAAACCAGATTCACTCCTGGTACAAAATGCAATGTTGCTTTTGCCAAATTCTAAGGATGCATGACATTTTTTTTCTCTTGCACACAAAAGAAGATACTTTAAAGAATGTTTGAAACCAGTAGCCACTGACTAATAAACTAAGAAAAAACATCATGGAAGTAAATGGCTACTGGTTTCTAAGTATATTCAGATTAACTTCTTTTGTTTTTACCAGAACAAAAAAGAAAGAATAAATTTTTTTTAAAGAAAGTAAAAATGAAGATGTTTTTGGGTGAACTGTCTCTTTAAGGATAAGGTTAACCCAGGATCCACACAGTTTTAAACAAGCAGGTGAGATAATCAAGGTTAACACTGAGGGCATATTCAGCGCAGTTTCTATTCTATTTGTAGTGTGGTTTGTGCAAACTGAAGTGCTTTTGAAAACAGTTGTTTGTGAGTTTTACACTTAACAGCAGCAGAACAGATGGATGATTGTCCCATCAACCTCCTACACACACAGTGATTCGGCATTTTGTTAACTCTTAGGGTTAAAAGTAATTACAAAACAAAAAGTTTTGGAAGAGAATTTTGTTTATTAATGATACATGTTTTGCTGTTTCGTTATCTTGATTGCCTGGATCCCAAGCTTCAATTGATCCCTCCTGTTGGACTCTGTTCATTGACACTGTGGTCTTTTGGTTCCAAACCATGGTACATTTCCATTATCAGAGCTGCAGCTTTTTCCCCTGACTTTGCAGCCTCATTTTTTGTGTGTGTGTGTGTGATTTGAAAAATGAAACTACATTTTCAAAATCCAAAGCACCAACAAAGAACTGAACAAATCCATCTGTTTGACATGAATGTGATGCAGAAGTTCAAAAGAATGTGGTTGTCAGTTTCTCTGAGCAGGAAAGAGATGTGCATTTTCTCAGTTTCTCTGCTGTGTCAGTCCTGTGTTCATCCGAGATCAGTAAAGCAGTGCTGCCATTATACAAATGAGCTCAACTCTGACGTAAAATGAACCTGAGAGTGCACCAAAGGTTGATTTTCTATGTGTAGTGAGACTGAGATTTGTGACAATCTGAAGTGTTTCTGAAAACACTTGATTGTGATTTAGCACTTACCAGCGGCCCAAACAGATGGAGGCATGATCTGGGGAGTTCGTCATCCTCCTACACACCTCAAGCTTGCCTCAACATTTTGTTAACTATTATTGGTTGAAGGAAATGAAAACGTTAATGAAAATTCAGTCATTTACTCACCCTCCACATGTTGCAAGCCTGTTTGTGTTTCTTTCCTGTTAAACACAAAAGATAATATTTTGAAAACCGTAAGCTTCCATAGTATTCATTTTCATACACTGGATGTCAGTAGCTTTCAGTTTCCAACATTCTTCAAAATATCATATTTTATGTTTAACAGAAAAAATTCAACTGAGTGTGAAGGGCTGGAAATGAATATATTCCCCTAAGTAATAGGACACCACTTCCGTACACTCGCACACATCATCATATGTCATTGCTAGCTCATACAAGATGTTGCCATCCATTCCAGAAAGCACTAGCAGAGTAACGTTTAACAGACCAACTCACCAAGTTTTGTGCTGTATTTGGACTTGGTGAAAATGGTGTTTTTCACCTTGAAAACATATGAGCAGTATGAAACTGGTTTCCCCTGGCATCCTTGTTACGACTTGTGGATTGTGTTGCAAGAAGCACTAAACTATACTGTGTATTCACTCAGTGCTCATATTCATAGATGTAAGCACAAGAGAATTTAATTAATGTTATACCAGACCTGCAGTAAAAAGCAAATTCCCTGCCACTAGAGGGTTTTGTGACTGGGTTTCCTATTGTCAAGTCATCGCTTAATGTTATCAGAAATTAAAATGTGTTCTGGAATATTGTGCAGTGCTTATTGTTATGTTTTATTGAAGAGCGTGACCGTAAAACATGAACACCATTATAAATGTACTAAAACAGATGCTTGTTTGTAGTAAGAATTCCTATTGATGCCAAAAAATACTGACATTTCTGGGTCCCCTTGCTCACATGGGCAACCAGCAGCCGGTGTATTCAGAGGAATTATTCATACCTCTAATATTTCTCATTCTCATGTAGAGTGGTCCTGAAAAATCTTTGTCTGAAGGACTATCCCCTTTCCCTTCACCTCCAACCAAATGATTACTGAGACTTCCCTTTCATGGAAATGTGCACAAGAGAAGGGTACAGAAGAACTATGGGGTTGACATGGGATTAGGTCTACATTTCTTTCATTCATTCATTCGTTCGTTCATTCCTTTTCCTTTGGTGAGTCCCTTTATTCATCAGGGGTTGCCACAGCAGAATGAACCGCCAACTTATCCAGCATATGTTTTACATAGTGGATGCCATTCCAGCTGCAACCCAGTACTGGGAAACACTCATACACACTCACATTAACTAAGGACAATTTAGCTTACCCAATTCACCTATAGCGCATGTCTTTGGACTGTGGGGGAAACCGGAGCACATGCAGGAAACCCACACGAACACGGGGAGAACATGCAAACTCCACACAGAAACACTAGCTGGGACTTGAACCAATGACTTTCTTGCTGTGAGGTGACAGTGCTAACCACTGAGCCACCGTGTCACCCTGCCTACATTTTTAAGTAACTGTGAAAATGTTTTGGAAAGTTTGTGCCAAATCTAATGCACAGACCTTCACACCTTTTTAAATGTAACTTGTGTGTCCTAATAGTTTTTGGGGCGACTACAAGTGAAAAATCCAAGTTGCCATTAATAATGAATGGCAAGCTTTCCTAATATCTTTTTTAACAAGTTCTAAAGCTAACATGGAAAATGAAGGTATATTATGTCCTGTTCCCTCCACTGTAAGTGCATGAGTCTTGGTTAAAAATTCACATTGCATAAGCAAATATGACACTTTTGCCTGCATTTGAAGGCAAAACTGGAACAGTGTTCCACTCTATTATTCATTCCTCCTTTCATCCATCTTCAGGGCAATCTACAAGCTTACGCCTGCTAGAATCAGTCATGAAATAGAATTGCTTCGGGTGCAAAGATGTCTTGGTTGTGTAGTCGGAGACTTCCATGTAGCTTATAATGTGAAATGTAGCACCATGATTATTTTTTTTCAGTAACATTTTAATTGTCCCCTTGTACCTCTTTTCATCTGCATTTGCACATCACTGCAAATGGAGTTACATATTACCGACTAACTGACTCTGGATATTATCCAGATTGCCAGCATATTGCAGATGTGATGTAGTTAGCCACACGCTTTCTCTTCTGTGTACACACAAACGCTGTGAATGTCAGCGAGAGCAGTGATGTTTACATACAGAGACTAATTAAGTGTTCTGCTGAAAAGGTTCCTGTCATATTGAGAATATTGCATCAAAGGTCATCTGGAAATGTGGCATGCTTGATGTTGTCATCTCTGGACTCCTTTGTTTGGCAATTTTACTGCTCAGCACGTCCACTCTTCTGTTCCTCAGACTGTTAATCACTTTTCAGTTTCATATTATTTTTGCATTTTGTCTAGTGTGATCGAAAAGTAAATTAATTTAAGATAAGGAATTGGAACTGAATGGATTTCCCAAGAGAGTCTTTTATATTTCTGAGGTCATGGTTGTGTTGAAATGCAGAAAATGTGAGGAACACTTCCAACCCAATTCTGTGAGATTCGGTGGCTCGTATTCAAAATCTTTAATCAAAAAACTGAACATTTTATCTCCTCTGAAAGCAACTGACTGCAGCACCAGTGTGGAGAAACATGACTCTCTTGGCAGACAGAAGGATAAACACTGGCACACAAGCGAAAACAGAGAGGGGAATTATATGATTGTAATTTTACACTGTAGTTTATTTTAGAAATATTGAAGTCACCGTCAAGAATTAGCACCCTCAAAGAAAACAGGCTAGAGCAAGTAAATAAAGCATTGCATGATTTTGAATTTGAAATATAACACTAATAATGACTTGTGCATTTTAAAATTAGTCAAGCAAGAGTAAAGTTAAGTGAAATGTCCTGTCTTGCAGAACAACAACAACGCTATACACAACAACATAGCAAGAATTAGCAAAAAAATTATAATAAACCTATTCACATCTGAGAACTATGTAACTGTACATATACTTTAAGTAAATGACTATACAGTATGATGATATTTACATAAGTACTGTACATGAGATGCACAGGGATTTATTTATAGCTAAGATGGTCTGTAGTAGGGCTGAACAATATATTGTTTAAGCATCGATATCACAATTTGTCTTTCTGCAAGTCACACGCAGAATTAGATTATTTATTAAAGATTAAAAGATAAAGCTATTACATAGATTTTTAATATTTATATAATGATGACCATGTTATTTTACATTTAGTAGTTCAATTTCTGTACTGGAATTCCCCCTGAAAAACCATAAAGCATTGTTTATTTATCTGTTTTTGCTTGTGATTTCTAATAATTTACACTGATGCACTGCATAGAAAAAAAATTTATCACCACAATCTAAACTTTCCAAATAGAGCTATTCAAATCATCTGGTGAAATTATATTCATATCACATAACGTCTTTTTTCCAATATTGTGTAGCCCTAGTCTGTAGGAACTTTAGCATTTAGTGCGCCTCACACAGTTTAGTGGGCTTGACAAACCAGCTGTCAGTGATAGGCAGTAGCGTCGCTACAAGTAGTGACGCTACTAGCTTAACTATTTCTCAGTGTGGCGGTAGCGTTGCTACTTTCTAAATCAAATAGCTTTTCTGTAGCAAAGCTATTTTTTGTCAAGTAGTGTCCACACAAGCTACATTTACTGATCGTGAATCAATAAGTGAGGGCACTGACATTCACGGAGCTGTGAAGTGAATGATGGTGTGAATGAAGATTTCTTCTTCTTTCTGTTTTTAAGTGGTCGACAACAAACTTTTTGGTGTTGGGCACTGCCACCTCTCACTCTGGTCAGTGACGTCACCAACCATTTAGGCTAACACGAGAAATTTGCTTTAAAAAAATGACTGATGGAGAGGAGTACATGTTAAGATGCAATAAACCTAACTCTGATTCTGAATTATTAGCCCCCCTTTGATTTTTTTTTTCTTTTTTAAATATTTCCTAAATTATGTTTAACAGAGGAAGGAAATTTTCACAGTATGCCTAATAATATTTTTTCTAGTGGAGAAAGTCTTATTTGTTTTATTTCCGCTAGAATAAAAACAGTTTTACATTTTTTTAAAAAGCCATTTTAAAGTCAAAATTATTATCCCCTTTAAGCATTTTTTTTTCGACTGTCTACAGCAGTGTTTCCCAAACCTGTTCCTGGAGGCACACCAACAGTTCATGTTTTGGATGTCTCCCTCATCTGACCCATTAACTTCAGGTTTTGAAGTCTCTTCTAATGTTCTGATGGGTTGTTTCAGGTGTGTTTGATTAGGGAGAGAATGAAAATGTGTACTGTTGGCGTGCCTTCAGGAACAGGGTTGGGAAACTCTGCATTAGAAGAGACTCCAAAGCCTGAAGTTAATGGGTCAGATGAGGGAGACATCCAAAACATGAACTGTTGGTGTGCCTCCAGGAACAGGGTTGGGAAACACTGCACTACAGAACAAACCATTGTTATACAATAGCTTTCCTAATTACCTGCCTAATTAACCAAATTAACCTAGTTAAGCCTTTAAATGTCTCTTCAAGCTGTATAGAAGTGTCTTGAAAAATATCTAGTCAAAGATTATTTACTGTCATCATGGCAAAAATAAAATAAATCTGTGATTAGAAATGAGTTATTAAAACTATTATGTTTAGAAATGTGCTAATAAAATCTTCTCTCCATTAAACAGAAATGGGGGGGAGTGTGTGTGTGTGTGTGTGTGTGTGTGTGTGTGTGTGTGTGTGTGTGTGTGTGTGTGTGTGTGTATATATATATATATATATATATATATATATATATATATATATATATATATATATATATATATATATATATATATATATATATATATATATATATATATATATATATATATATATATATATATATATATATATATCAGCTAAATCCATGTCTTCTATTTATGCAAAACCCTCTAAATCCACCTATTGGATCAAGACAGTGTAAGTAGTTGAAATTGAAGATGCCATTAGAAATTATTCAACCAAACATAAAACACATTACGCAAACCACCTGAAATTTAAAATATATAATCTGTCAAGTAAGTGGCGGTTCATTCCGCTGTGATAAACCAGGGAAAATTGAATGAATGACATCTGTCAAGTAAGTGCATTAATCAATAACATTAAAACTGACTTTATTTAAATCTTAATCTGTTGTCATTTCGGATATTTAGGATTTAGATTTAATGTAAGTAGAACAGTGTAAACATTGCAAATATTGTAAACTAAGCTTGGTAGATTCAAATAATGTAGTGTAAAAACATTGTGAAACATTAATATCTGTGCATTGTCCATTAATATAAAAAGCTTATCAGATCTATAGGTATTATGAAGTAATACAAGTAATGTATAGTTTTTAAACATTATATTTATCTTTTAAAAAATAGCTTAAATTAGCAAATAAAACAAGAGGGGTCTGGATGCAGACCTGGTGCAGTGCAATTTGAGCTGCATCCAATGCTTTTTAATGCGCTCACCTAACCCTACCCGTCACAGTGACGTAACTCACTCTATTGAGTGCATTGTGTCTGACATTGCATCGCTGAGTGATGCAATCTCAGCTTGCATCATAAAGGCTGCATCCAGATACTATTGGATAAAACACAAGGTAGGCCTACTGGGGATACCTCTCAGACAATTTTAGAAGCTGTCATTCATCCATTCTCACCATACTTAAGGTCTTGGTCCCGTGTTTATCCTCAGCATACACGTGGGATAAAAGAATGGCACCTTGACTCTGTCTTTCGTGAAATGGAGCTGCCGATTATTGTATAATAAATTGGATTCAAAATGTTAACAAACGTTATGAATGCATGCTACACTTCCGACTGTACATTGTGTTTTCTTTTTCTTATAATGCACAGAGTTTTGAGGTAAGGGACATTTTCATTTGCTGTTCACTGACAGTCGGACAGGCTCATCCAGTTCATCAAACTCCGTCTTTTAAAATCGAAATCGAAAGAGGAATATGTCTCCTCATAAAAGCCGGCGTATCAGCGCGCTGCTGCATTGAAAACATATGATTCGATTCACATTTTCTGATTGGTTCTCGGGATATAGCGGCTTCTGCTGTCAAAGGCAAGTGGCGTTTAGCGGTTTTGCAGAGGCGTAGCAGACATTTTAAAAGTGGGGGGGACAGCTGTATGAGCTCATACGTTCATATAATTATTAATCACCTGTTTCTAAATGGTCTGTCTCTAAAAGTGAGGGGGACGTATCCCCCCGTCCCCCCCGGTTGCTACGCCCCTGGGCTTTTGCAAACAAACTGTTATTTCTGAATGTGCTGATTTGGACCATTAGAAGCAAATCTATTTGTTGATGGTGTATTATGTGCCTAAAGCATTCACTCAATGTCATGATCTCATTTTTGGCGGAAGTGGCGTTTAGCGGCTTTTGCATCTGAACTCTTCATATATATATATATATATATATATATATATATATATATATATATATATATATATATATATATATATATATATATATATATATATATATATATATATATATATATATATATATATATATATATATATATATATATATATATATATATATAGTGGTAATATAAGTGGTAATTACTGGTAGTGGTGATTACTATTAGTTCATGATAGTTACTAATGAATCTACATTATGTATTGGAAATCATTAATGAAGAGTTGCAAATAAATATACAATATAATGCTTATTCCTAAATATTTCCCTTTATTGTTAATTACTGTAGTATTTTAAACATGTAACACCTGGTTTTATTGGATTTTCTGTTGTATACTATAATTTGTTTGTGTTTAGTACAGCATATTTTTTGCAGTAAATAACCGAACTGAATAATTATGCATCAAATGATTCATTAACAATTTTATAGGTCACTAAGATATGATTGACTTGGATTTATGTTGCTTCGATTTAAAAACGAAAATTACAAAAATAGGTTAGGTAAGCTACTTTTGCCATGTAGCTTTTAGCTTAGCTTGCTACATTTCCCAGAGGGTAGCTTTTAGTGTAGTTAAGCTACATTTTAAATAGAGTAGCTAATAACTTGGTTCACTACATTTTTTTTCATGTAGCTTGCCTAACACTACTCTTTTATCTCTGTCATTTTAACTGACACTAGTTTTGCACATTTGCACCAGACACTCTCCTAAAATCATTCAACAGCCTAAAGAAACCTTGTGCATTTATCAAGTGAGCGTCACGCAGGTGAGCGGGCTTGACAAAACCACCTGTAGAAATACTCTTCTCTCTCTCTCTCTCTCTCAAAAAAAATTCCCCCCCTCCTCCTAAATTTAGCACTTTATTCTCTGAGCACAAACAGTTCCTCTGTGTAATTCTCACTTGTGTGCACTGCCTATTCTTGTTGAATCACTGAATGCCCACTCGATTGTAAGTTGCTTTGGACAAAAGCATCTTCTAAATGTAAAAAGTGTAATCAGCAATTCGTAACATTTTGATGTCGCGGTTAATTTGTATGAATATTCTCAACAATCTCATTGACATTTTTGGTATGATTCATTTTTCCCAAAATTAGGGTTAGGTTTTGGGTTGGGGTTAAGATCTCATATAAAAAATAAATTGTTTACAGTATATATACGACTGCAAAAATGTGAATTCATACAAATGATCCTTCTCTGCCAATATATCAAATAGGAATATTTTCTCACGAGATGCTGGTAGCATAATGTTCAGTGTATCATTAGGCTGATAAATGCTTACAACATTTATAACAACACGACTGGCATGTACCATTTCTGGATAAGAGCTTTTTCTGCCTGCAGCAATTGATTTCAGGTTTGAAAGGAATATGATGCATGTAATTGTTTCTCTCCAGGAATACGTGATGCTCGTGTTTACTAAAAGCCTTTAAAATCTGCTCTCTTTCCATCTCTGACTCGACTCACTGGAGGATTCACTTGTTATTTATGTACATGAAATAAAGCAGGAACGCTTTTTCTGATCTATCTCTGATGCTATGCATTACGGGGCGTTTTGATGTTTTTATACTCTTTAATGTAATCTGCTGTTTCATCATCCTTTCATATCCCCTTTTGCACGATTTCTTTTTATTTGCAAATGTGGTTTGATGTTTGTGATGCATTCATTTGGATTTCCGATGTCTTTTTTTTTTTTTTTACAAAGTTCTGAGTGTTTGAGAGTTTTTTTTACGTGATATTTTATGCCTAGTAATTTTTTGTTACTTATAAAACAATTTTAGTCTCACATTGTCAAATAAAAACTTAAAGAAATGTCTAAGAATTCCCTTTGGAATGATAATTTGGAATAAATCCTGGGAACAGTATTGTTTTATTATATAATAATAATATAATAATATATTATATAATTAATTATTATATAATAATAATTAATTATATTCTGTTTCAGTGTGGATTGATTTTTTTTTTTTAATTATTATATGTGACAAATGAAAGATAGTCAACAACTTGTTATACTTTTTAACAAATCCCAGTTTATCTCTTGGCTTATTACTCCTGTGGGGAAAACTAGAAATTACTTTTTTTTTTTTTTTTTTTTTTTTTAAGCAACAAAAGTAAACTTTTTCCACTTTAAATAAACACAACCTTTACGTAATCCATAATCTAAAGCAATCCCTTGAATCTCTAAGAGAAATAAAAAGATACAGTTGTGGTCATACAGTAAGAAAATATGAGCTGTACAATCACACCTCATAAATGATTTAATCTTGATGTCTAAAGAAAACCGATCTCATTTGTGATGTTTCTTTTACTATTGATCTTCTGTAAGATGTAAGAGAATGATTTTGATGTTTGTTTGTCGTTCCTTTTGCAGTGAACCTGTCAGTGCTGGCAACGGCATGCAGCAGTCACTATGGAGGTGCCATTGAGGAGTTTTGTTTGGCCAAGTTTAAGCTGGACATGGAGGTTCTGGATCAGCATCAGTGGTGCAGCTGGGAGGACACAGTGGAGTGAGTGATAAACATCACATTTGATTAGCTGACACATGTTCTGGGGAATTCCTTGCTTTAGTTTTGATGAGCTTTGTCGTCTTTATATATTTGAAGACATAAAGAGGTGTCAAAGTGTAACATATATATATATATATATATATATGTTTATATTGACTGTTAATATGAGAGTAAAGAGCTGTTGCGAAATTATTACAAAATATTTTCAGTAATTGTTGATTCTTTAAGTGTCATGGTTATAATATTAATATTAAAGTTTAATGCAAAATATGGTTAATGGTTTAACATTAGAAAATAAAGAAACTAAGACAGACATAAATAGTAATATTGTTATTTAGCTTTATGATGTAATTTATAAATTATTATTTATTCATTCAGTAATTTTCCTTCGGCTTAGTTCCTTATTTATCAGGGGTTCCTAAAGTAGAATGAACCGGCAACTATTCTAGCATATGTTTTACACAGTGGATGCCCTTCCAGCCTCAACCCGGTACTGGGAAATACCATACACTCTCACATTCACACACATGTACAACGGCCAATTTAGCTTATTCAATTCACCCAGACCCCATGTCTTTGGACTGTGGGGGAAACCGGAACACCCGAAGGAAACCCACGTGAACATGGGAGAACATGCAAATTCAGCAACACCAACTGACCCAGCCAGGACTCGAACCATTAACCTTCCTGCTGTGAGGTGACAGTGCTAATCACTGAGCCACTGTGCCACCCAAATTAATAATTATTATTTTAGGAAAAATAATATAATTCGTAGTGTTCTAAGTACTGTGGTATTCAATTAGGTTTTGTGGTATTCAAGGTTTCCATCTGTCTATGTATGTGTGTGTATATATATGTATGTGTATATATGTGTGTGTGTGTGTGTGTGTATATATATGTACGGATATATATATCCGGTGAAGAACAGTTCCAGAAAACCGGTAGGACAAAAACAGAAGCCAAAAAATAAAATAAACAAGTAAAACAATGTGTAAAATCTAAAAACGTGGTAAAAATCAGGCAAGGACTTCTCTTTTTCTGGATTGCTTTTAAAAACACTGCAGTTAGTTTAGGGAAGGGGGTGGGTGGTGTCAATCGTGCTTTTTAAAACACTATTGGTTGGGTTTAGGGAAGGGAGAGGGTGGGGGATCGTTTGGTCAGTCAGTCAGTTGACAGCGGCCTCTGATGGATATGCGTGAGAACAGCTGGTGCGAATGGCACTTTGAATTGAATTGAATTGTATTGCACTTGGGAGAGAAATTTAAGGTCTGAAAAACCATACAGAGCGGATTCTCTAGTGGATTCACGAAAACAAAAACTGCAAAAAAAAAAAAAACGTAGCTCCTGGGACATTTTTGGCGCTCTTCAGAAATGTGTGTGTATATATAGGGATACATAATCAGAATGAGCCTGGGTTGATTTTATTCCTAAAATTTCAGTTTTGTCATTTTTAGCAACAGACAAAAAAAAAAAAAAAACCTGGCCCCTGCACTTTTAACAGCACACACAGTTTGCATCATTTCATAAAGCATGATATAAATAAAGGTGACTTGAATTAAAGGATCATGTGACACTTTTCAATGGCTAATTGAAATTCAGAAAGGAAAAAATGAAAATTGAAATAAATAGATGTAAACTAGAAAACTGTTGTTTTAAATGGTAATCTTTTCTTCATTAAAGTTCAGTTTTGTCACTTTTAGAAAAAAAAAAAAAAAAAAAAAGCACGACAGACAAAATCTGACCCCAGCACTTTTAACAGCAATTAGGTTTAGTCCTCATTCAGCAACTTTTGTTCAGCGCAGAGCTGAAAGGCCTGCATGTTTATTTCAACACTTCATGACAAGGTCAGCAAAGAGCGGAGTTTTCTCAGTAAGAGAGACGACAGGGGTTCCCATATTATCACATACTTCAGAGGGATTTAGTGTGCCATGTGGCAGAGCTCCAGGCGCACATCGTTCCTGGGAATGCCTACATATGCCCAGCTGTCTCTCTGACATAATGGAGGAGGTTATTTGTGGTGATCCAGAAAAACACATGATATAGAAGATCGTTCACATTTGCAGGTTAACTAGAAGAGAACTGTCTTGTATTTATTTTTTATTTTTGTGCCCCTGACCCTAAAAGCTCTGACGTTAGACTGAAGCCGTTGCGCTTCAGCAGGGAAAGTGACACTTGATGTCCGAGATGTCGGATCGGGGCCAGGAAGGTCTGCCAGTTGCTGTCATCAACACTCCAGGCTCTGTTTGTCCTCTGCAACTTAGTTTCTCTCTGCTATAGCTTGTGCCAAGGTGCAAAATGCTGATTTATGCTACTAGAAATCATTGCACTGAAAGAGACAAACATGTCAAAATCTGCCATCGTTTACACTCTCATGTTGTTACAAACCTGCATGAGTTTTTTTCAGCATTATGTTTGTGTTTTCCATACAATGAAGATCAATAGCTGGATCCAGAGCTACTGCACGGATTTAACTTGTCTGTAAAATTGGAATAAGATTTCTAACTAAACCGTGTTTCATGTGTTCAAGAGATTTAGTTGGACACTTCCTGGGAAATTAATGTTTCTGCAAGCAGGGAAACCACGTTAGCTCATTTTCCTCTGTTATACGTTTGTTGTGCCTCACATTACCAGATAAATGAATCGTTTTTAATCAGCTATTTGTTTTTTTTCTTTACTAAAAACAGCATCCATTCTGCTGAGGCAGAAGTTTAGCTTTTTATGTGCATCAAGGAATTTGTGTTCTCCTGATTCTTATGTGTTTATCAGACATAAACAATATTAGACTCAACCGAGTCTCTACCTTTTTTTTTTATCTGCCTTTTTTTATAATGGATTTTTTTGAGCTTCCATCCAGTATTTTAATGCTATCCTGGGATTACATGGGGGGAATAAATGATGACATTTAAATTACTTTTCTTTGAAAGTGAGGCACTTTTAATGTAAATTAATGTGGTTTATCTGAGGTTTACAACTTATAATTTTATTTTTTCTTTTACATTTCTATATTGTCATGCAGATATATTTTTAAAATTAGATGTAACCACACAAAGTCATAGTGACTTTTTCCACAAAGTCATGTTTACACATTTTTTTTCATTGAACATCTGAAACGTGCAAAGCTATTTATTCATTGCATCAAAACATCATGACAAAGAAATATATTTGTATTGCACATTTTTACATGGCACTAGTTTCAATTTCACTTGTAATGCTTTATAAAAACGGTTATATTCAAATTTTATTAAAGGTTTTATTTGAAAGACCCACTCCTCACTGAAAAAGGTCTAGACTTTGTCTCATACATGAGCTCATTTGTCCTATTTTGACTGCAATTCCATAATAAATTGTGAAAATAACCCTTTGAAAAAGGCTTTTAAGACCAAACGGAATGCCGAATTTGGCACTTCCCAAACTGAAGTCACACCGTGCCAAATTTGCCATGCTAAATTCTAAGTGAGGAAAGTTGAACGTGCTGGCCAGTTTGTTACTTGCCAAATAAATTCAAATCTTTAACAGATTCTTATTTTTGTATTGTAAAAATAAGTATTATTGTCATATTTCTTTATTCTGAATCATTAGGAAATGCTTTTGGTACATCAAAAAGTGTTTACGATGACCATCTGACAAGCTTTTGTGCTATTTTAAGCACAATAATTGTACTTAAAGTCACTAACATGCAGTATTTAAATCCTCTAATTAAATGGAAAATGAGGTGAATAACTGCAAAAAGGCCCACTTTTTTTAGGAAAAAAGAGGAACGCCGCTTTCACCAGGCTGGCTATGGGCCAAAGCCCATAAACATCAACAAAGCAAATAAATCTATTCAATAATTCAATAAATGCTTGCCACAAAATTGCTTTATCGTTTACAATAAGCACATTCACTCTCCTGCACGCTTATCACTTGCATATTAATGACTTCATTACATATTTAAGTCTCCATTGCAAGCTCAAAAATGTTGTTTTGGTCTAAGATTCCTAATTAGCCCTGTACACAAATGTTTTATGGACAAAACGTTGGTACAGTTACAAGTAAAAATTATTTACTACGTTCCATTGAATTATTTGAAAATAATGCACTCCAAAAGTGTAACAGCCACTCCATTTTTTTTCCATTGTCACATGTTATTCCTTACTTTATGCCACTATAATTTTTTTCTGCACATATTTGTTTTTCCTTTTCTAAATTTAAGTTCTTAATGTTGTATGAGGGGAACTAAAACACATTTTTATAATGCTTGAAAGGTTTGAGCTTTCTTGTAAAGTTCTTTACTCTTGCCCGGTTTATTGTCCATCCAGTAGTGATTATAGTAGCAAAATAGTCTCAGTTTCATTACAAAATTGCTGGGATTTTGTTTAGGACAATGTTTCCTTTGGGTGTAGTTAAACTAATCTGTCATTTATGACACAAGATTGTGCACATCGCCTGCTTGATTGAATATGTCAACTTTATTAAAAGCAGTTTGGGCGATTCCCTTTAGACAGTGAGTCAGAGTTTCTGCTAACAGTGTTTAATGGTGGGTACTAATAAACAGTGATGACCTTGACCTCTGGAATTTAATTAAATGTTTTTTTACATTTAAATGTGCATTAGTGCACCAAAAACATATACTGTGTGTAGAAAAAGGAATTGAAGCCTTGTCATCCTGGCTAACATTCTGATGATAATTCCTAAATGATAAGGGTTTTCTTATGAAGAAATTATATAAAGTACATTTTGTGGAATTAATACTTTTCATGGTTGATAAATGTTCATTAGGGAACCTTCAGTGACAACAAAGAACCTTAATTTTTAAGTGTTCTTTAAATCAGAAGAAGAGGCATGCCATACATGTTTGGCTATGATAGAACATAAAGTGAACAATACATTCAGTTCAGTGTTTTTTAAGCAATCAAGTTAGACTCCATGCTCAATTTGTCAGCCTTCCTAGAGGAGAGTGTTATTTCTCAAAGGTTGCTTGGGGGATTTCACAGTGTTCTCAGATCTGGAAGCGGGTTCAAGTGCCCCGTTCACCTGTGAAACAGTGCTCATTAAAGTATGTATGGCCCCTTGGCTCCCACCATGAGGTCATCCAAGTCTATTGCTCAATTATGCACAAAGCAGAGGCAGAGGCAGACAGGTCTGGGATGAGCTCTGAGAAACACAGTAGAACTGCATGAGGCCTCCAATGAGCCTCAAAAGACTTATGGAGCACTGAGGCCAGTCAACTGCAGGCAATTAAGGTTATATACAAGCAGTCCGAGGTGGTGAGCACTCTTGCACTCCTCAGCAAATTGTCTGTACCTGGGCAATGGAGTATTAAAACTGCTTTGAAGAAAACTAACAAACAGTCTTCGGCTTTCTAAGGGTTATTTCCTGCACAGGCTTAATGGAAATACTATACCTCAGGCTACATTTTTTGCAAAACAAATGTTTCGTTACACATTCTGGATGACAAATCCACTAGAGGGCGTCATCTACATTTTTGCAAATCTGAAAACATTACTTCGGGTTTTGTAGTACAATTTAGGTACGTTCATCTTGTACATGTCCACAAGAAAGCACGCTTGTACAGATCACCTAGCAAACCTCTGATCTAAATCTTTTCTTAAACCCAATTAATAGTGTTTTCAAACGCAAACGTAAGTGAACAGTGCACCGTGGCCACATTTTACCTTGATTTGATCTTTTTTGAGGAACCGTCCTTCATCGGACACAAACCAAAGTGCTCGGCATCACAAGTACATAACTGTACAAAGCATTGTCAATATGGAGATAGATATAGTAGGTGAGGTAAACATTTTCATATACAAATCATAAACACTATTAAGATATTTTGTGGCATTTATTTGGTGTTGTGCAAAGAACTTTATAAAATAATTACATATGAAGGGCTTTATTCTGCATAGACAACCACGTGGATGTACTTTATCCCATTAATTACAAATCATTATCGAAACCGTTTATTTCTACTTTCATTAATCACAAAGCGGACAGAAATTAAAATATACATTAATCTACATATTATATAGTCAGAAGATGGCGCCAAACAGTCAAAAACAGTGGTGTGTCAGATAAGCATACTTTATAAATATGAAAGTATTCACCGATGTTTAATGTGATTTCTAAGTACCTAGAAGAGCCAGTGTTATCTCAGAGGTTGTTATCTAGGAATAACCTTCCTTGGAATGTGGTGATTGACCAATCAGAATCAAGTATTCTAAAGAGCTGTGTAATAATTCTCCATAATATGCCCCTGTAAATATCATTAATGTGAAATGGAACAAATAACTGCAGTTATTATGTTTAAATTGGCCATATTTTTGCTTTTGCTTTTTCATGGACCCTTTTCACAAACCTGTTATGACGTGTTTAACGATCCTCATAATCTTTAATCCTCAAAGGTTTTTAATATTTAGATTTTTTTTAATATATGAACATTTATATGCATTTATGAATGTATTATATCATCTTTGTGTCAAATTACAAAAAAAAAACAACAACCCGAATTGCCACATATGCAAGGTGTTTGTAATGCAGTGTCTATGGGGCTGAGAGTAAATTTGATGTTATTCTCTCCTCTGGCTGCCGTCATCAATCTCACAAATTTTTCTTTTTCTGAAAGTCTCGATAACACCATCGTGGAGTTTTTCTTTTATTATTTCAGCAAATGATATTGTAAAAAAAGTATTTGTTGTACTCTCCGATTCAATGCGTTCTAGTTTACCCAACTATGACGCCTTCTGCTACTGAGAAAGCCGGAAATGTGAAAAGGGTCTATAAAAAAAAAAAACACAATAGCCTTTGTCGATCCAATATGTCCATCAATCTCTTTCTGAGACCTCCTAATCTGAGCAAAATCAATTATGCTGAAATATAATATATAGCTTTAAATTAAGAGATCTGATTACAGCCAGGTGTTTGTCTAAAACATAACTCCAGCTCTTCTGAAGGAATCTGATTAAAGAACAGATTGCTACAGATTTAACAAGCACAAAACTAATATTACAGGTTTAATAAAGTGCAAATATTAAATAAAACTGGAGACAAACTCTAGAGATCCTTTGGAGGTTTCAGGTTATTGCAGGACATTCTTTTAATACAATGGTTTTCCCAACAATGAACTGCACATCCTCGTGTGGTTCCAAATCATATTTTCTTTCTTCCGTGGAGCACAAAATATGTTTTGCAGTTTTTTTTTTTCCTCTCCATACACTGAAAGCATACAGTACACTGAGTAGGAGTTGTCAAACTCTAAAAATAGAGGGGAAAAATCCCACGTGCATGTACGGATGGGATTTCAGGGTTGTGACAACTCTGAATCTGAAATCTAATACAAAGATTGCATTTGACAAGCAATACATTTATGATACAACAGATAGCAAGTAACTAAATGAAAACCTTTGTAACTGGCTTGGTTATCTCTGTCAAAGTCCGCTTCTAATTGCAAAATTTAAATAGGCCTTTTTGTGCTTAAACAATTAATGTTACATGACAGGTCATGTTATTCTAGACCAACACGATCTTTTAAATTTGTCTGCTGTATAGTATGTTACAAGATTTAATTTAAACTGTACTTAATATCCATTTCCCAATGTTTAAATGTGTGTTATCTAGATTTCTCAAACTCAGGAGTTATGCTGTAAATGCTAGTTCATGTTTTCAAAAAGGTTGCATTTATGTTCTTATCTTATTATAACAGGAATTTACAAATAACTGTTCATTTAAAGTGTTAAATCATTTTAAAAATCATACAATTTATTTGAACCAACTACAATGATTTCCAGAGACTTCTAAAGCTGTGGTGAAGCTGAACACATTAGGTTGATGTTTTTATGTCATGAAAGCTCCTAGATTATATGGCGGAACATATTAGTAGTGATTTCCCTCTGGCCTCTCTAGAAATCTATTCCATGACAGATGTGATCCTCCTCAAGCCTCCAATACGTCAGAAGTCCTGTAACTCCAGCTCAGGTGTCCTGACTCACGCTGGCCTTCATTTGTGTGTACAGCATCTGTGTGTGAGCAGATCTGACTCTCTGTGACTTGCTGTCTTGTCCCTGAGGAGACTATGTGAGGACAGCAGGGTCATGTGATCTCTTGAAAAGTGAGAGAGAAACTAAAGTAGAGCAGAGAAAGTTAAAAGAACTGACTGTCATGGCAAAGGGAATTTATTGAAATGCTAGAATTTCTGGTTCATATAGACTGTCCTGCATGAAGTTCAAATGTAGGAACTAAAAGTTTTACACACCAAAAACCCTAATAAGTTGAATAAACTAAGATTATTTAGTAAACTCGTTCCCTCACTTTGAGTAAACTTGTATAACTTTTCTTAACTTGGTGCCCAAGTAGATTTACTTCAATGTTTAAATGAATGCTTATATTGTACTTGCACTATTAAGTTTTAAATCATATGAGGTTCATTTGACTGTACTTAAGTATTTAAGTTTACTCAACACACAAAAAACACAGAAATTTATTAGTAGAATTAAATTACAAATATTTAAATTCTAAAGTTTTTTTTTTTTGAGCAAGCTTTGTGCATACCAACCAGAACTAATACACAGGATATTCACCAATTTTATCGAAAAGTTAAATGCTGTAATAGAACTGGGTTATCACTATAAAGGTCCAACAACAGTGTAAAGTACAATTGTACTTTAAAGGTTTTTTTTTTCATCTTTTGAACATAAAAATACATTAAGTATTAAACAATCGCTGGTTTGATATATACAGTATACTGCTCAAAAAACTAAAGGGAAAACTTTGATAACACAATGTAACTCCAAGGGCTCTATTTTAATGATCTTGGCGCAAAGTCTAAAACGCATAGTGCAAAAGCATTAAGGGTGTGTCCGAAGCCACATTTGCTATTTTAGGGACAGAAAAATACGGTTCGCGCCATGGCGCATGGTCTAACAGGGTTGTGCTTATTCTCTTAATGAGTTCTGGGTGTGTTTTGAGCATAACCTGCATTAAACCAACCAGAGTCTCATCTCCCGTTCCCTTTAAGAGTCTCTTCCATCACGCCATGGCGCATTTGCTATTCACATGGCAGACTCTGTAAGTGGAAAAAGTGAGAAAACAGTTAAACAGACCATCTGCAGCAAGAGAATAAAGAATGCGCCTCCTCCATTCGCCCTCTTTACTTTGTCTTTCGATTTACTTTTACTCTTTACTTTACTCCTTTACATTCGTGAAATAAGGAAACGGTGTTGTACGCACTCCACTGAAGACATCCATTAGCCTACATATTTAATTAATTTGTTAAGCGCAAAGATTTGTTTTTAAAACTATTTCTAAATTCAGTTCTAATTTCCAGCAAATGAATAAATGAAAAATAATAACGAGTTATATTCAAACACACGTCCTGTTCTTATGCCCCATATAGTGATGCATCTCCAAAACCCAAGAGGTGGACAAATCTAAACCTGTTTTTATTAATATAAAACATATATAAATATGCATATAATAATAATAATAATAATAATAATAACATTATACATATTGTCATGAATAAACTGAAAAAGCCACCCGAGATGAAGGCATAGAGGCAGTGGTTTTTATATCTATGTATTAAATAATAATTTTCGTTACATTTTAATCTTTAAATTTTTTTTCTCATGTAAAGATATTTGTGTAATGCTGTACATCCTGTGTGTATTAAGAAATGTGTAAGTGTTTGGACCTACATAGGTGCATAACTAATGCACTCTGTCCTGGACTTTAGACCTGCTTTTAGATGGTCAATGGCACAGTCTATTTCAGTTCTTCAAAATAGCAACCCGCAAATGATGCGCCTTAAAACACCTCAATTTTAGACCAGCACACCCATGAGTCTACAAAGTGGCGCAAATGGATTTGCTATTTAAACATGTAGTGCAAAAATTAGGGTTGTGCTGGCCTGAAAATAGCAACAAATTGCACCAAACACATCTTGTGCCTTATTGTGTCGGGTGTATAATACGGCCCCAAGTGTTTCCTTTAATTTTTTGAGCAGTAAATGTATATTATAATATATATAAATATTAAATTAGTGATTGTTTAAACTTAGTTGAAGAAAAAAAACAAAAAACAATAACAAATAAAATGTATCCATATTTAATATTTTAAGTGAAAATGTTAATTTCATGGAATAAGCCTTTAGTTTGGATAGCAAAACATGTTTTTTTTAATCTGGTCATTTGGACTTAGCAGCAATTATTAACATTTAAACATATATACATTTAAAAAGGCAAAGACTGAAATAAATATGATGGTCTAATCTTTTCACTTATAAATAAAAATTTGATTTACTCCAGAAATCTTGCATGTGCACACACACATACACACAAAAACATTCATATTCAACTCAATACAATAGTTTACCAAGATTATTTAATCAGTTAGTTTCTAAACTGTTCTGACTGACTCAATTTGACAAATGATGATATTAATTCAATGTATTTATAAAATGCGTTGTTGAGATCTTAAACCATCTATTGAAAAAAGTGGCGTGTAGGACATTTTGAGTCCCCCCCCCACCCACCAGATGCATTCAGCAGTGGCAGGTTTAGATTCTGATCCCAAACTCCATCTGTTCCTCCGGACGTGCAAGATTCATATTGTAGTGCTGGTGCTTGTGGGACATTTTCCATTAGCTGTATGGAATGTGACCACACTTGAAAACATTTAACCCCTCTGTCAGCCTTGATGACACTTAATGACTTCGAGAGACACAGAAAGAGCCAACTAGAGGGTGACACTTTATAGTATGTTTCAACAATTCACAAAGCATCCAGGGCAGAGATCAACTACTTCTGCAACTGTAAGCTTAAACGCTTTAAAGGGCATTTCTGAATCATCTTCAGTTAGTACATAACCATGAGGGTCACTGGTGTTTAACTTCTGCTACAAACAATCTCTGTAGAGGTCCAGAAACTAATGATTTATCCTAAAAATGCCACTGATGTAGTAAAATTGGGCAAATTTTTTTTATTTTATTAGATGGGGCTAGAACTTCTTGACTTTTCTCTCGCAGGGTTCATGGTCAAATATGACTGCCCTTTAAAATAGCTCATTAAATGTGAGAGAGTGCTGGTTATTTATTTACTATTTACTCTCTCCACCTACAATCTGTTACACCCGTAATCTTTTTTTCTTTTATTTATTTTTTTTAGTCGAGGCAAGACTCCCTCATGTCCCACAGCATAAACAGTGACAGTGTGCTGTAGTCATGGCCTCTGTGTGTTGATATTTGTCCCAAATTGTCTCTGTCCTGTTACACAAGTTATATTTAGTGGTGTTAAACCATTCAGAAATTCAATCTACTGCCTTACAAGACTGAAAGCTGCAGGGAGACTTTCCCATCACATGGCCAATGGAGAAACGTACCAGCAGTAACCCATTATACACTTAAAGACCTGCTAAGATTTGTATCTCTAATTTATGATCATCATAGTTTCTCCAGGTGCAAAACAAAAAACAAATTTGCAGTTTTCTTGTTGCTTCCTAAATGTTCGATGTACTACACTTTGTAATGAACCGATAATGTAACTTTAAACTAAATCAAGTCAAATTTGACTAAGTTCGATTTTTATTTTTGCCAATAAATAAATAAATACATTATGAAATAGCAAAAAATGGGCAAGTAAACACACACTGAAAAATATGATGTCTGCAAAATTGTTGCAAACAATTTATATGTACTGAATTTAAACAAACAAATTATTTTTGGAATGTTCAACTTAAATTTGTTTGTTTAAATCCAGCCCTAATAAATTGTTTACAACCACTTGACTTAAAAAAACGAGTAAATCCAAGGAATAGTCTTTGAATAATTTTTTTAGCGCATTTGAACCATCGGTGTGTAGCGATGTCATCATAGGTAAGTGTGGCTCTGAGGCTTCACCTTCTTTGACATGGAAATGTTCTCTGGTTTCAGTAAAGCAACTTGGCTTCAATCAATTTGTTGCATAATTATTAATAATTTAGTGCCAAATTGCAGAGATTGTGCAATCATCCACATTGCTATATTAAAGATTTCTCTTAAATACAATGACTAGATAAATAAATATGAAAAATACATAAAGAAAATGCAGAATGAAATAAGAATGTCAATATTTATTAGGAATGCATCAAAATTTACATTTTGGTTTATACCAATAACCAATTATTTAATTATTTATAGCTGTATTTTTAGGCTATGAATATAAATGTTGAAATATTTTTGAGCCTGGTTATAAAAAGAAAAGGCAGGCGAATTCAAATGAATGAATTTCTTTTATTTTAAAACCCTAACTGCAAAGAATATATTGCAAGAAAATAAGTCTTTAGAATAACATTAACAATTGTCTGATACTGATGTAACATCAAGATGCTTTAATCTATACTTTGTTAAATAAGCAATATCACCCCCTGTAGCAGTACAATATGGCTGTATACTGGCACTGGTGGGAGGCGTGCATTGGCTCGAGGCCGCAGGCTGACTGCCTTAGTGTCCTACCTGTGACAATATACAGCCATATGGCACTGCTACGAGTGTGATATTGCATTTATACAACAGTCCGACGGCATAATCATGAAGAAAATCAAAAAGAAAAAAGAAAATCAAACACAGAGAGTCTAAAAATCCTTTTGTATGAGGAACAACAATCTTCCACCATTCCTTCACATCTGCAGCTGATGTCTGAACAGCCGTTGCTACTTCACACACGTCACTTTAGAGCTATTTGAATGATTCTTTAGCGCAGGGGTGTCCTAAACACACGCTCCCCCAAGTCTGTCCAATTTCACTCCCACCAGGCACCCCTCTCTCGAGCCAAAATTATAATGCATGTGCAAACATCATTCACATATTACTTGCTGCATTTAAAGTGCGCAGAATTAATTACATTGAAACATAAATATACAGCTTACTTGATTCAGTGTAATGGCTGAGCCTGTTTCTGTGAGGACAACATGCTAATCTGTGGTTGGATTCCTGACACAACTAACCGCCAATCAACTTCCACTGTCAATAAGCATGTTTACATGGCCAACAATACTTTAATGCCATTTAAATATGATTAAGACAATACTCTGATGAAGAGTCTACCATGTAAACAGCGATTTTTGATTACCTGAATCCGACTAAAGTCATAACTGAACTAAACAGAAATGGAATTAAGACGTGGAGTTTGCATATATTAGTGTCATTATTGAAGTAGACATCGCAATCAAACTATTACCGTCATGTAGAACTTTTCGCTGCATTTTGTGACAAGATCCACACACGCACCTGTCAGTAAAGGACCACACACACACACAAACACGTCACGAAAATACCCCAGTTTGTCACGGGGGCATAAATGAATTGTTCATAAGTGAAAGTTGAACTGCCGAACTGCAGTTAAAGTGGATCAATTGAAGATGAAACACCCAAAATGACACAAGACTGGTGACGCAACATTCAAAAAGCACTTCACTTAATTATTTTATTGTCTTATTCAGATTAAGGCAAATAACTATTTCTGATGTTCATGTAAATGTAGTCAGTAGGGTCTTCAAAGGAAGTGAAAGATCCAGCAGGGCATCCTGCTGATTCGATTCAGAAGGGCACTTTTTTTGTCAGTCGGCTCACCGGTTTTACTTTCATTCATTCACCATCATTAGTTTTAAAAAGCCATTTTATTTGTATATATTTTACTGGAACGCATTAGCTCAACGGGTGCCTGACAGTTAGCTGTGGAGCTAACGTTAATCATATTATTCCCTCTAGTGAACGCATAAAATCGTCATCATAATTTACTCGAGTGCACGCCTCAATGTCTCGCGCCCCACCCAACAGTTTGAAAACCCCTGCTCTAGTGTAATGTCTAAAGTGAAGACAAAACAGATGATTTTGCTCACATTTTAAGATTATGAGGCTGAACGACATGAAATGCCATTAATCTACAAAGATTTCCCAGTATTTCACTGTAGCAATCAGGATATCACAATAAATTAACCCCAAAAAAGCCAAGGAAGCACAATACAAACACAATCATTTCTGATGTGAGTCTAATCCCACACTCCATACACTACAATTATATGGTATAAGTACAGCACTACAACATACAAAAGAGAGAGATTGAGTCAGATAGTGACTTATCAGTTTAATAATGATTTCATCAGCTGTTGCTAGAAATTATGCTGTTTTTTCATCCTCTAGCAGGGTTGTCAAACTCAGTTCCTGGAGGGCTACAGCCCTGCACAGTTTAGTTCCAACCCTGCTTCAGTACGCTTACCTGGAGGTTTAACACAAGCCTGAAGGTCTCAATAAGTTTGATCAGGTGAGTTTAATTAGGGTTAAAGCTAAACGGTGCAGAGCTCTGGTCCTCCAGGACTTATTATGCAGTCTCTTTGCTCTGCTCAATGACAAGCTAATGGCCGCTGACGCGATGTCACATAGAAATGATAAATAATTAAAATAGTCACTATTCTTATAAATAAACTGCATAGTTGAAATCTAAAGAACTCCATTCTCGACTTAAAAAGCCTCAAAAGTACATTATGTTGTCCAACAGCAGCAATATTTGTCAAACTGAAGAGTGTCTCTGCTTGTCGCTGTATGTGGGTGGAGTAATACACACAGGTGAAGAGACTGGACGAGAGCTGTAATTTGCAGAATATCGCATGGCTATCAGCCAAAAAGATTCAAGAACAAGACAGAACTGTTGTATAAAGCTATTTATAGTCAGGTTTGCATAATTTATGACTGTCTTTCTTGTGATGTCTTTACACCATGTTTTGCACGTCTTAAATCACAATGTTTTCAGTCAATACAGTCATACATAAATGTTGGTGCCATTTAAAACAGACATTCTGAAGATTTAGCACTGTGTTATGAACTAGCTCTAAATGTAACATTTTATTCAGCCTCAACATCTTTTGTGTTACACAGAAGCAAATAATATTGGAAAAATATGAGAGCAAATGATGACCTTAATACAAAACCATCAGAGGATCTTATCCAGAACTTCTTCATCTTATCTGTATTCACTTGTTAATTGCATGATAATGGCTTCTGACAGGACAGAAATGAAGCTCCCGAGGCTCCGTATGATTAAACATCCAGATTTAACTCGTTCACTAAACGACTTCCGCTCAAACCGATGCTTACAGGCTGAATATTGCCACAGCTGTTTCTGTTAATGCCGGCGATGATACATTTGACATCTCTTATTCATCACTCTGTACAGTTGGATGTAGTTAAATATAAACACAGAAACATGCTGAAATCCTCATTTATCTCTGCAGCAGAGCAAACAGCAAGATATTTTTTTTTAGATAGATGAGCAGATCTCTCTCTGGTTTGATGTGCATTGCTTCTAATGTCTTACAAGGGAAATGGCTTTCAAGTTGGATTTTTTTTTAGGGTTGCAATGCTTTAATGTGTTAAACATTTGCTTATTAACGAAAATGTGATGCAGAGATGAATGGCGCAACCTTTTATGTGTCGCTTTTTAACAATCCACCTGGAGAGAATGATATTATTAGGCTTCTGCTTTTGTCCTGTTTATGGTAGCGAGTTCTTTATGGCCATACGAAATGTCACAATGTCACTTTGCCATTTATACTGTTTGCACATGAATCCATCTTCTGCCCTTTTCAAAAGTTCTGCTTTGTGGCTTTAAATAAGGTCGGTGTTCTTTGCTCCCTGTGGCTATAATGTGCCTTTGTGTTCACATATTTCTGCATGTATTGTGTGTCAGCTGTCACAATATCAACATTTACGTCTAAGATTCAATGGAAAAATGTGCCACTATCAATATTTTTGCAAACGGCAAAAATGTAGTTATCCGCCAGATTTGCTGCAGTGTAAAATGAACAGCAAAGGAAGACCAAACCCCAACAATTGTATTAATTTTCTTCCACATGAGCAGATTATCAAGTCACGAAATTCATTTCCTTTGAATGATGCAATGTTTTTAGCTCATGATTTGTGAGTTAATATATTTTACTGTTTATCTTGCAAAATCAAATATAATGTCAGCCTCAAAGGCTTCAAAAGTATCAGAAATGTATTTAATTAAAAAGCTTTTGCATAGCATGTGATGTTTCATCAGACAAGCTGAACCACATGTACCACTCTCTATGCTTCTATATGCCTGCATCATACGGTATGAGATCACACCAAATGTTTTGACGACAAATGATACAAAATGAATCAACAAATAAGTAGGAAAAAATCTGTGCAAAATACAGAATAAAAAACAAAAATTGTATTCTCAGTATTCTAAACGAAATAAAATATTACACCAATCCATTAAACTGCTAGTAAAACCCTGTAAAATATAACCACATGTATATATGTAAAGAAATGAGTGAATGTCAAAGTCCCCATTCAATCCTCTTAGAGACAATAGTAGCTATTTTTTCCATCCAAAGACGTGAATTAAATGTAGGCGCAAAACTGGAATATCTCATATGAGACATGCCAATAAAGCAGCGTTTCCATCAAAGTAGTCAAAAGAAACAAAATCGTCACTTCCTGATTAACTGGTGCCAAATATCCAAAGTAAAAATGAAATTTACTGAGGTAGGAGAATCTTTGTGAATCTTTTCTTTATTTAATAAATGACTTGTGCCTCAGAAGACAATGTCGACATGCAATGAACGCTTGGTGGCGTTTGAAGATGTAAGACGCGGAGCACAGACTCTCTTGATAGTTCTAAAGGTGTATATACTAATATAATAACATGAACACTGA
This sequence comes from Danio aesculapii, assembly GCF_903798145.1. NCBI lineage: Eukaryota > Metazoa > Chordata > Actinopteri > Cypriniformes > Danionidae > Danio > Danio aesculapii. The sequence continues at coordinate 29,926,048 of NC_079443.1, read as the reverse complement.
AATGGTCAAAGAGTTTTAGAATGACCAAAACAACATTTCAGATGTTTTACAATGTGCTCAGCCTGCTTTTTTATCATCACATAATCTCTTATAACAAAATCACATGACCTTTTTTAATGCGCATACTGAAATTTGTTCGATAAACATCTTTCTATCATAGTTTATGCGCATCTTTTCTTATCGAATAAAAAGTTTATCCTACTCAGTTATGCACATACATTTTTTTAATGCGCATTTTCAAAATGTTTGCGCATCGTGGCGTTTCCATCAGCCATGTTTTTATGGGCATATACAAAATGCATATAAAAATAGTTGGATGGAAATACAATGTGTATAATGTAAAAGTTCAGAAAGCCTCACACTGTAAATGTTATTTACCAATATCTCCCCTGCCATGTGAACATTGACTTTCTTGATACCTATTATAAAGTGGAAACTGATCATCATAGGTCTGCAAAGTGCTGCGCTACCAGACCTTTGGGTTTGTGATGTGTAATTGCACACCAATGTTCAGAAATGCAAGTTTTCAAAGGTCCAACATAACCACATACAGGTAGTTTACATTGCATATATTCATATGTATGAATTTTCAGCCATATGGAAACGTGCTCAGTCGCTCACCTGATACAGAGTTATTCCTATGATCTATAGTTTGAGCCACATGAAACACAATTTGACGATTTGAAGAGCACAAACGCTATGAATAAACAGAAAATACATTATAGTAAAATGGCAAGATTGCTTCAGCAGAGGTATTAAATCTCATTTTGAATCACAGGGTTTAGTATGGATAAAGCTAAAATAACATCTTTCAAAAAGATCAAGCAAAAATTAGAAAAAAAGATAAAACTATTTAAAATGATTTCCCTGGGATGGGTTGCGGCTGGAAGGGCATCCGCTGTGTAAAACGTGCTGGATAAGTTGGCGGTTCATTCTGCTGTGGCGACCCCGGATTAATAAAGGGACTAAGCCGAAAAGAAATTGAATGAATGAATATTTAAAATGAACCAAACAGGTAAATTTACTATCACGTAAATATTTGGAATCATGAACAAATAATAATAAAAACAACTTAAAACTGCTTCAGTCAACGGCTTAGTCCTAACTCCATGATATTTTAATATTTAATAGTAGAGAGTTTATGATAGTAATACTACTACACTTAGCCAAACAAAAGTGATAAAGTTTACTATGCTAAGAGGTTTATTCTACTGTGCATGTGTATTTAATATAAAAAAACCAAATAAATAAAAATAAATAAATAAAATAGACAAAATAAATAGTGCCACTTTTCATTATTAGCGTGTGCTTTAACTGTCTGTTGTGAATGTACAGCTGCATGCTTCCTTGTATTTTGGAGTCTTTAATGTGAATGCTATAAATACACAGGCAGACAGACAGTCAGAGGTGTGAGCTCAGGGTCAGTCCATTAACAGATGGGGTTTAACAGAAGCTGGAGCTTCTCCTGAACTTTAATTCCACTAAAATGACTCACTACCACCATTAGAGCACATCTACAACAAGTGATTATTTTATTTTCCCATTTATCTTACACACATAAAAATGATTACCACGATAAGAAGAACATATCCATTAAAATGACATAATTCAAGGAAGCCTGTGTAGCACAATATGGTACTTATGTCCTGATCATTCTAAAAGTGTTTTACATGGACATACACAACAAATAGACATAACGTTTAAAAGCTTAATTCAATAATCAAGATAAAGAGTATACAAAAAAAAGTATACAATTGTTTTAAATACATCATCTGATTGTTAAATTTGGTGTATGAAATATTGTTTCTGTTTCTAAGCTTCTACTCATTTTAATTGATAAAGCTCTCAATAGCTGTTTAAGACCAATACTTGGTCTTATCACACATTCCTTGCACCAGTATTTGAACCATTTATAAAAAAAATGAAAACTGAAACATGAAAATGCCGGCAGCTAGCTCACTGAAGCTAAGCAGGGCTGCGCCTGGTCAGTACCTGGATGGAAGACCACATGGGAAAGCTAGGTTGCTGCCGGAAGTGGTGTTAGTGAAGCCAGCAGGGGGCACTCAACCTGCAGTCTATGTGGGTCCTAACGCCCCAGTATAGTGAAGGGGACTCTATACTGCTCAGTCAGCGCCATCTTCCGGGTGAGACATTAAACAGAAGTCCCGACTCTCTGGTCGTAAAAAATCCCAGGATGTACTTCGAAAAGGAGAAGGGGTCTACCCCCTGCATCCTGGCTAAATTCGCCTGCTGGCCTCTGTCCATCATGGCCTCCTAACTATCCCCATATCATAATTGGCTTCATCACCCTGTCTCCTCTCCACCAATCAGCTGGTGTGCTGTCTGGCGCAGTATGGCTGCCATTGCGTCATCCAGGTGGATGCTACACACTGGTGGAGGATGTGGAGATTCCCCCAATGTGTCAAGTCCTTTGAGTGTTTAGAAAAGCATGATATAAATGTGAGGAATTATTATTATATTATAAACATTATGATCACAATATTCAATCGTATTACAGCATACAGTGAACATATACCATTTAATACCATTTGTTGTTCACTTTTGGCATCTGATATAGTATTTGCACTCTGTGATGTCAAACATAAGCATATGAGGGGTAAAATGGTGCATTAAAATGCTATTATAAAATGAAGCTCAGTGGCTAAATTTTCTGTTTCCAAGTCAATCCCCTAAAACCCTCTCCTGAATTTGGAGTAGTTCCAGTCATTCTCGACTGGCTTCTTTAATTCATTCCCATTTCCTTCACCCAGCCACCCTTAGCCTCTGCAGTGTAGCTGTGCACACAAGGGTGACCCAGACACCTATACGTGTCACATATGCCTCTTTGGGAAGATGAGACCTGCTTTTAGCTCTGGCCGAGTGTTTGAGCTGCCATCTTTATCCCTCAGGGTGAAATGTGAGGGGAGGAAGCGTGTGCTACACTCCATCCCCTGAAACCGACCCACAAGGAAACTCGCGATTAAAATCCTGCACAGGTTATGCCAGGCATCCCACGCTTACGCTGGCTGAACTTATAAATAGCCGGCTCAGGGGAGGAGGGTCGGGGTCTAACACTCACACAGGGGCCTATTAAGAGCTCATTGGAAGAACTGTCTCTCCTTGAGCTCCTTCACTGGAGAGGAGCTCATCTTCATCACCACCATCATCATTATCATTACTGGAGTGATTTCAGTCCATCAGGGCTCTTTAGGGGTCACAGAGAGGATTGTTTCTGCGTTATCAAGACTGTTTTCATGTGTGTTTGAACAAGTGAATTTTCACAAACTAATTTTGAGGGGAGCACATGCTATGATTGATCGCAGCTGGTCTCTCATCTGCAATCATCGATAAACCATGAGTCCAAGCCTACAATAAATAGCTAATCTTTGTTATTTTTACCCCATCTCCCCCTTCTCCTCCTTTACCAGGGGGAGCTCTTGAGACCTACCTGATCTTGGACCCCCCTTTCATGCTACTGTAAATGACCAGGCGGGAGCACTGTGCTCAATTATCTCCGAGCTATCTCCTGGGACAGCGAACCAAACCAATTTCTGGACATTCTACCAGAAACGTACATAATCTGTCCTTGAAATAAAAACATAAATACAGTAAATAAAAAGTTAAATACAGTAAATAAAAAGTATTTTATCCCAAAAATGTCTAAAATAGACTGATGGTTGATTTCTGTTGTTGTTCTGTAAAGGAATATGTCATTCATTTGTCATCTCAGATTTTTGTTCTTTATTAAAAACACTTTACAAATGTACAAACCCTGTCATTGTCCTTGTCAGACCAATCGAACCTACAGCTTTAATAGTTTTGTTGAGCTTAAAAACTGTTATTTAGAAAGTATCACGCAATAGCCAAGTCCTGAAACATGTCTTTTATGGATGATTTGGAACAGTGTCACATTGTTAGCACATGTAATGTGAAATCCACAGTAGGATGCTTTTGTTTGGTTTTCTTGAAGTCTTGCAGGTTTCCATGTGATTATTTTATTGATTGAAGATATTAAATTGACATTAATCTTGAACAGTGTAACTGGGTAGCACTAAGTAACATTTCAGATACATTAATTGTATCCACAGCAATTGTAGATTTTTTTTGTTTGTTTGTTTGAAAAAGCATAACGGTTCAAATGATTATTAAAAAGCAGAAGCCCAAATTTTACCCAGAAACAAGGAAATTGTGTCCATTAGAAAGGTGTACTTTCTAATATTGATTGTTGAGGCTTCTAAATCTTTGCAGATGTTTACATTAGAACCAGTTGTTTCAAACTCCTAAAGTTATTACAGTAAACAAGGCTTTGTTACTTCAAGGGTTAGTTCACTGCAAAATGAAAACTGTGATGATTTGCATACCCTCATAACGAATGATGCTTATTCTTGTGTAAGAAGCAGGTAGAGTTAAGCTTATTTTTGCTTCCTGATCATTGTTCCATTGCAAATCAAAGCCTATTTTAAATATGTGCATAAGATAAATTGATCGTGTCTCTTTAGAAGACTTAAGAGATTAGAGATGTAAGCGGAGGTCGGAGCCAGCTGAGCAGCCATTGTAATGAGCTAAAAATTGTCATGTTGAATTGCTGCAAAAGAGCAATCATTTAAAAGATCCACAGTCTTTACACTCTTTAAGAAATAAACCTATGATTGCCTTCTCTAAATTTGGCTCTGAATAGCTACGGAATGCTCAATTTAGGCCTAACAAATAAGATTAATGTATTCTGATTGCATATTAAATTTCCATCTATTTGGATGACATACTTTTAACATAATTGAGCTAATAAACATTATGTGATCGATTTTTGTCACCCCCAGCTGGGTCAGTTGGCATTTCTATGGAGTTTGCATATTCTCCCCTCCGGGTGCTTCGGTTTCCCCACAAGTCCAAAGACGCACTATAGGTGAATTGGGTAAGCTAAATTGTCCCTAGTGTATGTGTGTATGTCCTAGTCCTCCAGGTTGGGGGTTGAACAATGGGCTTACGACCCACCTCGAAAAAATGAGATGTTACGAAACACCAACATGTTGCGGCTGAATATCAACTTTGATATATAAACAGCCCTGGGAGTAAGTAAACATAAATTAAACAAATAAGAATTAGATTTATGAAATGATATCAATGAATCCAATGTGTTTTAAATGCTTCTTTTTAATTCATCTATTGTGTGGAGTATGAAGCTGCGCCAATTTTGCCCCCGAATATTAAGAAAAGCAATCTCATAGAATATAACTAATTGGATCTGTTTTTTTTTTTAACAGCCAGATATATTTAAACCATATCCTTTAACTGATTAAATCTAATAGTATTCGATTTGAATCTGACAACATTAAAATAAAAGAGAAACTAACTAAAATCAAAAGGTTACAAGCAGTAAACTTCATCGTGATACAATACACTTCAGTAGTAAAAAGTAAAAGTACTTCAGTATCTTACATACTTTGATATTTAAATGACTTTAAATGCATCTTCATCATTACTCACTTCAATGTGCTCAAAAATATTGATTTGTCTTTTAAAAAGCACACCACTTGACATTATTCTATAATTTGTCCTCCTAAAGGTCGTATGGGGAACTGACCAACTGCACGTTCCTGGTGGCTCTGAAGATGAACTGTTTCTGGCCCAACCGCATGGTGGACGAGTTCTTCATCCGGGTGCACAGGCACTACTTCCATGACTGCTCACTGTCTGGACGGCTGCTTCACGATCCGCCCAATCGGATCCTGGGGCCTTTTATCGTGGTGCCCATTCTGGTGACGCTGCTCATGACTGCTCTGGTGGTGTGGAGGAGTAAACGCAGCGAGGGAATCATATAAATCCAACAACTTCCACATGCAGCAAACAATAGAGAAGGTGATATTTCACAAACTCAACGAGTTGAAACACTTTTACTGAACACTGTCACGGTGTTATCTAAAAATGTACAAATCATTTATATGGACAAAACCTAACACAGTTTCTTTAAGGTAGTTTTCAACTAAATATTTTGTCATGCCAGCATTTTGTCAGTAAAAAGGATCTTCAAAACAAATGCAAGTCATTATTGCGATGACGGATACACATCACCTTGGATGGATAAACACCAAACTAAAGGAAGAACACTGTTTTATTCTGTGTTGGACTGTGATGTGAACACTGTACTCAGTCACTTTGTCACCAGTAAACCTCAACACATTCATAATCGTGCTTTGTGCCAAATGATGATATTTTTGATGGCAGTCATGATTGCTGTTATTTTGTTGATTTAAAAAATATAGAACAATGAACATGCCAATAGTATTTACAATATTAATGACCCCACCTCAAAAAATATGGAGGTATTAAATGTAAATTGATTATTGTATTGATAAAAGAGTGCCCACAATCAGACAATTTAGTAAGACACAAATGCTCTTAATTAACAGTTTCATATTTTGTGATTCACAAGCGTTTTCCATTTATTTATGGTTGTGAATTGAATTATGGGACCTTGATCTTTGCTCTGTCAGCTTTTGATGTTGAACATTCAACTGAACAGTTTAAAAGGGTGACTTTTATTGACATTTTAGTAGTTTAACATGATAAAAATGTTAATAAAAGTTACTTTTTAATCGTTTCAAGGTTAAAAGTTGTTGGAAAAAAGATCAAGGACCCATAAAACATTTCAAAAGCATACATAAATGGATCACATAATACAAAAAAAAAAAAAAATAAAAAAAAAAAAAAATCACAAAATACGAAAAACTGCTAATTTTCTGATATTTTTTACAGTGTGCATTTTAAGATGGACAATGACTCCGATCAGTGAGATTCTGATGCCTTGGCCAATATCTAATGTCGAGTTCATACTGTACAATTTTAGCCCTGATTTTCATTCGCTAACAGGTTCTGTGAAAGTGAAATTTCTGGCATGAAACTATGCGCTTGTAGGCTGATGTGTCACCTAATCTGCTCCTGTGTCATTAACTACATTGCACAGGAGATTGGCTGCTGTCACTTTGGCAGCCAATGAGCTTGCTCCTCATCAGTTTAAAAACTCTGGTCATTCTACACTTTTTAAACTGCGGCGTGTTTTTGAAGACCCTCCTCAACCCCAGCTCCACCTGTGTTTAGATCTGCTACGGGGGTTACATGTATATTATGTTTGCAGCAGCAACGTAGCAGATCTGTACCACCAAGACCAATTACATCAACATTGCCATATACTGTACATATTTAATACTATATTAAATCCTGAGAGTGTTCATAACAGAATTGTGGACAAATACCTCAAATCAGATGTAAATCGGTGCTCATTCGTGAGTGACAATCAGGACCTGTCAGTGATTCAAAATTTGGCTCTGTGAAAAGTGTTCTGACTGGCAAAACACATCAGTGATGGCCCACAGCCAATGAGACAGGGTAGTGGGGACTTTGGGGAGGGGTTATAGACTACAATATCAGAAAACATGGCTTTGGTTCTGAGAAAAGCTCCTTCTCAACCCATTTGGATCCAAGAAATGGAGGAATTTGGGAAAACTTTACCATAATCATCTATATCAGGGGTGTCAAAACTCGGTCCTGGAGGGCCGCTGTCCTGCTGAGTTTAGCTCCCAACTTGCTTCAACACACCTGCTAGGAAGTTTCTAGTATATATAGTAAGAGATTAGCTGGTTCAAGTGTGTTTGATTAGGGTTGGAGCTAAACTCTCCAGGACACCCCGACTTTGAGTTTGGACACCCCTGATCTGTTTAGGTATTTTGCCTGATATGTACTACAATGGAATATTTACAGTCTCGCACCAAAATTTGGTTATCAAGTGTGATCTTGCGTTATTTTCTTAACACTTCTCACAAGCGTTTGACTGTGAAATGTAGTGATGCAGACAGAGTTCTTATTTAGTAAAATCACGCAGTGTGTAAACTCTTCCAGTCAATTCCTCGGCAATGTGAACACAACAGTAACTGAATGCCACCTCAGATAATCATTCTGGTTGATGATTTGGTAAATCAGGCAGTGTGAACTTGGCATTAAAAAATTTTTATTTTACATAAAATAACATAAAATAACTGCTGTTAAATTACAGAAATTTACTGTAAAATAATGACAGTTAAATTGCAGTAATTTCCTTAAATTTAAATATCTGGTAAATTTCTGTAATTTAACGTCTGTTATTTTACAGTAAATTTCTGTAATTTAACAGCAGTTATTTTACAGTAAATTTCTGTAATTTAACAGCAGTTATTTTACAGTAAATTTCTGTAATTTAACAGCAGTTATTTTACAGTAAATTTCTGTAATTTAACGTCTGTTATTTTACAGTAAATTTCTGTAATTTAACGTCTGTTATTTTACAGTAAATTTCTGTAATTTAACGTCTGTTATTTTACAGTAAATTTCTGTAATTTAACGTCTGTTATTTTACAGTAAATTTCTGTAATTTAACGTCTGTTATTTTACAGTAAATTTCTGTGACTTAACGCTTGTTATTTTACAGTAAATTTCTGTAATTTAACGGCCATTATTTTACAGTAAATTTCTGTGACTTAACGCTTGTTGTTTTACAGTAAATTTCTGTAATTTAACGGCCATTATTTTACAGTAAATTTCTGTGACTTAACGCTTGTTGTTTTACAGTAAATTTCTGTAATTTAACGGCCATTATTTTACAGTAAATTTCTGTGACTTAACGCTTGTTGTTTTACAGTAAATTTCTGTAATTTAACGGCCGTTATTTTACAGTAAATTTCTGTAATTTAACGGCAGTTATTTTACAGTAAATTTCTGTAATTTAACGTCTGTTATTTTACAGTAAATTTCTGTAATTTAACGTCTGTTATTTTACAGTAAATTTCTGTAATTTAACGTCTGTTATTTTACAGTAAATTTCTGTAATTTAACGTCTGTTATTTTACAGTAAATTTCTGTAATTTAACGTCTGTTATTTTACAGTAAATTTCTGTAATTTAACGTCTGTTATTTTACAGTAAATTTCTGTAATTTAACGTCTGTTATTTTACAGTAAATTTCTGTAATTTAACGTGTTATTTTACAGTAAATTTCTGTGACTTAACGCTTCTTATTTTACAGTAAATTTCTGTAATTTAACGGCCATTATTTTACAGTAAATTTCTGTGACTTAACGCTTGTTGTTTTACAGTAAATTTCTGTAATTTAACGGCCATTATTTTACAGTAAATTTCTGTAACTTAACGCTTGTTATTTTACAGTAAATTTCTGTAATTTAACGGCCATTATTTTACAGTAAATTTCTGTGACTTAACGCTTGTTGTTTTACAGTAAATTTCTGTAATTTAACGGCCGTTATTTTACAGTAAATTTCTGTAATTTAATGTCTGTTATTTTACAGTAAATTTCTGTAATTTAACGGCCATTATTTTACAGTAAATTTCTGTGACTTAACGCTTGTTGTTTTACAGTAAATTTCTGTAATTTAACGTCTGTTATTTTACAATAGGAAGACGTAAAATAATGGATTTTTTTTACAGTCGTATGTGTTCTTCAGACAAGCCAAGACCAGAATGCACTGCTACTAAATTAAACGAGCTCAGAGGAATTGGTACTTTCCAATATTGAAAAAAGTCAATAAAGAGTTCTAATTAAAGGTAAAAGTGGACCCGGTGTGATCTTTTTTCCTGTTATGAATGTTTAGGAAGATTACTCAGTAAAATTCAGTTTAGTATGAATGTTTATTGACTTACTGATAAGAGTAGAGCACGTCAGGACTGTAGTGTAAAGAGGGTGCAAAACGAGGTATAAGGTAATGATTTAGTTAAATATCCTTCCAATTAAAATAAATGACAATAATTTAGCAAATACAGTGTTCTTAAAATTAGGTACTGAATTACTAAAATGTGCTGAAGTCACCATGGGTATTTGTGTGATACTGTATGTTATACGTTCACTGAATTACATTTATAATAAAATAAATGTACATTTGTATAAAGACACGCCAAATGTCATCTTAATTAGGCTTGTACAATGTTATGCCACTTCTGGAGCTTTCAAGATAATTTAATTCCACCATACAAAGACCGCAAATGACTATTGTTCAGCACCATCTGGGTTTTTGAAATCAGACATAACTGCGTTTGAATGCCTAATGTGCTAAGGGACAATGTGCAATTTGCATTACGTTTAATGTTTTCATTTGCTCCAAAGTCAAAAGTGTTTGCTCAGTTGGCTGAACTTGTGAACTCCCAGTTGGGAAACTCTGTCTGATAGATGATAGAGTTGTTGACATCTATCTGTAGTGTATATACTGTAGTGTTCAAAATCAGAGCTGCAGTCTTTTGAACTGACAGTGGCTGAGAGAAGTGAAGAGAATTACTGCATTTTTTTTTTTTTTTGCAAGAGGCCATGTTAAAGGTTCAAGACACCCTGGAGTACTTTTTTTGAGATTTTAACATACAGTTGAAGTCAGAATTATTAGCCCCCCTTTGAATTTGTTTTCTTTTTTAGATATTTCTCAAATGATGTTTAACAGAGAAAGGAAATTTTCACAGTACGTCTGTAAAATATTTTTACTTCTGGAGAAAGTCTTATTTGTTTTATTTCGGCTAGAATAAAAGCAATTTTTAATTTTTTAAAAGTATTTTAAGGTCAAAATTATTAGCCCCTTTAAACTTTGCTTGTTTTTGATAGTCTACAGAACAAACCATCGTTATACAATAACTTGCCTAATTACCCTAACCTGCCTAGTTAACCTAATCAACCTAGTTAAACCTTTGAATGTCACTTTAAGCTGTATAGAAGTGTCTGGAAAAATATCTAGTCAAATATTATTTACTGTCATCATGGCAAAGATAAAATAAACCAGTTATTAGAAATGAGTTATTGAAACTTATGTTTAGAAATGTGTTACATTTTTTTCTCTGTTAAACAAAAATTGGGGAAAAAATAAACAGGGGGCTAATAATTCTGACTTCAACTGTGTTTCTGTGTATTCAGTATCAGTTAAGACAACGTTAGCACCTTTCAGCCTTAATTGTGGGGAAAGCTGGATAATTTTGAGCTTTTGTCAGCTAATGTCTTCCTCCGGGTTTAAAATAATTTTTGGGGCAGGCATGATGTAGTGCACATCTTCAAGCGGAGTGATGATGAGTCAGTTTCTCATTATTATTCATAGCTGAGTGTTCTTATCCTATGAGAAGACCCTGCTTAATTATTTATGAGAGCACATGCTTTCCAAAGGCAAGGCAGACCTGCCAAGCTATGAGACCCAATGAATGGGTAAAACCGCTTCCGCGAACGGCACAAGTCTATGTTTGCTTCCATGATCCACAGGGTTTGTTGCATGTTTTTCCCTGCAATGCTGTCAGGGTCGATACAGCAAAGCTATTGGTTTGCAGCAAGCATTTCTGCCGAGCTGTGGGAGAATTGGAGAATTGTGGACTTTGTCTTTTATCAGTTGAGTTTGTTACTATTCAGACACATTGCCTATATCCATGCTGCCGTGTTCGCCTATTACTGGATTACCGGCAGGGCTAATGGTTGGAATAGACAGGGCAATAAACCTGCTGCACTGCTATCCCCTGTGTTTGCATTCAGACTCAAGGATTGAGAAGGAGAGAAGTTATAAACTATAAATTATAAATGATAGTGTTTATATAAACAAGATTATCTTTATAATAATATAACAAATTGTGATTATGTGTATACGAAATCAGGAATAACAAATGTAGCAGGGCATTACGGTTTATTTCTTTGCATTTTAACATTGTGATCTCTAAAATCCTGGGTCTCCTAACGGTTTGTGTGCCATTTTGTGAACCAACTAACAACAGTTGTTCTCATCCTTCTTTTCCCCCTGCTCTGCTGGCCACACCCACTCCTCCCTCCTCCACGACCATCTGGCAGCATTTTTGAAAAAATTCTGAGGTAGAATTTAACAGAAAGAGGGGGGTTTCATGGCCCTTTAAGGGAAAACATATATATTTTTTTCAAAGCATCCCATCGGCTAAGAAGCTTGCCGCATTTATAATGCAATAATTTGTGTATTAGTACTAAATGGATGCTTTAATTCACATGTTTTGGGTAGTTGCTTTTTTCAGCTATGTCTGTGGAGCTCTGTCTCCACAGCGAGCTCTTTAAAAGCCTGTGGTGAACTGGACATCGGCACAGCAGACTCTCTAATATCAGCTCAGTTTCAAAGCCTCTGGTTTCTGCTGTAGTTCTAATAACACCGTTTGCCTCGACTCTTTCATTCAGGACATTTCCCCTCATTACTTTGCTTTGGAGCACATCATATGCTGTCAGAAAAACAAACGGACACAAGAGAAGGCATGTGGTCAGGAGTCAGCAGAAGTTTAGCTGTTAAATGACTGCAGGTCAGATCGCTCAGCTTATATTTCCCCAGTTAGTTGCGTGTTGGTGCCACATGATGTTGATGTTTTTCTGTGTTGTTGCTGGAAGGATGTTTGTGGATTCATGTTTTATTCTCTTTTTACCCTGAGCTTAATTTTTTTAAGCAGGGAGATGAATAAGAAACTCTTGTAAATATCTGCCTGCTCCAGAAATGCAACGATGTGTCACTATTTTTAACACAAACTTTAAAGTGCTGTGCTTGTCAACTTAAAGAACAAAGAAAACAAGATTATGGCACCGTTGTAATAAAGCTCTCAGAAGTACAATGCAATCTGGATCATGAAACTGAGGAGCTGGCAGGAAAATATATGAAGAAAATCAATATAGTCAGGTCTTATTACAGAGCGCAGACTCAGGTTAGACATGACAGGTTTTTAAATTATTTTTGTAGGTATTCTTTACATTAAATCACTGTTTTTTTTAGTCTGAAAATCACATTTTTGGAGACAGGATGTTTTTGAAAGTTATAGTTTTTGATGATGTTGTCTCTTTAAGAAAAAGGTGTCATTATATACTGTACATACATATGATGTGTTTAGACTATATACAACTGAAGTCAGAATTATTAGCCTTCCTTTAATTTTTTTTTCTATTTCAATTATTTCCCAAATGATGTTTAACAGAGCAAGGAAATTTTCACTGTATGCCTGATAATATTTTTTCCTCTAGAGTCTTATTTGTTTTATTTCTGCTAGGATATTAGCCCAGATAGTTTACAAAACAAACCATCGTTATACAGTAACTTGCCTAATTACCCTAACCTGCCTAGTTAACCTAATTAACCTAGTTAAGTTTGTAAATGTCACTTTAAGCTGTATAGAAGTGTCTTGAAAAATATCTAGTCAAATATTATTTACTGTCATCATGACAAAGATAAATTAAATCAGTTATTAGAAATGAGATATTAAAACTATTATGTTTAGAAATGTGTTGAAAAAAATCTTCTCTCTGTTAAACAGAAATTGGGAAATAAAATAAACAGGGGGGCTAATAATTCAGGGGGGCTAATATTTCTAACTTCAACTGTACATACAGTACTACAAGACTGCGTATGTGCAGTTTTTATTTAATTTGCAGGACTGTTGACGTGTAAACATGTACTGTGTCCCCAGAATGTCCTATTTAGTACTTTTTTTAGGTTCAGAGCAAAAACACTAGATTTGAATGTTTGTACATTTAAATTCTCTTCAGTGTTTGTCTCTTTAAGCTCCTGCCCAATGTAGAAGATGAATTAAAATATCTAATAGTAAGGGGACTGACTCAAAAGTACAAAACGATTCCATAATTGTCATAATATATTTAAAAATGTTTATATTCTCATTATAACAGCATATAAACAAAATAAAACAACTTTGGGGTGGTTCTGCACTGTTAACATTCCATAACTCACATTGGATTGCTTTTTCAATTCTACATCTATATGCTATTATGATGTGTTTAATGGTCATCAGCATCTTAAATGCTTGAAAATTTTTAATAATTCAAATGTATGAACATTTATATGTATTTATGACTGTATTAAATCATCTTTGCTTCAAATTACAAAAAACTAATTACCACTTGCGTGAGATGTTTCTAATGCAGCGTCTATGGGACAGGACAGTATTTAATGTCATTCTCTCCTTTAGCTGCCGTCATCAGTCTCACAAAATTTATTTCCTTTTCCTAAAAGTCTTTATAACACCATCATGGAGTTTTTCTTTTATAATTTCAGCAAATAATATAGTAAAAAAAATGATTTGTTGTATTTTCCCATTCACTGCGCTCTAAGTTTTCCCAATTATGACGACTTCCACTACTGAAAAAACCCGGAAATGTGAAAAGGATCTCTTAATACTTCATCTCTTTATGAAGCTGGATTACAGAACAATTTGACCCTCAGTTTTGCAAGGCCGTAAAAAGAGTTTTTTTGTTGTTGTTTGAGAAGAACAGTATCTGAATACAACATCTGAAACCATGCCTTTTTTTCCTTGCATAGATATTTTTGCAGAATTACGCAGATATTTCCACATTGTGACAAGTGTTTTCAGCAGATTTTCTGTTATAAAAAAAATGTATATGTTTTTGTGAGCATCTTTGAGATTTGCAATGTTACAGATCTTACAGTGTACAAATAGCTACATAACACACTGAAGAAAAATGATAAACTGAAAACGCGTCATATCACCCCTTTAAAAATAACTTATTTAACTTTGAATGAATATCAAACATTTTAAACAATTCGTCAAACACATATTTCATATAATGAACTGCAATCCATATATTATTCCCCACAGATAATGGATGTTCTTGGGCTATCAATGCAAATTGTTTGGTGCACCGCAGGCAGTGATACTGGGAAAAACTGCAAATCCTTAAATCCGACTTTTTAACCCAGAAATTGGAAAGTTCTACTAGCAAGGTCTGAATTTATCAGACTACATATGCCTGAATATTCACAAGCATACTGTATATATTCATCTAGTGAGAATCACACAGTCAATTATTGTGCAAAAAACAAAAAAAAACAGACATTTCCAATTGTCATAGCATTTAAACACCATCATTTTTTTCCAGAGTAAACAATGAGCTGGTCTCCTGGGCAGCATTCATTTCTTATATAATCTGTATGTTAAATCAATAACATATTTCAAATCAGGCCTCATATATTCTATTGATGGCTTATGAAGTGCAGACTATTGCATGAAACCCATCGTATATAACATTAACATGTTCAATATTTGCCAATAGCAGGATTTCTCTTACGTTCACATTTAAATAGTATGTAATATTGACAGCACATTTCCTGAGATGAACATCAGCCCTATTATCACTCCAAAAATCAGCAATTAAAGCACCTTTATGGTGGAGGAGGAGGAAAATAATCATTCCAAAAACACAAATTTGAAGCCATGTTTGAAAGGACAGTCCTCTGTGTTAGATGAAAGGGTAAATGGACCGACACAAGGAATATTCACAGACTCCTCACTAATAAGACAAAGCCGTCATCCATCTCTTGAGCCGCAGCGGAGCTAATGGCCATCACAAAAGAGTTATTTTCAGTTACAGTCAAAGAGTTACTGTAAGTAATGCACCAATTAGAGGAGCTGTTATCAGAGGGCACAGGAAATCTGTGAAGGACAATTCAACTAAAGCATAATTACACACTTTCAAACCACTTTAGAAAGCTAATTCACTCTTCCATCGTGTTTAAGTTTAAATGTTTTATTCGCAGCTGATTTTCTATCAATTTAGAGAATTCACCCATGTCATTGTTAAAGGGATAGTCCACCCAAAAATCTCCTCAGCATTTACTTACAAGAAATTATAAATGTTTCGGATTTTTTTCTTCTGTTGAATACAAAAGATATTTTGAAGAATGTTGGATAAAAGCAGCCACATAGTATAGAAACAAAAAAGTACTGTCAACTAGTTAATGGCTGTTTCTTATCTTTATCTTATCTTCTTTTCCAACATTCAGTATCTTCCTTTGTGTCCAACAGAAGAAAGACACTTAATCTGGTTTGGAGCAAGTGGAGGAAAAATAAACAATGATTTTTATTTTGAGTGAACCATCCCTAGATATTACAATAAACCTGCCTCAAACATGTGTACAGCTTTGAAGAATGTAGGTCCATTTTCACCTTTTCGTCATACATCAGTATAATCTTTGAGCCCAGAGGTTTTGCCTCTTGATTTGTAATGCTTCTTAGTGTAGACATGGAGTTGAATTTGTTCAAAAAGCCACAAAAAAGTACTCCCTGACTGCTGACCAAACACATGCAGGTTAAAAAAAATAATAATAAAATACAAATCTAAATTTAATATATTTACAACAAACAAACACTAGAATTACTTGATTTATTTATCTGGCAAAATGGCCCCACAATGTTAAATGATTGAAGTTTTACAATCATTGTAGGAATATATACTATGTATATATTATATGTCAGATATTAACAAACCTTTACTGAAATTTACCTAAGTTATTTAATTTTAGTGTCAGTAGTTATTTTTACCTCACTGTTACTAAAATGTCCAAATTCTGTTAGTCCATAATTTAATGTGAATTTACAACTATCGATTATTGAAGTTTTTTGAAAAGAGACTCCACCTCCACGTTGCTTATATTTACAAAATAAAATGGAAGAATCTTGATGAAATCTTTTTTGTGTGTGTGTGTGTGTGTGTGTGTGTGTGTGTGATTAATAAGACTATATAGGAAAAATTACA
The DNA here is from genome assembly GCF_903798145.1 of Danio aesculapii. Lineage (NCBI taxonomy): Eukaryota > Metazoa > Chordata > Actinopteri > Cypriniformes > Danionidae > Danio > Danio aesculapii. The sequence goes on along the minus strand of NC_079443.1, from coordinate 29,909,488 downwards.
GACTTGTCTTAGTTTTCTTATTTTCCCACTCAAAAAAAAGAAAAAAAGATTCATTACTATTAATTAATCAATCCTCTCTTCATAAAATGTATTATGTTAAATTAAATAGTCAGGCTCGTAGCCAAGGAGGAGGGGGGGGGGGGGGGGGGGGGGGGGGGGGCGGGTGGTTTGAAAGACCAAAAGTTGGATTATTATTATTATTATTATTACGTTTAAATTTTTCTTTTTCAAATGGCCAAATTCTGACTGAGGAAAGTTGAATGCACCAGCCAGTTTGTTATTAGCCCGTAGGCTCCAGTTTTTAATTTAAAACAAGTTTTAACAGATTTAAAAAAAAAATGTATTGATAGATGATAATAAATTTGTATTTTAAATATATTTCTTTATTATAAAATGTCATTGTTTATAAAACTGTAATATAAAACTTGATAGTGTAATGTTAAAAGACTGTTTAAGCCTATTAATTGATAAAGAGAGAGTTTAATAAAGGCTTACGTTTATTTAGCCAAAATTAAACAAGTATTGTATATCAGTATTCATATATATCAGTGTATCATATATCAGTATTGATAAAGAATGGAGCACAGGCTGTAGTTCTTCTGACAAATGGTTTCAAATTAGACAAGCTACTCTGTGAGATTAGGAGAACGGGCAGGGATCATATACTTTTATATGTAGCTGTTTATTCTGCAGTTAGTTTTTAAAGCATATTATGCACAGACAATATCAGTCTGCTATAATGATAGACTGTGTATTAAAGTGGGAAAAACATGAGCATTAGCGGCATTATGATGGACTCAATCAGTAGCGAACTAGAGTTTATATGACTTACACTTTTCGTTGAAAAAAGCTCCGTATGTCCACCTTTTTTTGCTGCCGCCATTCACACACCCTATTCTTACATGGGAAATTCACCTGCACAATTTTGGCACTCGCTGTTTGTATCTCAAGCAGCTACAGTCTCTCACGTGACAGCAGGGAAAGGCACAGCCAATCACAATGATCATATGTGTTTGGGGGGGCGGTGCGACCCGAGGAGAGAATGTGATAAACCCTTTCTGCATGTCTAGTTTAATATTGACAGTGCAATTTTTTTTTAAAGTGAATTAAATTATCGGTGGGGACATTATAATAGTTGGCAGATATTGGTGGGGATGCGTCCCCTCCATCTACGCCCCTGGGTATAACAAGTAAAGCATCTCAGCTGATTCGCTCGTGATTGAATCACTGAGAATGCTTTAATATGACGGAATCAGACGGAAACAGAGCCTAGATAAACTCAAGCTGATTATGTGTCTTTCATTTCGACAATGATTCCACTGTCAAAATTATGACAAAATAAAAAAGAAGATTACTTTGTGGCTCTGTAATTGCCATGTGTATCCTCAACCCATGCGCAAGAAAGGAGATTTCTGGAAGTCTGGTGCCAGCATGTGCAGTTGTTCCAGCTCCACTAGCTTGTGTAATTGCTGCTGCTATAATTGTTATAAAAAGCTTGTTGGATCTCAAAACTGGCCTGGCAGTCCAAAATTCGGCTTCCTGATGTTACCCAGATCTCTTTAGTTTGGTGTCAGACCCAGAGTGTTTACAATTGCAAAAAGGAGGAAATTTATAGGAGGCTGAACACTGCCAAGGGGAATCTTTGTGGGACTACAAACATTAATGGATGTGGCTGAGGGCATTTATATTGACAAATAATGAGTAATTATTACACAAAAAAAGGTTACAAGAGTCAAAAATGTGCCTACGTTTTTGCAAACTGATTAAAGAGAATTGATTAGTAATTGCACAATACTACACTACCTGACATATGTCTTGTCGTCGATCCCAGTTGTAAAAGCAATAAATAATAACTTGACTTCTAGTTGATCATTTGGAAAAGTGGCAGACAGTAGATTTTTCTGATAAATCATTTATTGAACTGCATCCCAATCATCACAAATACTGCAGAAGACCCGGATGTACCCAAGATTCTCACAGAAATCAGTAAAGATTGATGAAGGAAAAATAAAAAAAGGGTGTGCGAGATATTTGCAGATTGGATGGCAACATCAACAGCCTGAGGTTTTTCTGCTGCCACAGGAGAGGGCAAATTCTTCAGCAGGATAGCGCTCCTTCTCATACTTCAGCCTCCACATCAAAGTTCCTAAGTGCAAAAAAGGTCATGGTGCTTCAGAATTGGCCAGCCCAGTGACCAGATATGAACCTTATTGAGCATGTCTGGGGTAAGATGAAGGAGGAGGCATTGAAGATGAATCCAAAGAATCTCGATGAACTCTGGGAGTCCTGCAAGAACGCTTTCTTTGCCATTCCAGATGACTTTATTAATAAGTTCTTTTTCCACTGCACCATGACTTTATATTCTATACTGTACATTATTTCTGTTAAGTGACAAGACTTTTGTCTAAGCAGTCAGATCTTACTGTCCTAATTAAATAATTAAAAATCGAGTCATGATCATTATTTTTTTTGGTAGAATAAGTGTAATGTAGAGACCTTTGCCTTTCATATAAGCCACTTCTGATACAAAATGATCAAATAGACGTCAAGTTATTAGTTGTTGTTCCTAAAATATGGATAGGCGACAAGACTTTTGTCAGATAGTCTGTATTAATGTTAAAAAAATAAATTAATTAAAAAAAAATAATAATAATAAATAATATATATATATATATATATATATATATATATATATATATATATATATATATATATATATATATATATATATATATATATAAGTGCATATAAAGTGTATGCTTTCTAAACTTGAACATTATGACATCACTTAATCAAGTGCAAATTTTAATTTTCAAATTTTAAATGAGCTCGCTTGCTCGTGTCAATCAAAATCATCAATACAAGACCTTTTCTTCAGCAAATGTGTTAGTATTTCACATTTCCTACAGTCTGTGATAAGCAGATGTTTGCTGGACCGGTCACTTCCAGTATCAGCTCAGTCCTGTGTTCTGATAATTAAATGAATTTGCAGACATCCTTCGCCTCCTGATATCTCCATTCTCCATTTTTTGTATGTACACACACTGTGTGGTACTGAGTTTTGGTATCAGACATTTTAATATGTTTGTGTACCGGAACGCAGAATTTGGAACACCAGTGATACCAATATCTGTGAATCCCAAAATTATATTATTGCCTGCCCTGTCTAATACAAGTAATTTCTTAGTTCCACTGCAGTTATGGCCAGTGGATTGAAAAATTAAACATGATAGCTTGATTGCAAAAAAAATGAGAAAAACACATGCGCACACACAAACATGAATTCTCTAATGTCGTCAACACTACCTCTCTATAAAGGGCTTTTACACACAAACAGAAAAGAAAAGCCCTGTGTGAAAATGCAGAGTGATAAAGCAAGTGATGGATGGATCTTATAATGTATCATCTCAGTGATGATTACTGTAACCACTGAAACCTCTATATTTGGAAAAAAGCTCATTTATTTAAAATGATCTAATCCCTAGAGAGACTAATGCAGAAATTGACTCTGGGACAGTACTTGTCATAGTTTTGGACATGACTTCACTGAGGTCACAGGTCGGACCACAGGGTTTTTTTTTTGTCTAAAAGGACATACTGTATGAAGAAATTAAAATGTATTGTTCTGCCATCTCAAAATATAAAATAAAGACCACTGTTACTGAGCCATCAGGTTTTGATTGTGCCAAAGGCTGCTTTCCAGAGAATGTTTTTCAAATGTTCCAAGCAAAATATTACGCCAGCAATTATACCCTTTATCCAATTTACACACAAAAAGGCATCAAGTATATTACAGCATCCCATTTCCATTTTCTTCAAATGATTCTGATCGCATTCAAGCTGCAGTCACAGATCTTTTAAAACTACTGCCCTCATTATCCACTTTCATCAGCACAATCTTTTATGAGGATATTTCCATTTATTCTAAATTGTTCTTATCTAAAACGCTATCTGACAGCAGGATGTTCACTCATTCTGAATTAGTAGCTATATCTTATCCCAGCATGCCAGTGTCACCCTGTAAAGCCATTTCAATAATGAAATGACGAGTAGAGAACCTTTCCATTTGCAAGGTGGAAGTAAATTATTTTCAGAGACAGACTTACTGTCCTAGTTTGTCCTCTTTAGAGCGTGAATGACAGCATGTGACAATATTAAAAAACTGTCAGTAATGACTGCCGGACCACATTAAAGAACTTCCTCAGATCCATTTATTGCATCAGTTGCATTCAGAATTAAAGTGCTGCTGTTATGTTATTCAGGTTGTGTGAAAGACTTGAGGGGACTCAAGAAATTGATTGTGTCCTGAAGTGAATATATTTACAAGCGTAACGCATTTGAGTAGGACGGCATGCTTTGATCACAATAGACTTACAGTATTATGTAACTCATATTCACAACATCCTCCATAAGAAAAAGCTTTCAGATCAGTAAGATATTAATGATAGAAGAAAGCTTTTGCTCTAACTGTTGAATCAGATCCGCATCTAATAATGTATGACCAGTAGATCAGCCCTGATCATTAAAGAGAAACACAGGTAAAGACATGATATACGGCTTTCAAAGAGATCATAGTCAGCCATTCACTTTGATACGTTTCAAGTATCTGGCTATCCTGAATCTCAAATCAAATTTCCTGGTTGTGAACACCAAATGTGAAACAGCTCAGATAAAGCACTGAATGTTTTGCTGGGAAATGCTGATAAACCCAGCTTAAGGTTGTGTTTTGGGCGTGAACAAAAACACAGAAATCAATGTTCACCCATCATACCCACGGTACATAATCCCTACATTCCCTACTGCATCACATCTGCATAACAGAAATGCCGTCCGCTGATTTACCTTCTGCTTACAAACTGACTTCTCTTTATATTTTATCAACAGGCTGCTTTTATTTTGAACAGTTAAATGGATTAAAGACGGCATCTAAAATGTATTTAAAAAGGTTTTGCATATCAAATAAAACCACAAAGCTCAGTTCATCCATGGTAGATCATCTTTGGTTTCCAGTAAAGGACAGAATAGGATATATTTTGCCTGGTGAAGAAAGAAATGAGAGCATCAAGAGATTACATTGTTTAATCTAATTAATTACACAGTGTGGAGATTATGCGGTGTCTAAAATATAACAGGATTTTAACTTCTTATTTACTGAAGCGTTATATAAATTCAATAATTGCATTTGCAGTCGTGTTCAGGACAATAAGAGATGTGCTATTGCTTTACCATGGACCAAATATGGGACAAAAACTCATGAGGCTTTTTTTTTGTATTGATGACAATATTGGGGCGTGTGGAATTTGTCTTAACGGGGCAGTTACCCAGCAGGCACACAACATCATAACACGTTAATATTAGGTTAGATAATATTAGGTGGTGATAAAACAGATTAAATTGCTACAGACCCATCTCTATTTTGCCCTGTCTCTCTAAAATACTAGAGAAGCTGGTCAATAAGCAGCTCATTTAATATTTGGAGACACATAATGTTCTTAATCAGGCTCAGTCTGGTTTTAGATCTGGTCATAGTTGTGTAACAGCTACACTTAAGGTTCTTAATGAAATTATATGTGCCGATGACAATAAGGAGTGTTGTGTAACTGCATTTGTTGATCTGGCAAAAGCTTTTGACTCTGTGGATCATGAAATTCTACTGGATAGGCTAAGATATATTGGAACATATATACAAGTTTAGAACAAAGAAGGATGCGTAAACGATGACAGACTTTTCATTTTTATGAGTGAACTAACACTTTAATTACATTAATAATTTGAACACATAACTAATTATTTGAACTGACATGATCATAGATACGTTGACTCTTGATAATTACAGCCCTCAAGTCAAATATTTGGTGTTTTTGGTGTTTTCATGTTGTCAATTGAACTAAGCCCTCCTGGAGTGTTTTCACTTTCTCTGGATTGTTTAACTTGCATTAATTCTGAGCTCGGCTGAGTCTCCAACCAATTTTCTGCTCCATTTTCAGTGTTTAACTTGGCTACACAAAAAGGTGTTTGTTTGCATTGAAGTCAAATTGCTTGACAATGCCTCCCACGTGTAAAGTACGCGTGTGGGTTTGTTCACCGAAGTAGAACGAGCTCATGCTACCAAGTGCTCTGAGTGTGGGTGGCTTTCATGATTTAAAGCAAAGTACACAGACTCAAAGGCTCTTCATCGAGTCAATGCATGTGGAGAAAACAAGGACGTCTGAAAAATTCCTCTTTTAAAAACAGACAAATATTCTCTAAAGCATGAGCCAACCAAACAATGGGGGTACTTTTGTTGCTGCTGTTTCTATTTAACGCCAAACTATACACAAATAGATCTTCACATTTGTTGAGTGTTAGTTGAGTGTTTGGGATGCTCAAACTACAATTTTATCCCACTCAAATCAATTATGTTAGTTTTGTTGTCATTGTGTCTTTACTTCTGCACATGAACAGCTTTATGTAGCAACTTAGCACTGTGTATATTAATGTACAACACATATATTCATTGTACTTACTGTTGTGTGATAGAAGAGCTCTTTCAAAGCCTATTATGTAGCCAGGAACATATGCACTGTAAAAAAGGTCTCTGCAAATTAGCAGTTGTCTGTATTTTGTGATTCATGCTTTTTATTTAGTTTAATTGTTTATGATTTTGATTTGCATCATGGAACTTTGATCTGTCCTTCAACAACTTATAAAAAAAAAAAGGAAATATATTTTTATTGTAAATTACAGGTTATAAATAACCTGACAAAAGTTTCTAAATTTTAGGAACAAAAATAATAACTTGACTTCTAGTTGATCATTTGGTATCAGAAGTGGCTTATATGAAAGGCAAAGGCCTCTAGATTACGCTTATTTTACCAAAATAAAATATGATCATGCCTTTATTTTTAATTATTTAATTAGGACAGTAAGGTCTGACTCACAATGCAATTCATAACCACAAATAACTGGAAGAATTAATTAACATATATGTTTTACATTGTAGATAAATGGGTTATGTATATTTCTCTAAAGGCTCTTTTCTAGTTTTCTACATATTCTGCCTGTGCTGCTGATCTCACATGGAAAAATTATATTGAATAACTACAACTCATCCCAAAAGTTTAAAAATACTTTCATTAAAATCCCTTCATATCTTAGTGACAGGTCTGGGACAGGGTAATGAAATGGCAAGCAGTGGCATCATGTTTTATTGTTGCATATCTTCAGTGGCTGGTAAAACAGTGATACTAACGTCACCCTCTGAGAAAGATAACTCTCAGTCTATTGACAGGACCATGAGAACAGAGATAAAATCACTATCGCAGATGGAAGTTTTCCAGAGGGTCATTAGAGAAATTAAAAAAAAAAAAATGTTTCTCTCACATAACCATAAAGATATTCTATTGCAAATCACCTGCTGTTTATCGAAAAACTAAGAATTCTTTGAGAAAAATTTTGTGATAATTGACTCACTTGTTCTTGAGTGTTGAACACAAAAGAAGAGTATTCTAGAAACAGGTAGCCAATGATTTCCATTGTATTTTTCATACTATAGATGCCGTTACCAGTTATTATGTTATTTAAAATAAAACAAACCTAAAAACAATAAATATTTTTATGAAAAGAGTAAAAATAAACACTTGGAATAATTTAAGGGACAGTAAGTGGTCAGTAATTTTTCATATTGTTTTTAGACTCTGTAATATCAAAACAGACTGATTCACCACTGTAATAAACACAGAAACATTAGCCCTGTCTAAATCAATGTGTGGAATCACAGATGATGAGTGACAACTGTAACTCAGTTGTCAGAAAATGAGTTCTGACTGAACTGGGCTTGAGAGGAAGATTTTGCAGCTCAGAGGTTGTTCTTCAGGCATTGTTTCCACCTAGTTTTGAAATGTATTCAAATGGGTCTCTTGTGAACACATGTTCAGATTTTGTTAAAATTATTATTTGCCCTTATATCGTCATGCTGTACAACAAATATTGAATGAACAAGCGCACATTATTTTGCTTACTAGACAGCAGGGAAGCAAACAAATGAAAATAACGGACATGACAATGATTTTCATTGTAATTCTTGAGTTTTGATGAAGTTTGAATACCTTGTTTTAGTGAATTTCTCACAGCATGTTACATAATGATTTGGTGATTTTTTTTGTGGCTGATTGAATGCATTTGACCACATGGTTTTCTACAATAAGAAAGAATGATGATGATGATGATGATAAGAAAAGCTTTTATTTGTCACATACATACTTTTACATGTAGCGAAATTGGACATCACGGAAGTCAGGTCAGACGAGAGACTTTTTGAAAGAGGAAATAAGATACAATAGGGAAGAGGAGGCTGAAAAAGCCCCTCTCAGACTATCCTTAAAAATAGGCAAAAAAGCCCCAGCATAAGCACATAAACACATACATGCATAACAACGCAATACTCTGTATTAATAGTTGTACTCATTTGATCGAATCAATGAATTTTACCACAACAAATTTTCTCCTATATTTTTCCCTGGAAAATATAAGGCCATCGTCCAGCATGATAACCTACGTATTTGTTCACCCACATGTTGTTTCCAACTATATGACTTGTTTCTTCTGTGCAGATATTTTAAGAAAGGAAAGAAAAACATTGTGTTTTGAGTCAATACAGTAAGAGTCAGTGAAGGCCAGTGCTGTTTTGAACCTCTTTAACTGTAACTGAATAAAAAAAACATTCTTGAGAACATCATCTTTACAGAACAAGTCAGTTTTTGGAATGACATACACTACCGGTCAAAGTTTGGGGTCAGTAGGATTTTTAAATGTTTAAAATAAGCTTCTCCTGCTCACCCAGACTGCATTTACTTAATCAAAAATACAGTACAAATTGTACAATTGTGAAATGGTTTTGCACTATAAAATAACTGTTCAAAAGTAGTTTTTAATTTAATTTAATCATTTATTCCAGAGATTTTAATGATGAATGTTCAGCTTCATTACTCCAGTCTTCATAGTCACATGATCCATCTTATTAGTATTATCGGTAATAGTAATAAAAGTAGTAATGACTGACGTAATAGTTTCATTTGAAACCACATATAATAAGTAATAAATAAATATTTAACTATTTAACTTTTTTTAGATTTAAAAAATGCCACCTTGATAAGAGAATAAATTTCTTTAAAAATAAAAAATAAAAAACTGGCAAAAACAGACCCCAAACTGCTAGTGTATATAAAGTATAAAGATATGATTTTCATTTTGGCTGAAATATCCCTTAAAACAAAAGTCTCCATTTCCTCACCACTGAATCTCATTTTAGTCTAGAAGACAAGATCTCATTTGTGAATTTCTTTTTAATGGGACTCCACCACTGTGACCTAACTTTGACTCGAAAATCTCATCAACTCTGGCAATAAAACCACAAAATGATGCAAACATGTAAATATGCATAATGCTGTTGCATAGCTTAAGCGACTTCCTGTGGGCATGCAAACTCTTGGTATCACAAAAAAGAGAGAAAAACGAGTCATTTAACTGACAGATGAAAAACAAAAATCAGACTAAGTGTACTTGCTCTGCCAGATCAGATTTAAAGGAGCAGTTCACAGAAAACAAAGCAAAAATCAGTCAATGTTTACTCATTCTTTACTTGTCACAAGCCTGTTTGAGTTCTTTCTTCTGTTAAACACAAAAGACGATATTTTGAAAAATGTTGAAAACCAGTAACCATTAATTATCATAGTTTTTTCATTTTACTATGGAGTCAATGGCTACTGATTTATAACATTCTTTAAAATATATATTTTTGTGTTCAACAGAAACAAAGAAACTCAAAGGTTTGAACCAATTAAAGAGCCCCTATTATGCATTAAAAAAAGTCATATTTTGGTTTTGGTCTCGCATGCAAGGTCAAAAAACTCTTTCATGGTCTTATAATATGCATTATTTTTACCTAACTATCATGACACTTCTCATCTGATATGTTCAGTGATTCATTTGTTCCCAAACCCCTCCTTAGCGGAAGCTAATCTGCGCTGAATGGTGCGGTGACCCAGTCTGTTGTGATTGGTCAACTGCGTTCAGCGTGAGACAGAGAGAAGCGGCCACCACAGCTTATCAACAATTTTGAAGTAGTCAGAGTGCAGAGTGTATGTGTGAGCCAATGCAGGAGAGCATAAAGTTAACCAGTGCAATGCAGTTGACCACTAGCATATTGCTCTATTCTTAACCTTAAGTAAAAACAACGACACATTCAGTATTAATCTACACGGCGGTAAAAGTTGAACGAGCTCACAAACGCATTTTAATCCATAAACAAAGCGGCATGGGTCGCGTTTTCAACGTGGCTTTAGACCCAATGTGAGAATATAAAGAGTTAACCAGATACAGCACAAGCAGTTACAAGTAACAAAACACAATTAAATACATCATTTGCAAGCTAGAGAAAACAAAGAGGCAACCATTTTAAATCGCACACACTTACACTTGTGAAATGGAGGAAGGAACTGATCCATGAACAGTGTACTGTAAAGTTCCTGTCAAGCTCTGACAAAGTCCCATACAGCAATAGTCTTAACTGATCCTTTCTTTAACAAACAGCAGATAACAGCCACATTGGAAGCATGTAGATTGCTGAAGCACTCGTCAAAAAAAATGATGGGAATCTTTGGGTAGGAAAAATAACACTAACTATCCCTCACACTTCAGAGCAAAGCGTCTACACGACTTGATTCAACAAGGATCTGCTACAGTGTTTGTCTTCATCTTCTTCTTTCTACAGTGTTTGTGGGTGGGGCTGGGGTTTAAATTTTCCTGGGTCTGTGCTCGCAACAAATGGGCGGGGCTTGAGTTCCATATTGACGTCACATCAACATGGCTAAAGATTTGTTACAGTGGCGATTCGTTCGAACCACTATGAGTCAACTCTTTTTATAGATGAATTAAAAGTTTTAAACATGGTGCACTTTCCGATTTAAGCCTGCATGGAATGTCATTTTCAAAAAACCCATAATAGGGACTCTTTAAGACAGTAAAAAGTGAGTAAATTATATACATTTTTTTGTGTTGAACTATTTTTTTAAGCCAGCAGGCTAAGAAAAAAGTCAATTCTGTCTCTTATTTCTCACTTTTTCTCATGCAAGAATCATCTGTAGCTTTTAAATGCCTACAAACAGGATTGGCATAAAACCACCACTGCCTTGTGCCCTCTCCTCCTCAGCTTTGCAAGAATCATTAATGCTCCAGGTCTATAGAACAGAGCCCATGTTAATCGGAAACGCTCCAAGCTCAAAAATAAAAAAATCCTACATGAATGAAGTCATGAATGAATGAAAAGATTCAAATTCTAATGCCAACTATGATCTGTCAAAGCTAAAGTAGGAGAACAAAGAGTGGTTTGGACCTGCTCTTTCATAACAGCATGAGTGATCATCATGTCGAGAGAGTTGTTGGCTCTGAACTCTGACTGTGATCAGATCTATTTTTAGCTCTGAGTGCTGCAGGGATGAGCAATAGGCAGTTTTATTTGGGCATCTGAGTGCAACGGAATGAGCTTCACAAACTTTTGAAGGTTGATGCAGGTGAATGAGGCACTCCTATAGGTTTGTTAATGCGATGCAGTAGTTGACTGTCCCATTGTTTCACGTTACAGTCTAAAGAATGATGTAAAGTAATATAAGTATTTAATAATGCATTTTAATATTACAAACACGTTGCTTACATTGGAGAGTAGCCAGATGGTTATTTTGCATAATTAGGTTTGAATGCATATGTGACTGATTTTAATTGTCTCGAACCAAACATACAGAACATGTTCTGTCTCACAGTAAAAATAAATCAATAATAATAATAATAATACAATATAATAAAATAAAATTATAATAAAAGTAAATGTGAGAGTTAAAAATAATGATGATGCAATGCAACTAATACCCCAGGTTATTAGACTGTGTATACATAAAACATTTTTGTTACTTAAATGTGAACTCAATTTGAAATATCTAAATGTATTTACTCACTGCACTGAAAAAAATTTGCTTTCCACACAATTGATTTGTATTGGGACAACATGAAAGTCAAGTTAACGTAGTTTTTTTACAAATTTAAGTGGACTGAACATAAACCAATTAAGTTGTCCCCCCCAAAAAAATCTCAAGAATTGTGTTGTTTCAGCTAAGTTTAAATAAGTAGTTTGAACAAACAGCAAACGTCATATTTTGAGTGTGTTTAAAGCAGGTGCCATGGATATATTTCTCATTTCATTTAGTTTAAATCAATGTTCTCAAACTCAACTAATAAATTCTATTAGTCTTGAACACCTTGATTATTTGGTTCAGCTGTGTTTGATAAGGGTTGGAGCAAAACTGTGCAGAGCTGCGGCCCTCCAGGAATCCAGTTTGAGACCCATGGTTTAAATGCAAACTGAAATAATTAATATTAAAATAAAATAAAAATAAATAAATAAATAAATAAAAATTTTAATTTTCAATTTAATTATTATGAAAACAGAATATTTATACAAAAACAATGTAATAAATAAATAAATAAATATATATATATATATATATATATATATATATATATATATATATATATATATATATTTATTTATTTATTTATTACATTGTTCTATATATATATATATATATATATATATATATATATATATATATATATATATATATATATATATATATATATATATATATATATTTATATATATTTTAAATGCTAACAGGTGCACTTTAAGCCATCGCCTCTTCATGCACATTCCAGCATTGTTTTACAGCATTGTTTTTTTAAGTTTTAGTTGTTATCTGCCACATAAAACATATGCCAGAGTAATTGGTGGTTCATTCCACTGTGGTGAACCCTGATAAATCAGGAAATAAGCTGAAGGATAGTAAGTGACTGAGTTTAAGTTGATGTTTTTACTATTTCTTTTATTTATCTGAGAAAATGTAACAACTTTCAGTTCTATTTCAGTTTCCCCTTGCAATAAATGAAACAATGCCACTTTTGCCTTGAATTGTATATGGAAACTGCTGATTTTAGCCCATCATAGACTCAATAGCCCATAGTTAGACTCAAATGTATATACTTGTGTAAATGTGTGCAAATTTATATTTTTTCAGTTTTTAAATTAATTTCACTAATATTATTGTGGATATAACAATAGTAATGTGAAATGAATTTATGTACAATACAGTTTGTAAAGTAATATTTTCTGTCTCAGTAAATTTATTAAATGAGAGACTTGCTTTGTTTACCAAATAAGGGGATCTAATTGGATTTGCATTGTAAACATCAAAAGTTAAAAATGTATAATTAATTTTTATTTATGATATTAAGTTATTAGTTATGATACTCCTAAAATCATTTCGCATGAATCCGCTGATTTTTTACAAAATTTTCAGCAAAAATAGCAAAAAATTTCCATAGATTCTGTGTGAACCTAGCTATAGCTCAAATTCTTAATAGAATGTTTTCTATCTATTTGATGCTCCAGAGCTCTCTGACCCTTGATTTTTCATTCTTATTTTAATCCTCTGAATCTTAAAAAGACAAAGCCCACGGCAAAACGCACACACCAGCTTCCTCGCAGTCCCACAATTCAGCCAAACATCAGAAATAATTGTAGCAGTGTCAAAGCAGTGGACACAAGGTCTTCAGAGGAACAGAAGACCAAGCACATGTTAGCGTCCTTTCATACACAGGACAGACAGAGCAAAGACCCGCAGTGCAGCTTTAACAGCCACTGACTAAACTCACTCTCTCCACTGAGTCTATGATGAGAATAACAAGATGTGATGGAGTCAGAAGCTGTCAGCTCTCTTACAGTAAGACATTTTATAGGTGCTTTTCCCCTATGTGAGGTCAAAACACCCAGTCTTTCATTAGTTCCCTCAGCGTGCTGCACACTGGGACAGATGAATCCCTACACTGCAACTCTGGATCGTCTTGATAATTTTTTTTCTTCATTCTATACATCCCGTTTAAAACTAAAACATCTCATGAGAGTGTCATTCTGTTAAATATATTTGTTTTAGTTTTTAATATTTTATGATTCATTAATGGTTGTTTCAGAACAAAGAAATTGACAGATGTGAAAAAGCCCTCAATGTGTTTAAATAATTATAATACTTTATTTACTTTTAGTGGCAGTTCATTCTACTGTGGTGACCTCTGACAAAGAGACTAAGCTGAAGGAAAATAAATGAATGAATGAATTTATTTTTAGTAAAGAATTAACTACATATGGCTCTCTTGACTTAATGTCAGCGGTGGATCTTAACGTTCAAATTCAATGGGCTTCCTTCTCAAAGACATCTGCTTTTATGTGCATCAAATGTGCATTTTACACATTCAAGGTTGCTGAATTATTCCCTAAAAATGGCTCTTTCAAAGAAATTAACTTGTGCTGTTTTATTGCTGTTCATTTTCTGCAATGTTTGCTTTAATTAAAATGTTATAATGTGTTTTTGCAACTGGCCCTGTAAGAATAAATAAATTAAATACAGATTTCAATTAATTAAAAATCTGTATTTCCATTTATTTACACTTCTGAACTGCGTTGATGCTGCAAAGTTTAACATAGTGATTTTATTAACTTTTTTTGTAGTTTAAAATAATATATAGTCTCAGTCTGTCATGTAAATTATAGTATAAAATCCAGGGAATGAATTGAGCAGCTCTGCTATTATTACAGTATGTTAATATTTTTTATCCATAATACTCTTTGAAACTATTATTTTCAAAGGATAAAATAGGAAAAAATTCTGCCATCCTTTACTCATTCTTTTCTTATTCCAAACCTGGGGGGGCGTTTTTCCAAACAATGATATAACCTACGGCTGATCTATCATAGTATGATGCACCGTTGGGAAAAGAATGTAGTGAAAAGAATGTAGTGATGAGTGTTTCCCAAATCCATAGTTGCTTTGTCACAGAATCATCATTTGAACCATGTTATAACATGTTATAACATAAAACATCCATAATGATGCTCTAAACAGGGTGGAGTAACAACTTTAGAGAAAAACCCCATACTTTTCAAATGATATTGTTGTTAATGCACATACATTTAAAAAAATAATAATAATCAATTTTTTTTTAATAAAAAAAGTCAAAAATTTTGGTAAACACATGCACTCGCTATTAATCATTATCATTAATTGAAATATATGTAAACAGCACATACAGTATAGGGCCTGTTTTCTTTACAAATATTATTGAGAATATTTCATATTTTATTCTGCATAAATTCTCTTAGCTAACATGTATTCTAATCTCTCATATCAATTGTTAATGGTTATAATTTACAGTAGTCTATTTATTAAAAAATGAAAAAAAATCCTACTTAATAATAATAATATTATTATTTTTATTAATAATTATTATTAAGTAGGATATTGTTTATTTATTTATTTATATTTTTGAAAAGACTACTTTCATAATGACACATTCAAACCACCCGCAGAAATCTAACCAACCGACCCATGTCATAGGCTATCTGTATCTACAGTACAGATACATTTCTTATAAATAAGCTAGGCTACTATATTGTAAATTAAAACCATTAACATGCTATATATTTTTGTTTTCACAAGCTTAAATTATAGGTCACCTATAGCTTTCGTCATGAGCCATGTCTACATTCAAAGGACATAAATGTTTTCAAAGTGCACTGCGAAGCGAACGTAATTGTCAGTATGAAGATCAATAAAACTGAACTGTAAAAATACTTTCAAAGCAAATTACACGTAAGAGAGATGACTTTAATGTTTTTTTTAATCATTCCAAGTTTAAATGTTGAAACATTCAAAAGGAATAGGGCAAAGGGGGCATAACTGGGAATAGAACACAACCAGGAACTATGCTTCTAACTACAGCTCTAGAGGTGTAGTTGCAAGTGCAAAAGTTTGCGATGTAGTTTGCAAATGCTCGTTGGGACGATAGATATGGGAAAAGCCAAATCAACAAACGTTGATGTTTGTAATGACAGTACTTGCGACATTAGTTGGTGAACGATGGTTTTTCAGAAAAGCATCCACGCTTGACTTTCTTACTTCTGTTGAACACAAAAGAAGATGTTATGAAGAAAGCTGAAAAGCTGTAATGATAAAGTAGTTGCTTTTCCAAGTTTCCACCTTCTCAAAATATCTTCTTTTGTGTTCAAAAAGTTTTAAAACACGAATAAAAGTTTGGAAACACTTGAGGCTGAGTAGCGAGTAATTTTCATTTTGAGGTGAATTATCCATGATGCAATGTTTCAGTTTCTTGGTTGCCTTCACAAAGCAACTGTCTTCCCATTGGTCAGAGTGCATTTGTTTATATTTAATGAATCGGGATTGTGTTCATATTAATTATCCAAATGGATAGACAACACCTCTACAGACATACACTGTAAAAAAATGCTGGGTTCCACACAACTCCTTCATGTTTTCCCAACAAAAATTGATTAAATTAACTTAATTGTTTGTACAAATGTAAGTAGATTGAACATAAAATAAATCAAGTTGTCTGAAAAAAACTCAAGTATTGTGTTGTTTCAACTCATTTTAAATAAGCAGCAAAAGTCATTTTGAGTGAATCTTTCTAGCCATTGTTTCATAACTATAATCATTAATCTTTAGAGCAATAATCTAGGCTTTATATGTGTATTTGTGGTGTTTTTGAATCAAAAAGAGCCTCTTCATGTTAGAATTTTGTGTAATCTCTGTGCATTGTTACACTGTAAAACAATCCTGGTTGCCTTATTTTTAAGATGAACCAAAATAACCTTATAAATCCATTGAACTTATATTATGTTTAACTGACTTTAAAAAGCTTGCATAACTTATAAGTTATTAACATGATTAACAAATTACAATAAACTAAAAACATTCGCTGTCATGACTATTTGATCATCATTTTTTTACAGTGTAGAATAACATCAAGATAAAGCCTTGATTCCAGAAATAAAAATGAGATTAAATGAGATTAAGTGTAGGGAAATAAAACTGAGGGCTATAAAAACTGTCCTTAATTCCACTTCCATAGCTCAGAGTTGTTCTTGTTTATGTTTGTTAGTACCTGATTTCTATGTCTTTACAGCACTTTTAAATATGAATGTTCTCAATTGGAATAGTTCCATGATGAAGATTTAACATCCACTGACACTTTTATACTTTAAATGCTCTTCACACTATGGTTGTTTGAATATTTTATTTTCCCTAATGTGCTAAAAAAAGATTATTCTATCCACTGTGAAAACACTTAAGTCGTTTAAGTCTTAAAAGACGTTTAAGTCTTCCTGGCACCTTTATTTTTAAGTGAGAGCATCCTTCCGTTTTTAAAACATAAAAAAGAGAAATAAATGTCGAAAGGTTGAATCGAATCTTCCTTGGGAATACTAGGATAACAGTCAGAGTCATGCTGGAATGGACAGTAGAACTGTACCAGAGGGAGGAGTGATTGTGTTCATCCTGCTTGCATAACAGAGCCTGAGTAACTTTACATGAGGGAGAAATGTTATTCCAACTTTCCTTGGACTGTCGTTTAGGATTCTATAAGAGTCATAAACAACCATTGTCTGTAGAGAGTGAGCTTTATGTTTAAGCTGTGCTGAATGCATTTCTCAACATTAATGGCAATTAAAGTTTTTTAAAAAACAGCAATGCCTCAAAAGGTAAAAGCTGTCACAGGATTCCAGTGAGAATAATGCATGAGCACACAGCTAGATTTATAGAAGATCTTCTTGGGAATCTGCAGCTTCTCAGATTCATTTCTTTCCAGGCTAATTCCTTCTGTGCGGCGTCCTCATCCAAATCTGCATTTTATTCACAGCATGGCAGGTGGTGGTTTAGTTCTGTGGTTTCTGTGACTGAAGCTCATTTACCGCAGCTTTGGGCATTGGATGAGGATTGATGGTGGCTGAGCATCAACTGTGTGATGGACTTAAGTGTGTCCGCTGCTTTGGGCTGAAAACTCCCATGCACTTCCCATTTTCCCACAGGTCCCCGGATATTAAATGTCAGAGCAGTTCATTAGAGTACGATGTCTTGAAAGGGCGACTGCCAAAAAACCATCTACAATAGCCTGACTCACAAACACGAGCACATCATTGATGAAGAAAGTTCAATGTCATCTCAGTGCTTTTTCTGAACAATGAATGCTAATGGCACTTAAGCTCCACAAATTAGTCAATTTCAAAATGGCTTGATTTATTTGCTTATGAAATGCAACAACCTGTAGTACAGCATCTGATTAATCTGTTAGTGCTGGATAATTTGAATAATGGCATTTAACACTTTAACAAGATTTTTTTTTTTCCTATGGGAAACACAGACAGGAAAAATATTTTGGAAGCAAAAGTGCTGAAAAGTGGGCAGGCAATAATGCACGCTGTATCTTTGGTATTTTACAATAGAGCATTAAAATGTTGTAAATTTAATTATGCTAGGCATCAATTCAATGACCCCATTCAATGTTAAATGTCTGTAAATAAATTTTACAGTTAAATACCACTTTATTTAAAATATGATATGATATTTAAGTTGTCAACAAAAGACATAAATTACTTGACATAAAACTTTTGAAAAGTTATATTCTGATAGTTTTAAGTGAAGAATTTGACGCCATTGGGGGAAAATTGTTATCAGATTTTAGGTTAATGTGAGGTTTAATTATGACGGCAATTCTTTGCCAAAATAACTGAGTGCACCCGTGAAGTTTACACGCGAGGAGAAGTGAACCGCGAGGAAAAGTGAACCGTGATAAGATTACAGACCTATACGCGAGGAAACTAGTCCTAAAACTAGCCCCGAGACTGACAAAAATCCAAAAAGTTTCGTGCAAGCAGAGAGAAGAGCCAGTGAGTGAGCAAGAGAACTGATCGCACAGATGATGAGATTGGTGCACGAGGGTTTACAACGAGTTCATGAGTGCATGTTTCCTTGCGATGAATCAGTTCAGCGTGCACATGAGCACTATTTTCCTTACGTGTAGGTCTGTAATTTATTCACGGTTCACTTCTCCTCGTGCGTAAACATCACCGGTGCGTTCCGTTATTTTTAGCATAGAATTGCCATCATAGATAATTATGCGTTATCATTTCTACTGCATAATACTGTACAATTATAATACCTCTGACTCAAAGTTTATATTTATTTAGCATGAATCATTTGACAGTGGATAAATTAACTCAATTGACTATCAAATATCAGAAGTAATATTTATACTATTTTAATGTTACGCTGCTTAAAATTCACCCAGATGAAAACTATTTAGTCATGATGAAGCCTATTGTAGTGTGTTGACATGAATCATTTCATGACTGATCAGAATTTTTAGCTTAAGCTGATTTCTTGTCATGTGTTCTAGTTCACTTTCCTGAATGTCTTATTCATGTTCATCTTTTCAAGATCAACCCTGTTGAAAAAAGACAGCATATGCTGAATAGGTACAGTATGTTCGTAGCATAGCAGTTGACGTATACTTGTTTTAGCTGGTTCTTAGCTGGTCACGAGCTGCTTCTTTGCTAGTCATGTCAAAGACAGGTCATTTCACACATATAGTTTTGAAGGGGGAAAATGACAACAGTCATTATAGATGCTATAGACTGATGATTTTCCAGAAAAGTGACTCAGTCTAGACACGTGTTCTTATGACAGTTTCTGCAGCTTCATTGTTATGACCCCTCTAGGTTTGGCAAACAAACTAGAATCTCAGTAAATACTTGCTTCACTTTTAAACTATGTAATCTGTATGAAACAAATGCAAAAACGCAATCTTTCCCATCTGAACTCATTATATTATTCCCACGTGTACCATTCAAACCAAAAACACATGATGGCAACTACTTCAATGACCACAAACTTGAAAAAACAAAGACGTCGCTGTCATTTAAAAGGAGTTTTGCCATTAAAAATAAGTTTGTAATTAGACTACAGTGATTGGATGCAGCTTTATTTAGAGGACATTGCGTTACATAAGCTATTGATTCTTACGGTAGTTACATATAGTTACATAGGTACATATAGACAGGATGATGTCTGATCCTGCTTCCTCCAGAAACAGCCATAAAGAAGAAACTAATTTGATGAGAAAGTTGTTGTTAAATTTGATTGGTGATTCAAAATGTGAAATTTAATCACAAGCTTGATGTTTGAATATGATGTTTCCCTATTTGCCTTCCCAAGAGGCATTTCAAAGATGGCCGTTCAGTGAAATCGTCACATGCTGGTTTTAACAAGGAAATAGTTGCTTGGGACCAGTTTAAACCAGCTCAAACCCACAGCAATGCTTTAAAATACACCAGGATATGCTGTTTTCTTCAATAGACAAACTAATGACGTCTAGCACACATTTTTCTTCTCCTACCCCAAGCTGTTTTGAAAATGCTATGGTGATGACAAATTATCCAGTGACCCTATTGAAAGCCTGAAACTGTACAGAATATGCAGCAGAGATCAGCAAAGAAAAATATGATATGAAGACAATCAATGATGCTCACTGTACAAATCAGGGAACACTTTTTAAGATGTGTACTACTACACCACAGGTAACCCTGGTTGAGCATTTCCCTCATTACAGCATCCTAACACCACTAGAACTGATGAACTGTTGTCTTCAGAGGCCGACTGAAATGAGAAACTGTATTCACTGCAGCATAATTAGGGCACTTGACTCTTGGATGCCTTACAGTCAGACAGAGAGAGACATGAACGCCAGTTAATTTGGCCTGCGGAGGGAGCTCGACGGCCTGGACGAGGATGACAGAATCACTGTCTTTACAATCTGCCTCAAGAGAGACAGACTATTTCTCCTCCCACAGTCAGATCCTTACATAACGTCAATATTCCTGCGCATGTGGGGGCTTTAAATAGTTCCAGCACAAATGGCCATTAATCTGGCGGATAATTTACAAAGCACATGACTGGCTGCATTCTCTTTTAACACTACTTATTAGCTCATCTTTAAATATAGCTTGATATACAACACACATGCATGCATTATAAAGTGTAAGTGGTCTTAAAGCTGGAAGAGCTGGAGATAAAGATGCGTTAAATGTGCAAACAATGTCTGAATTGCTTTCATGATGACATGTTTATTCCCAGCTCTCAAAGTTACCGGCTTTAGGGATAAAGATATAAGCGTCCCCAGATGTCTCCTGGTATATTGTTGAGGGTCTGTGGGGCATCAAACAGTGTCTCACTGCCCTGATGCTCTTTGAGTCAAAACTTCAGCGAACACACTAACAAGCACAGGACCAATCAATTAGAATGCTATTCTTGTCCCACTATCTCTGCTTTAAAATATATGTGATGTTATATGCAGATAATATGAGCCTGCAGACGCTCGGCTTTAATCAAGAGGAAATCTCAGGCACTGCGCCATCCTCAGGGCAATCATACATTCTAATACCCATGAAGACATACGGTTGGATAGATGGCAATCTTGGAAAAGGATGAAAATGGAATGAAGCCACAAGAGACAAAATGAATAATAATAATAATAATAATAATAATAATAATAATAATAATAATAATAATAATAAATTACAGTGACAATCAATTAATCAATTAATACATTTGAATGGGACTTTTACCAAAATTTGGAACTAACTATTTTACAGAATTTTTACTTAAAACAATAACTTATAACAACAGGAAATATCTTCTGATTTCACTTTTCAATTTTACCTTCATGGTCTTCCATTTACTTGCAAACTTTATATTTATAAACTACACTCACTGGCCACTTTATTAGGTACACCTGACTAGTACTGTGCCGGACCCCATTTTGCCTTCAGAACTGCCTTAATCCTTCGTGGCATAGATTTAACAAGGTACTGTAAATATTCCTCAGAGATTTTGGTCCATGTTGACATGCATCATGCAGTTGCTGCAGATTTGTCAGCTGTACATCCATGATGCCAATCTCCTGTTCCACCACATTCCAAAGGTGCTCTATTGGATTGAGCTCTGATGACTGTGAAGGCCATTGGAGTACAGTGAACTTATTGTCATGTTCAAGAAACCAGTCTGAGATGATTCGCGCTTTATGACATGGCACGTTATATTGCTGGAAGTAGCCATCAGAAGATGGGTACACTGTGGAAATATAGGGATGGACATGGTCAGCCAAAATACTCAGATAGGCTGTGGCATTGACAGGATGCTTAATTGGTACTAATGGGCCAAGAAAATATCCCCCACATCATTACAACACCAATTCAATTTTTTTTTCAATTCAATTCAATTCACCTTTATTTGTACAGTGCTTTTACAATGTAGATGGTGTCAATGCAGCTTCATATAGAAGATCATAGTAAACTGAAACAGTTTCAGTTCAGTTTTCAGTGTTTAAGTTCAGTTCAGCTCAGTTCAGTGCGGTTTAATATTCACTACTGAGAGTCCAAACTCTGAAGAGCAGATTCATTGATGCGCAGCTCTACAAATCCTGAACCATGCAAGCCAGTGGCGAGAAAAAAACTTCACCAATTGGCGAAAGTGAGGAATTAAAAAACCTCGAGAGAAACCAGGCTCAGTTGGGCACGACCATTTCTCCTATGGCCAAACGTCTTGTGCAGAGCTGCAGACTAAGCGCTGGAGAAGCTGGACGTCAACGAGACTTGTCTGTCCCCGGAGCGTCACAGGAATCAGTCTCATGCTCTCCACTCCTCCATGACCACCACAGCAGCTGCTCAGGATATGGCCTGGATATGGCCTACTTGACTTTGCTGTTCGAGGTACTACCAGAAGCCCTGAGTTTTGAGATCTTAACAAGCGGGTTGGATTGTAGCGAGACAGAAGGTTGGTTAGATAAACGGGAGCTAGATTATTTAAAGCTTTATAGGTAAGAAGCAATATTTTAAAATCAATGCGAAACTTAACAGGCAGCCAGTGTAAGGAGGATAAAATTGGAAGTGATATGATCATATTTTCTAGACCTGGTAAGAACTCTGGCGGCTGCATTTTGTACTAGCTGAAGTTTATTAATAGAGGATGCTGGGCAGTCAGCAAACAGTGCATTACAGTAATCCAGCCTAGAAGTCATAAAAGCATGGACTAGCTTTTCTGCATCTGAGATGGATAGCATACTTCGTAACTTAGCAATATTTCTCAGATGAAAAAAGGCAGTTTTTGTGACATGGGATATATGGTTTCAAAAGTTAAATTGCTGTCTAATATGACACCCAGATCTTTAATAGTAGAGCAAACGCTAACTTTGTATCCCTCTAATTGCAGGTTGAGTTGTGAGATCTGCTGTGTACAGGATTTAGGCCCAATAAGTAATATTTCTGTTTTTGAGTTTAAGAGAAGAAAATTGTTGGTCATCCAGTCTTTAACATCTTTAATAAACTCAGTTAGCTTAGACAGTTTAGACGTCTCGTCAGGTTTAGTTGAAATATATAATTGAGTATCATTTGCATAGACGTGAAAGCTGATCCCATGTCTTCTTATAATGTCTCCCAGGGGTAGCATGTATATTGTAAACAGCAAAGGGCCTAAAACTGATCAGTCACAACCACCAGCCTGAACTGTTGATACAAGGCAAGATGGATCCATGCTTTCATGTTGTTGATACCAAATTCTGACCCTACCATCCGAATGAGCAGAAATCGAGACTCATCAGACCAGACAATGTTTTTCCAATCTTCTATTGTCCAATTTTGGTGAGCCTGTGCGAATTGTAGCCTCAGTTTCCTGTTCTTAGCTGATAGGAGAGGCACCTGGTGTGGTCTTCTGCTGCAGTAGCCCATCTGCCTCAAAGTTGGACGTGTTGTGTATTCAGAGATGCTCTTCTGTATACCTTGGTTGTAACGAGTGGTTATTTGAGTTACTGTTGCCTTTCAATCAGCTCTAACCATTCTGGCCATTCCCCTCTGACCTCTGGCATCAACAAGGCATTTGCGCCCACAGAACTGCCGCTCAATGGATATTTTCTCTTTTTCAGACCATTCTCTGTAAACCCTAGACATGGTTGTGCGTGAAAATCCCAGTAGATCAGAAGTTTCTGAAATACTCTGACCAGCCCGACTGACACCAACAACCATGCCACGTTCAAATTCACTTAAATCACCTTTTCCCCCCTAATTTGTCTGTCTGTTAAAACTTTAAACTTAAAATTTAATTGTTAAATTGCACAAAAATATCACTTCAGCTCCAAGACATCAGTTTTATATTTTCTGTCATATTTAATTTGATTATTCCTGTAAAATTTTCTTATTCACTGTAAAATGCAATAAGTTACCCAAGTAAAAAAGCAAGTGAAACCCATTGACTTAAAAGTCATGAGATTTCTTTTGATTAATAAAGCAACAAAAAGTATGGACACTAATAAATTCCATCTGAAAGGTACCCTACATAAAACCACTGATAAATGCTCACAAGCATTGTACACCAGAAATCTCATAAGACTTGTCTGAATTACTCAAAGAAAATATTAAGAAGCCACTTCCTGCCATCCTGTGATGATTGTGATTACGTCACAAGACAACGTTTTTATGTCTTCATTGGCTAGAGTTAAATAAATATAGAACATATAAATAAAAAGTGTAATCAACTCATTGCCAAGACAAATTACAGAACTGTATTAGTCTATAAAACTGCAGAGACAAGACGACGTGCACTCAGACACAAACCTACGTCAGCCTCACCCCAGAGAGGACAGAAAATCGCCCCACAGCACTCATTAGGACACTGGCTTCCCAGTGAAGGGTTACTGTGCACATACACAGCTGAATTACATGAACTACTGTATGTGAGGATATGAACTAATGTATGACATAAGAGCGCGCTTAATGGGAAAAATGAAGTCTGCAAGAGATTGGAGTGAGGATGATTTTAGCCAGTGTCTAAAGCCTGTATTCTGAACTGTCTAACCCGATTACTAAAATTTATAAGCACATTGGAAATAAAACATCAGCGGAGAATATGAACATCCATGAATTTGACTGCTTTTATAAATAAATGATTTGCCTCAAAGATTAAGTGCAAGAATAATGGTAAGATCACAATCTTGCAATAGGATTTTCTTCCACATAATCCCTAAAAAAAGATACTAATGCTAAATGGAGAGGTCATTCTGAGTGTGTGAATTTGAACAATATGGAAGGAAAAAATTCTACTGATGGAGCAGAAGAGAGAAAACAAAGTCCTCACTGGTCAGATTACACCTCATTCACTTTCACAGTTCAGCTAAACATCACTTCAGTAAAAATACAGAATTACAAAAATATAGCTTAGATTTGTTTTGCTTGAAGCAATTTACAAAATGCAGCTAAATAGAGCGGAAAGTATCCAGTCCGGTAAGGCAGTGCAGTTAGTGATGGGTGAAGTTAAAGAAAGAGAACCTTTCACAGAAAGTAAATAAATTATTTATAGGGCATTCACCTGCTCTTGACTTCATGTTTTCTGAATATCTCTTAATTAATCTGCAGCGGTGCGTCTCAGAAGGCTGATTTTCCTCATTAATAACAGACACTGAAATAACAAAGCAGCACCAAATTAACATTGTATGAAGGCCATGGAAATTCCAGTGCTTGATTACAGGCTATTTTTATGACTGTTTGTTTTAAAATAAGATGATTAAAGTGAATAATTACAACAACAGATGGTTGAAAGAATTTATGAATCATACAATGCTATTAATCCAATCTTTTTGCTCTTTTTTGAGGGGGTTAAAACATTTTAAGGGATGAAGAACAGATTAAAAAAAAACGAGGATGATGTCAGCCTCCTTTGTTAATCTTTTTTCAATGCAAATATTGAAATTAATAATTACTTCCAAACAGCTTTTTAAATGTCCAACTACTATATCAAATGGTTAGTATTTCTTTTTTCAGAGACATTAAGTAAGGTATAAAGATCATCCCGTTTACAAATGAACATCCATTAAAACAAGATGTACTTACAGATGTACGTTATTGTGCTTATTACACAGCGATTTGCCACAAAACTTAAATGTCAGACAGAACTTTGTTCTGAGTCATAACATTTGATTACTTCTTTCATTAAATGCAAAGTGAACTGAAAAAATAAATAAATAATGGAGTAGGTGATGGAGTATACACTAACTTGCCTATTATTCAGTCACAAGATGGCACCAAACAGTAAAAATGCAAAGCTGACAAAAAAAATAAACTAGCTGAATGGAGCTTACAAGTAAATGTAAATCTGAATGTAAATGTATGTATATGGATGTGAACATATTCACTGACGGTCAAGATGACTCAAAGTACCTGAATAAACCTGTGTTATTCAGTGGATGTTATCTCAGAATAACATGACTTGGAATGTCTGACCAATCAGTTGGTTGGTTGTTCTCACAGAATCAGTTAGTTGGTTGTTCTCACAGAATAAAGCCCAACAGGCTTCTCAGCAGCCTGACGTAAAGCGGAGGGCTGTTTTATAATTTTCTTGATAACGAACTTTATTCTGCCTTGATGTGCATTATCCCACTTATTACATGGCTACCTAAAACTATACACAAACATTGATCTGGGCTGCGTTTCCCAAAACTATTGTTAGCCAACTAAGGATGCAAGTTCCGTCGTTACAAACAGTTCGTTGATTTGCTGTTTCCCAAATCCATCGTTCCAACGAACATTCACAAACTGCGTCACAAACTGCACTTGCAACTACACCACTGGAGCTGTAGTTAGAAACATAGTTCCTGGCTGTGCTCTATTCCCACTTATCCCCCCCTATAGAGCATCCTTATGGGCGTTTTACGCTATAACTAACGTGGTTTAGGCGATGGATCTGCGACAGAGAAACTAGGGGTTTTGGAAACACTCGTCACCACATCGTTCTTTTCCCAAATGATGCATCGTACTCTGATATTTCAGCCCCGAGTTCCGTTGTTGTTTGGGAAACGCACCCCTGAGCTGTAATAATTTTTTAACCTTTTCATTGAAGGTAAACCTGACAGAAACAAAATGCATCCTGTAATAACCTACTTTATAATTCAGTCAGTCTATTCACTAGCGGTCAAGATGATTTGAAGTACCCAGATGAGCCTTTGTTTTTAGTTTAAGCAGTTGTTATCCGTAAATAACATACATTGGAATATATAATATAGAATTATCATTAAAACATGACCGCTACACTTCTTTACGCAAGTAAAAAAAAGTGCACAGTGCAGATTTGTTTGTTTGTTGGTTTTCAATATATAATGTCAATGTCTATTATTTTTACATTTTAACAATAATGTGATAATAATGATAATATAGGTTTGATTAGTTTGGTGAATTGCTCATAGCATTTCATCTTTATAAATGCCTTATACAGTAAACTTAGAGTAAAAGTCTTTTTCATTCACTGTTTGAAGAAAATTAGAGGTTTGAAATATTGACAGCACACTGTTGAGAGCTGTGTATAGATAAAAAAGTGCACTTTCCTGTGGAGTTTTGGTTCCTTTTTACTGTCGCCTTTGGTTTTCTTGGTTGGGGTCAGTGGAGCTGCTCCTCAGCAGAACATCATTCAACAGTGACATTTCTACTAAACTGACAGATATACAGCCTGTCTGATATATTGAATATGTCCCACAAAATGAAATATTGTTAACTGATTTTTATTTCCCTTTTCATCCTTGTGAACCAGTTTGGATAATTTGCATTGTACACAACACAAGCACTTTAAGCAGATAAGAGAATTGTGCGTTTAAAGCATTTAATGATGGTATTTTTAACATTATTGGAACTGTTAACAAAAACATATAACATACCTACTGAAAAAAACAGCTTAAACCAGTCTAGGCTGATTGGCTGGTTTTAGCTGGTTGACCAGCCTGGTTTTAGAGGGGTTTTGGCCATTTCCAGGCTGGTTTCCAGCCATTTCCAGCCTGGTCTTAGCAGGTCAGGCTGGAAAATGATCAGCTAAAACCAGCTTGACCAGCCTAGCCAGGCTGGGAGCCCAGCCAAAACCAGCTATGTCCAGCTTAAACCAGGCTGGTCAAGTTGGTTTTAGCTGGATTTAGCTGGTCATTTTCCAGCCTGACCAGCTAATGGCCAAAACCCCTCTAAAACAAGGCTGGTCAACCAGCTAAAGCCAGCCAACCAGCCTAGGCTGGTTTAAGCTGGATTTTTCAGCAGGGATAATTAACAAAGATTTACCAGCTACCAGTAACTTTGTTGCTCTCATAATTCACAATTTTATTTGACTTTTTATGAGAGCTTTACTTGATCCAGATAAATCTAAAGTGATTTGGGAATAACACTGGAAAATGACCCATGGAGTCATTTATGATAAAGCCTTTCAACTCCAGGTAATTCAATTTAATTTCTTACTCATTATCCAAATTTAACAACAGCATTTCAACCCTTTGCCTCATATGTGGTACAAAAGGTGGTAAATGGTTGAGTTCTAAAGTAAAAGTGGTTCAGGTACAAGTATGCAATTCCATATCACAGATCCATGGAATTGATTTTCCATTGGATCCAGAGGTATGTTTATTGGGCAATTTTACAAACTCTAATCTCCAACATAATTGAGCTATTAATCTTACTGAAATGTTGCTGACTATAGCTAAAAATGTATTGCTCTGGAATGGAGGGCAAGAAATTGACATGGCAATTGAACTGACTGTACTTCCCAGACGTTTGCAACTGTACCACTGGAGAAGATTACACATTTTTTGAGAGGAAGGTGTGAATTATATAACAAAATCTGGAATACATTTTATTATTTAAAAATAGTACTACTTGATTGGATTTGATAATGTATGGATTTTGCTTTATTTTATTTTACCTTTTTATTTCACATTCTGTGTGTGTTTCATCATTTGCCCTGTCTGATGTTTATTTTATTGTTATTTGGAAAATGCAAAAACAATAAACAGCATTTATTTACTTTATACGGTAGACACGTATTAAGCAAGCAATTTTACACTAATAAACATGAAGATTTTTTTTCATGAAGGATTTCTTTCACTAAATGTGAACATACAAATTTGTGTGTGAAATGTATATGCATTATATGTATATGTAATATGTAATATACATTTTTACAAACGAACCATTGTTCACCACTACATTCACATTAAAACTTACTCAAAGCCCTTATTACCAAACTTTTTAAATGAACTCAAAAAAACTTGAGGTAACACTTTATTTTTATGGTCTATTTGAGTATTAGTAGACCGTCTGCTTAAAATCTGTTGATACTGCTCCTTCAACAGACATTTAACTGACTATAAGAAACTTTGCAAGTACATGTCAACTTACACTAACCCTAACCCCAACCTAACAGTCTCCTTATAATCTAATGAGAATTAGTTGGCATGTAGATGCAATATAACTTAAATTCAACAAACGGACCATCAAAAAAAAGTGTGGCCAAACTAAATTTAGGTCAAAATTACATCACAGCAGATTTTTTCTATTTCAGAATCAGAATCAGAAAGAGCTTTATTGCCAGGTATGTTCACACATACTAGGAATTTGTTTTCGTGACAGAGCTTCTACAGTGCAACAGGATTACAGAGACAGGACAAAAAACAGATAATAAATATATTTTAAAGAAATAGAAGTAAGTAATGAGTGCAAATATACAGATTGACAAGTGTATGTTCGTGTTTATTACTATATACAACGTTATATGTGCAGCTGTTAGTGTATGTGCAAATTGGCATGTAAAGTGTGTTGTTAAATAAGTGTATATGTGTATAAAAGTGTATAGCAAGTATTGATGTAGTGACTTTAAGTAGTGACTTTAAGTGATTTGCTTAAAGTACACCACATCAAGGCATTTTTCATTTGTAACATCAAAAACAGTAGACAGGGAAGCATTCATGCTTATTCCTTTATTTACTTGCGAAGAAAATCTGTCATAAGGGATATATTCTATATCTGTACATTTTTCTTCTTTTCATCTTGCCAAGTACCTGCCACTGAGATGAATGCCACTGCCACTGAGACCTTCTTGGCTCAAACAAGCAGATTGCAAATCAATCAGGGAAAATGTACCTTTAATTAAGCAGAACCAAAGTCTAAAACGTAAGCTAATCAAACACTTTCCTGCTTTGCTGCCTTCCAAGCTCAACAATTTCCTTCTGGAAATACGAGTCACAGTTGAAATCCCGTTAAAAGAAAATCACCACACAAATTCTCATTTAGCAAGGCTCGCTACTGTCAATAAACAAATAATCATTGCACACTTGCTTGAGATTTATCTTATGAAGAGCTTTTTCTGGCATCACTAACAGAGATCTTCCTAGAATCCATCGACCAAGCGGAGCACTGTGGTCAATAGCAAACAATCCTATGGGAAAACCACATGAATACGTGATCCACAGGTCTGATGGCACTAAGGGGGGGTAAACACTGACCCCAATGCCAAACACTGTTAACTTAGAGAATCAATGCACTCTGAGGACCTTCTGCTGTTTTTCAGCAAAATGAAAGTTCAAAGGTTGGTTCAATAGAAGCCGTTTCAATGGAAATAACTTGATCCGCCCACATCATGATTCAAAACTTACATTGCGTAGTCACACGCGCCATGAATCTAACTTGTCATTAAGTTAATGACAATACCTATCCAGAAGAGATCAGCACAAGATGAAAGCGAATCAGAAATATAATTACAGTCTTTTTTCTTTGGCACCTCGAGGGCCATTGAGAACATGTTGCAAGGCAGGACGAGACTGATTAGGAACCTGAGGGCGAATAGGAATACAGATGTAGGAGTGTGTGGAAATAAGAGTTACCATGAAAACATGACACAAGGAAACGCTCAAGGAGAAACTGTTGGCGTAATTCATTATATCTCATTACAGACACCTAATGAATACAAATTACACTTACTTCACCTTAAACTAAACAACATGGAGTATTCTTCACACAATCTCAAAATAGCAACTGTGTGAGTATTTCATTTCTTAGCAAAACAACCATTTTAGAGCTAATTTTGTTATATGGTTCAGTTTATTAACAAATGTTCTTATGGGCAGTTTTACACGACATCCTCATGTGCCAAGTAATAAAAGAGTGGTCTTTAAACTATACGTGGGGTCAGGGTGAGGGCTCAAAATTGCCTGCTTATTAGATGCCCAGCTTTCTACTGTCCTATGAGCTGCATAAGATCATCCCACTATTTTCGGAGACATCTGAACTTTTTTGGAAGTTTGTTTGATATCTCAAGCCGCCTTTCCACTGCACACAACATTTGGACAGAATTTTCAGTTTTGTCGTGCACCATGGGAGAGAAGCTGTTCTCGCAGTGTCCGAAATAAAGGAGTATAAAAGCAAGAGCCTTTGTTCACCAAGGTTAAATGAATGAAAACTAGAAACTCATAAACCGTTAAAAATTTTGGAGGGAATGTGGAGACAACATTATACACTCTTTTTTACTCATTTATAAATAGATTTTTTTTTTTAATATAAACTTTTTTCTGATTCAAAAAATAACAAAAAACTCCTATTTCTCATCTCGCGCGCATGGACCTGCTTGGACAACACTGAATACATCACATCTAGTCGACTGCCTGCAGTCGGTCTAGTTGTAGGAGTTCAAATATTTCAACGGATCCGCAGCTCAAATCGGATCCGAATTTTCCACATATGGAGATGGTTGGAACTCCATGCAGCTCCCGGACTACTGTCCATTGGAAATTAATGACTTGCGGTCTGTCGCTTGACGTGTGCAGTGGAAAGGAGGCTTTAGTACAGACACTGCAGATTTTTTTGAGAAATATAAACAAATGCCGTAAGGTAGGGGTTAAGACTAATAATGTTAATACATTTATATATGTAACTTAACATATACATTTTATATATTTCGCCTTTACATTCTGCACCTACAGTATGATGGTTGAGAAATTTGGCTAGTATAGCAAAAAATGTAGAAGCAATTTTATAGATTTGTGTAGTTTTTTTGGGACAACTTGATTGTTTTATATTCGATCTAATGCACTTAAAGTTGTAAAAACTAATGATAATTAACTTATTGTTTTCATGATGCACCAACACAAATCAAATATGTGGAACTCAGAATTGTTTTGTGTTTTTTATATTAAACCTTTACATATTTTTCAAGTAACCTTTACACCACATTCTTAAATGCAAGGGGTCTAAAAAAACAATATAAATCAATTTCACTACGAGAAGGGCCTCTGTCAACAGAGTTCTACTAGACCAACACAGACAGCTTATGCCGTATATGTAGTATTTAAATCTTTTACTTCATTGAAATTTTCTAAATTATAAATTTTACATTTAAACTGCATTTGGGTTAGTGATGTTCAGATCTGATCATGTATTGGAAATCGGGCCCGATCACACAGTTTCAGACTCGATAGGAATCGGACGTTACTACTCAATCGGGACTTGAATATAAGTATATATAAATATAAGTATATGTATATATGTATATATATATATATATATATATATATATATATATATATATATATATATATATATATATATATATATATATATATATATATATATATATATATATAACAAAAAAAATAAAAATAAAAATAATTATATATATATATATATATATATATATATATATATATATATATATATATATATATATATATATATATATATATATATATAGCCATTATGTTTTAACACATTTATTGTTATGCGATGGCACAGAGTTAGACCTCTCTCTTCACTCTCACATCCCTTTGCTGCAGAGACGCTATTGGTTAAATGCCGGCAAAGTAGAGCACAGAAGCAGTTTGAAGCAGAAAACGCGAGCATTTAAAAAGATTAAAAAGTTAATGACGACAACATGGCCATAGCAAGCTGTGAGATATGTAAACTTGCGGTATTTAAAGTGCAATTTGTTTTTATATTAATTTTTATTTATATTTACTGTTGCACTAAAGTTCAAAAGTGCAGAATTAGTTATTTGTTAATTCATTGTTTAAGCTACTTCACAGAAGTACTCTGTTTGTTAACAGAGATGTTGAATGTAAAATAAGATGAATTAAATAAAAAAATTAGGAACATCCTGGATCTGTTTCTTCACTCTGTATCGGATTGGGTTTCGGTATCAGTAGATACACAAAATCAAATGTCACAGACTCAAGGGCAAAAAACCTGATCGGGACATCCCTAATTTGCATACACACTAAGAATATTACACAATACTAAGAAATAGTCAATACTTTTGGTCTAGTGGACTTTTTCACTGCAAGTCTCAGGTTCAAAACCCGCCACGTTCAAAGCATTTTCTCTCTGTCAAAATAAGCTAAAAAATGCAATTGAATGTGAACGGATGTATATTAGGAACAGTGATGCATGTTGGCCCATTTTCTTTAGCTGGAGTGGGCTGTGGATGAATGACAGCAGTGTGCGTTTCTGAGAGCTGTCAGTTAATGGAGAGATACAGTGTGCGCAATTGTAGATGAATGCCTGTGCTTCAGGGCCTGCCGCTGAGCAGAGCGATGGAAACCACTTAATGCAGCAAACATTAAAGTGTTCAGCTCAACAAGTTCACTCGTTACACAGAGTGAATCCAAACAAACAGAATGTTCAATTGAGACACGAAATGTAATGGAACAGACTGACAAAATTAACTATCATAGTAAATTTGTGGTTTAAGAACCATTTATTCTGTCTTTAACCATTTAATCTCCATTTAAAGAAAAAAAAAAACTTGTTTGTGTCCAACAATTTGTGTTCCTGACACCACAACACAAATTTAGCTGTTGTTTTCTTTTTCTTTTTTTTTGTTAATTTGTTTTAATGGTAATCTATGGGCAAAACGTCAGCCAAACAGTCATGATTCCAGTAAAAGAGTTAAAAAACTATCTGAAAATGATAACTACTTTACTAACAGTTTGCATTAACATTCTCTGCAAAGAATAGCGATTAAAAGGTTTTGACATGCATTTGTAGGAATTTTCTGTCCAAGTTTTATGTGAGTGTAGTATGTAAAGTGATCGTGCAATGCGATTTACTAACGTTTGCACTTTTCAAATTATGGGTATCTGCACCATTATTTAACACCTAAAATACTCTTAAATGTTGAGCTGCAAATGGCTGCAGCTGTTGCAATGACCATTTTGCACCATGCCTGGTAATGGGTCCAATAGTACACTAAAAATATCTGTTAATGAACAGCTTCCGTATTTTGTGTTTTCTGTTATTTATGGTTGTGAAGTGCATTATGGGATCTTGATCTCTGCTGACTTTTCGTGTTGAAAATCCAACTCTGCGGATTAACAAAGTGACTTTTATTGACATTTCAGTAATTTTAGACAATATTGTGTTTGATAATATATTGAGGACTAAGTTTGTAAAATAAAAGAAAATGTACTGGCAGCTTATTATCAGGTTTATGTAGTGTAATATATAACACCAACCCAGACAATATATCACTTTAGTCTATTAAAAATGTTCATAAAAGTCACTTCTTTAAATCTATCAAGGTTAAAGGTTATTGAAAGAAAGATCAAGATCTCATAATGCAATTCAAAAGCCTAAATTAGTGATGAAAAAAACATGAATCCCACAATACGAAAAACTGTCAATATAGTTATATTTTACAGTGTATCTGGATGCGGACTTTTATTTGCAAGCTGAGACGGCATGTCTCAGATATGCAATGTCAGACACAATGCACTTAATAGAACTTGTGATGTCACAGTGAGGTGTGCGGATTAAAAGCTTGCAACTGCACCAGATCTGCATTCAGACCCCTTTACATACAGCAGGTCACATAAACCTTATGAACATTGGCTCTTTTTAATTGTCAATATGTTAAGTTGTGCTGCGCTTATTGCACTGGTCAGTATGTAAATGAGAAGTTACATCTTTGTTTTTTTTTATTTGTGCATTGTCTGTAAATCCTCCATAGAAATTTCCATGTTGTTTTGGAATTACGCTTACACACAAATTTGCCATTTTTAAAGTATTTACTCATCCTCATGTTTAAATGATGTTTGTTATTCTTCAGAATCAAGTATATTCCAATGTAGAAACCTAAAAAAAAATGTAACAATCTAAAAATTCACTATACTAAATTACTGTTCTTCCTTGATGACAGCTCATCTGAAATTGTGTAATGTATTGACTGCATGTTTATATGTTTTTTAATGGAACGGTAAACAAATTTAATTTTATCAAACAATCCTCCATATCAAAATCAGCTTTCATTATTCATCAAGGTCAATGCTTCTTTAAATATTTATGTTGCGTTAACAACAGATGAGATTTATGTTGTGTCCTCGTTAGAAGAACTAGAGCTGCTCTTGTAAAGCAGAGATAAATAAGCAGGATGATAGCAGCGCTGTATTCTCCCCGATTAAAGTTGGAGCTGTGGGGCATGAGTACACATTCATGCCAATGCGATCACAATGGGCCACCTGAGTGAGAAGTCATTAACATCCCATAGCAGAGTTCTCTGCCTCATTCCCTCAAAAAAAAAACACTTCAGTGTAAGCACACATAATAAAAGAAAAAAAAAAGTCGACTTACTAGAAATGACAATTTAATCCTACAAAATTACATTTGATCTGCAAAGAAATAACCTGAATGTGTCAATTAATTGTCATTGTTTCTGGATGAGAGTTTAATTAATTAGACTCCCAGTCATGCATTTAATAAGAACAACAACGCTTTTGACAGTTCTAATGGATCTGCCTCATGGCACAGCAATGCGACTATTCCTCGATGATCAAAGCTGAGAAGTATTATAATAGGCTTTAATTAGCATGTTTATTCTGAAGCTAAATTACATACAGATGCGTCAAAATGAAAATGCCACAGTCGGGGAGAAAATGGAAGTGATATTTGAGAGTGAAAAAAGAAAGGTGATGCATCAGTGAACCTGCAGAGGAAACTCATTTAATGACACAGATTGTTTCTGCGATGTCCTGAGTAAATTGTTACCGCTGGCACTTACATAACCCACTGTGGCAGGCCCACATATCTCCCACTGCATGCTCTAAAAGGAAAACGCAATAGCTAAAATGAAATTCACTATTAGATCTCAGCACACAGACTCAAAGACACACAACTCTTCACTTTCTTGAAACACTTTACAATAAGAATCCAATTGTTAACATTGACGCCACTGACTAAATTAGCAACAATTACCTATCAGACTTAAAAGAGAGAAAAATAAAATACATTTAGGTCATTGTTTAATTGATAAACTACACTGTAAAAAAAATTCTGTAAAATTTACGGTAAAAAAAACGGCAGCTGTGGTTGCCAGTATTTCACCGTTAAAAATACGGTACAAACTGTAAAAGTAATTCCTAATTTTTACAGTAAACTACCGTATTTCATTAATTTATAGATGTAATATGTCTGTATTTTGAATAACCAACATCTACACATCTTTTGTTACACAGATAGACACGGCCATATGTAGGTGGTGATGAGAAAGTTATATAATGAACCAATGCTCATCACAAACAACTTTT
The DNA here is from genome assembly GCF_903798145.1 of Danio aesculapii. Classification (NCBI taxonomy): domain Eukaryota; kingdom Metazoa; phylum Chordata; class Actinopteri; order Cypriniformes; family Danionidae; genus Danio; species Danio aesculapii. Next base: position 29,873,137 of record NC_079443.1, on the reverse strand, counting down.
CCTACAAGCAGAAAAGTGGAACAGTGTATAGAAAGTGCTCAGTGTCATTCACACAGCTACTAAACACTAGTGTGCTAACACGCATATTATTAAAGTCATGAAATAACCATTGTTTATCAACATTAGATGTAACATAAACCTCTAAAGTACATAACTGATGGGAAAACAACTAAAAAGATCCATAGTAACGTCAACAAAAAGCATAAAAAGTGATGTGCCATGCAGGGAATTCTGGGAAAGTCAATTTCGGTTATTCACCGAATATATTAAGGAAAAATACTGTTGAGCAGTTTACGGATTTTTACTGTAGCATTTTTACAGTATTTTACCATTGAAATCACAGCCATTTTTTACAGTGTACTTATAAACATTGAATAACTACTGAGATCGAAAACACTATGCGTACCGTTTCACTGATCTCAACCTTTCAAACAGTTCAGTGAGGACCGGCCACGTTGTTATTCAACACTGTGATGTGAAAATGAAACTGCTAACTGGCATATATTATGATTTAAAAGACAACGGCAGAGCTCCTCTCCACAGAGTGTATTATGAAGTATCAATCACGTACGAGCTTTAATGATGCTTCACAGAGACACACCATTCTAATGTGGGAAAACTGCTAATGCATTAACCAGCCTGCCACTTAAACAGCAGCTCAGAATGGATTATGATGCACCAGTGTTTACTGTGGATAAAAGCATGCATTCATAATATGAAAATGACCTCTGTTTAAACAAAGGCAAACAAGAAACCACAGGAAAGAAGTATATTTTATTTTTTTATTTTTGAAGTAATTTCCTGGGTGATTTATTTTATAAATTGGGTCTTGTAGGAGATGATTATGTCTGATAGTTTGAGTAGACGCAATAGTTTTAGTTAGTTTTAGTTAATCATGTGATGGATAATTGTAAGCTTGCAAAATTTGGTAAGACTGAGTGGAAATTTACACAACACTATTTTCTTTTTTTAACACCATTGTTTTTATTATTTCAGATTTTGTTTAATATAGAAAGGATACAGCATATGATCATTTCGTAAAACAACCCCAAGTTCCCACCTACACCCAGGTAGACATATTCTATAATAACAGAAGTTAAAAGAATTCTGTAAAAAAACAAAAACAAAACAAGTATAATGTTATAAATAGAAATATAGAGTAGAAGTTAAAGTACAAATAAATAACATCATGGGACACATAAAGTACAGATAAACAGAAAAGCTGTACATTACAAGGTAGAAACAAAAAACTTGACAATATTAAAAGCTCTAATCCGGGACGTTACAGTTTTTGACTGAGCTCCATGTACAGGTATGTGCGCTATTGGAAGTTCCATACAAATATTGTCCAACAAACATAGGCCCCATTGATGTCTACTCATTATATGAGGAGGGATCCAGCGGCAGACCAACATTTTCTTAGCAGCTAAAAGGAAGTTCTTTTGTTGCATGGAAAGTGACATGTTAGAAAAAATCATTTAGGAAAAAGCATACTGGAGTCAGTTCTACATCTTTTCCTAACAAAAATGAGATACCATGAGCCCATGAGACCAAATGAGACCATGATACCATGGGACCAGAAAGGATGAAGTGTAGGACATTCCCAATAATAATGAAAGTAAGTGCCAACTGCCCTCTGTGGACATAAATTATAATCTGGGGAAGGTGACACAACACCATTTTCAACTAAAAGTGGAATATGTTAAATTGTTCTCTTATATCTAAATAGTAGGTATGTGGCTTAAGTAAAATTGTCAAGAAACCATTTTATATGACGTTTTATTTCCCCAGAATACATCCCTATCTGATGGTTCATTCATTCATTTATTTATTATTTTCTTTTTTCTTAGTCCTTTTATTAATCTTGGGTCACCACAGCCAAATGAACTGCCAACTTATCCAGCATATGTTTTACGCAGCGGATGCCCTTCCAGCTGCAACCCATCATTGGAAAACATACAAACTCTTTCACACACATACAATATGGACAATTTAGCTTATCCTATACCATATGTCTTTGCACTGTGGGAAAAACCGGAGCACCCGAAGGAAACCCACGCAAACACGGGGAGAACAAGCAAACTCCACACAGAAACGCCAACTGACCCAGCCAGGGCTCGAACCAGCGACCTTCTTGCTGTGAGGCGATTGTGCTACCCACTGCGCCATCGTGCTGCCATCAGAAGGTTCATATTGACCATATTTGGAAATAACCATGAATAAAGGCCATGAGGTCTGCTCTGACGCTCTCACAACTTTGGTGCCTGCTCTCACTCTCTCTCTTTCTCTTTATTCTCTCTCTCACACACTCTGTGCTCTGAAATATACGTGTGCCAAATAATACTTTAAAAATATTTTAACAAACTGGGTAGATGCCTTGTAAAATCTTTACAACTGAACTGGTTAAGTGGTTTATTTTAGTTAGCTATATTTAATTCACCCCCCATTTTATTTCCTTCCTAGCAGTAGTACTCAACAAAAGAAACAGATGGGTATTTCAAGTATTTTGAAGCTTTAACGTATATGAAACACAGCCAGGAATTAATTTCAGGTCAATTTAATAAATGCACATATACTGTACAATATACAGTTGAAGTCAGAATTATTAGCCCCCCTCTGATTTTTTTTTTTCTTTTTTAGATATTTCCCAAATTATGTTTAACAGAGCAAGGAAATTTTCACAGTGTGTCTGATAATATTTTTTCTTCTGATAATATTTTTTCTTCTGGAGAAAGTCTTATTTGTTTTATTTCGGCTAGAATAAAAGCAATTTTTCATTTTTTAAAAACCCTTTTAAGGTCAAAATTATTAGCCCCTTTAAACTATATATTTTTCGATAGTCAACAGAACAAACAATCATTATACAATAACTTGCCTAATTACCCTAACCTGCCTAGTTAACTTAATTAACCTAGTTAAGCCTTTAAATGTCACTTTAAGCTGTATAGAAGTGTCTTGAAAAATATCTAGTCAAATATTATTTACTGTCATCATGACAAAGAGAAAATAAATATCTATTAGAAATGAGTTATTAAAACTATTATGTTTAGAAATGTGTTGAAAAAATCTTCTCTCCGTTAAACAGAAATTTGGGAAAAATTAAATGGGGTTAATAGTTCTGACTGTATAATAAATGCATAAATGTGCCTTAAACACTCAGCAGTCTACATGTGTTTATTGCCTCATTACAAACATACGTGTCAAATTTCACAATATACAATAAATTAACTAAAGATGCCAATAAACATATCTCTCTCGGGTGGCGCTCAATAAATTTATAATCTGTATATCCACAATTTGCATCCTGATGCACATTCAAGCAGATGGTGGAGAACTGCATTATTATTATCAAAATAATAATAATAATAATAATAATAACTCTGCAGTTTAACAAGCTAAAACTTTTAGCAGTATGAATCTAACATATTTTCTCAGTTTGGTTGTGTTATTTTTTCCAAGTATAAATGTATTTAATTTAATTTAATGGATTTATAAATTACTCTTTTTTAAAATTAATTAAATCAGCAAATCTTCCCTGCATTGTCCTGGATTGTGGCTGAAAGGACATCCGCTATGGAAAACGTATGCCAAGTTGGCGGTTCATTCCGCTGTGGCGACCCCTGATAAACCAGCGACAAAGCCGAAGGAAAATGAATGAATGAATCAGGAAAGCATTGTTGTTAATAAACACATTCTTTTGCACTTTTCAGTCCACAGCACTGAGCGACTTTACTGTAAAAAAAAGCACATATTTAAAGCCCTGGTTTCAGTAACAATCAGCAGTGTAACTGCAAGCATATGACTGCAGATGCCGTGACCCCTATTTCCTTTCCAGTAATCCATATCGCTCGCTCAGCGCTGAGAGGTTAATCACACCGAAGGGAAAGAAACCTCCCCCAATCCTCCTCTCCTATCCACACAATGCCATGTTTAAATATAGCAGACAGATTATTAAATACATAATGATCTCTATAATAGTTAATCAATTAAGAGGCAATATAGTTTCACACTTACGCAGCACCATTTAAAGTATTAAGATAACACAAGCTAAATTATAATATCAGATCGCATTATTCACAAAGACACCAGCGGCTGAATAATAAATCAATTAATAAAGGTCAATGCCAAGGAGCCACTGCAGCATAAAAATCAATGATGGAATGCATCATAAAGTCATAAAAGTGTGAGAGGAAAAACACATTAAACTGCTCATCTAAATGCAAAAGTCAATCTGGAAACTCAAATCGTCATTGTAATAGGATCTCGAGAAGAGAAAGTCCTCATCTATTAAAGCAGTCGTTGATAGATTGCATAGTGAAGCAGTGATTCATTCTGTTCTTCCTGCTTTCTTTGCATAGCTCATTGATCCTAAACACACAAGTCAACAGAGTGATTTATTAAAAATGTAGAGGTTGGGCCAGGTTGCCCTCCGGCATATGATCTGGCTGGCCAAGCAGTGCCAATCACAGAGAAAGGGACAAAATCTCATCATCTGTCAGCATTTTGCTCAGAAAGATGAGGGACATGGCAGATGCTTAGCTAATAAGCTAAAATACAGTACAAGGGCCCAAAGGAAAAACTGCAACAATGTGATAAAATGTGTCAGTTTCACTACACAGATATGAATTCACATGCAGGATTCCCACCCTAAGCTAAATGTAAAATTTTCTGTCTCTTTGAGCAGTCCCTAAGAATTCTGTGATCATACAAATTATGAATTTAATGTTTAAAAAAAAATCAAGCAAATAAAACAAAATTGAGATTGCATTTTTTAATTACCTTTTTACAGATTTTGGCCAGCCATGGAAAAAGTTGAAACATATGTTAGTTGTCAGAAGCATCATGTGACATTATTGCAACAAACATTCAGCCAAAGCATATTAGAACAAGGCTACATTTGTTGTATCAGCTAGCAATATATACAAAAAAGAAGAAACATTTCAAAGCTATTATTGAAGATATATAGTTATATATCAAATATATAATGTTATAAATATAACAAGCTTTTTATGGTTAAGAGGAAAACACTTTCTCTCTTTGTTCCTCTCAGTGTTCCCTTTATATACTTTATAGAGACTTGTGGTTATTGAGGTCAAAAAGTAATGATAAAATGTAACATAACTAACATGTGTAAATTTGTGTATATTTTCACAGTTAAACACAACACAAGCAACGCAGCAAATTGCCACTAATATTGAGAAAAGTCACCACATAGCAGATATTTTATCTCACAATAATCAGATTTATTTCCTGCAAAATCCATGATGGACTGGTTGAGCAGATAAAAACAGCCACAGACAGTATTTTAACAGGTTCAGCCTTGTGACTGCATTTGATGGCTGCTTGACAAGAGGGAAGGAATAAAAAAGCAATGAAAAATGGCCTAAGCATAGGCAAGACACATGAAACAATGTGACAAAAAAACTTAGTATTGAAAAAATACATTTTGATAAATGAGAAATAACATTTAAGTGAAGTTTATTTATAAACTAATTTCGAGAGGATCACGTGCTTATGATTTATCATGGCTGGTTTCGCATTAACTAGCACATGATTCACCAATCAGATGATTCCTAACTTAGAATAACCAGAGTTTGAAGACCAGAGTTTGAACTTGAAGAATCCCCCCTTCCACCCCTACTCCTCCAGCTTACCCTTTATAGGGCGGCACGGTGACCAAGTGGTTTTGCACTGTTGCCTCACAACAACAACGTCACTGGTTCAAATCCTTAACAGGCCAGGTGTTGTTTCTGTGCAGAGTTTACATGTTCTCCCCGTGCTTGTGTGGGTTTCCCCCCACAGTCTAAAAACTTGTATCATAAGTGAATTGATCTATCTAAATTAGCACTACAGTCAAGCCCTTAACCACCGTATCTCTATGTAGCAATGTATAATCTATCATCAGCTTTAAATAAGGGGGGGAGTTCTCGATACCTACCTGAGCTCAAACTCCCCTCTCGCCCTGCAAATGGGAGGGAGCCCCAGGCTCCAGGATCTTATGAGCTCAGGACTCTCTCCCGGGACAGTATGCCAAACTTGCTTTATAATAAATCATCAGCTGAGTGTGAACTCTTGAAAATGAAATAAAAAAATGTAAAACAAAAATCCCTGATATTCTATGACTTGGACAGTTAAACAGTTAAAACATTTCCTGACCTTCAATGTTGGAACGACCTTCGATTTCATGATATTCCGTAAATTCCATGACTCTTGGAAACCCTGCATATGGTAGGAATCTTGCTTACTGTAAAAAATTTGAAAAAATTGGATAATTTCTACAAGGTAATTGTGTTATACAGAATAAAGGAAAGAAAAAAAAAAAACTCTGCATGCGTTTACCTAGAATGCATTGATTACATTCACAGGCAAAATGCAATTACTCGAATTGGAAGTGAAAATGCAGTGCTTATGTGAAAATGTTGACAGAGATATGACTCTGATATAACAGCTTCAGCGATTCCAGCTCTGTCGTGAGCAATCTAAATACCGATCCGAACCATCACTAATGCTGACAACTGCTGTGACTCTCTCCAGTCTCCAAAAATAGTCATCACCTCCATTATCTGAGCTCGCCCACCGAGAGCCTGCAAAAGTGAGCTGGCAAATGGGGGAAATTGAAATCAAGACAGCTTTATCAGCAGCGACTGCCACGGCAGATAACTATGAAAGAGTTTGCAGTGAGACTAGTGCTTCACAAGCACACTTATCTTCACTACTGCAGATTTAATGAGGTGATTCAGCCTAGATTTGGATAACATACACACAGTTTTCTTTTTGTCCACTAATTTTTGTTCCAAGTCTGACTGAAAAAATACAACTAAGGTGAATGAAAAAATAAAGATGTAAATATTATGTACGTGACCAAGCTGCCAGGAGCCAGGCTTTCATCTTTTCTATCTGTTTAGCATCTAGATAATACCTTGAATAGAGCGTGTTCTCTATTTCAAAAAGGTTTGCAGCCTTGCGATCATAAACATGAAAGGATATAATAGAATACGTAAAATAAATAAATAAAACAAACATGACTACAGCTCTTTAACACAAGATTCCAGGAATACACAGTCACACATTAGTTATTTTCAGCACATACTTTTTGTGTACTATGGCTATGCAAATTTGCAGACTTTAAAATAAAATAAAACAAAACAAAAAACAAAATAAAACAAAATAAAATTTAAAAATAATAAAATTAAATAAAAAAGAAGTCTTGCTGTAGCTTCTTGTTAACAAAGCCTGCATTTATAAAAAGTATAAAAAGGTAATATTGTTAAATATTATTTTTATTTTTTTAAATAACCATTTTCTGTGTGAATAAAGATTTTTTTAATATTTTCCTGTGTTTTTTGTGCAGCATTACTCAAGTCTTCAATGTCACATGATTCTTCAGAAAGGCATTTGAATGCTGTGCACATGTACAGTATGGCAATAGGACTGTACACAATGGTTTTACACTATGCTGAAATTATGTGGCTCATGATGATTAACATCTGACAGAAATTACCACAGTAGATATAGTAGTAGCCTTATGTAGAGTTTTTTTGATAATAAACACATTTGTTGCCATGCTTTATATCAGCTGAGACAACAAGAGAATCAGTAACTGTAGAGCTGAAGAAGCAAATAAGTCCTGAAATCAAAATACAGAAAGACAAAGAAAAAAAGAGAGTAAACAGTGGCATTACAATTACAAGGTACATTACTAAGATTGTTGTCAAGAAAGTGTTGAGAAGTGATACCCAAGAGAATTGATTATAATGTAGACTTCTCTAAAATGATTCTATAGTTTGTTTAGAAGAAATGCTGCAGTCATAATAAAACCACTAGAACTAATTCACCAATTTTCCTATGGGTTTATCTTAAATTCATGAGTTAATTAAGGTCAGTTACAATAACTTAATGAAGTGCACACACTCACATCCAAAACATTCTTATCTACACCAAACTGAATTTTTTAAATTAAATTAGATGATTAATTAAATTAGTTAACATTGCTCAAAAATAAGTGAAAGTTTTTTTGTACCTAGTAGATAAAAAATCTGATTGTATGGACCTGAATTTAAAGGATTAGTTCACACAAAAATAAAATCCTGTTATTAATTACCCTCATGTCGTTCCAATCCCCTGAGACCCCCGTTGTTTGTCAGAACACAAATTAAGATATTTTATATTAAATCCAAGAGCTCTCTGACCCTCCTCAGCAAAGGTTGATTTAAAGTCTAGCAAAGGAAACAAAAACATTGCCAAAACGTTCCATGTGACTTCTGTGGTTCAACTAAATAACCTGTAAAAGCAAATTTTGTTCACCAATATCTGCTCTTTCTCTTCAGGTCATCAGGGTGTGCATTACTACATGGCAATTAAGCAGGGTAACACACAAGCATCATATTGCCCATAGTAAATACACACCCTGATCTGATGCAGAAGGCAGATCATTTCACTTAAAGTGATTACAATTTAATCACTGAAGTCACATGGAATATTTTGACTAAATTTTTGGTGTCTTTTCTGATTTTGAACATCTCACAACCCTTGCTGTCTATAGAGAGTCAGAGAGTTCTTTGACGTAATCTAAAACATCTTAATTAGTGTTCTGAAGACGAACAAAAGTCTCAGGGGACTGGAACAACATGAGGGTGAGTAATAATAACATTTTTTCACTTCTGGGTGAACTATTCCTTCAAGCTGACTTAAATATATGATATCTACAGTAGTTCAAAGCATGCCTGATATCAGACTTTGTAAGAATAATACATTTTAAAAATAAGTGTTATTTGTTTGTGCTTCTTCACACAAGTATAACATAGAAGTTTCAGGTATATGGGAATCTAGTTGATTGTGTTTTGAAGGTAAACTTTTGTAAGGTTTGTGTGGTAAAGAATGGAGTTTACGGTTAGGTTGAAGATGAGCTGAAATAAATGTTAGACTGCTTATAAATGTATAAACTAGCACATGCTTCTCTCTTGATAAGAAGCACCTAAGCATGAAGCTATGAGTTAAAGGGGTAGCTCACCCAAAAATAAAAGTTATCCCACTATTATTCTCCCTCATGTGGTTTTAAGCCTTTATGAGTTTCTTTCTTCTTCTGAACACAATTTTGAAGAATGCTTGCTGATTCTACCTATTGAATTCCATAGTTAGAAGAAAACAATATGGATGTTAGTGGGTGACATCGGCAGGCATTCTTCCAAATATCTTCTTTAGTGTTCAACAGAAGAAACTAAATAGGGTTTGAACAAGTGAAGCAGGGTTCGAGCGATCGTTTTGGTCGCATATGCGCCCAAATTTTTTTCTATGCGACCTCAAAATATATCTTGGAGCATTTGTGCGAGTGCATAAAATTGTTGTTGTGTGACCAGTTTTCACAGCAAAATGTTCACCACATACATGGATTTAGGAGAAATTCACGCATTATGCATCTTTGCACCTAAAAACATTAAACACAGCGCTCAGGAATGGTTTAAAATAGTTGTCATGTCAACTTGCTGCAGTAAACAAAACCTGCAATGCTTCAAGTTCTTCTTATTGGCCCACTGCGCTAGAACAAAACGCGAATGGATTGGTTAATATCAGCGGTCAATCACTCAGTTCAGATGACAGGGAGCTACAGCCGCAAAATTGTAAAGATCTGGATACGAGAGAATTAAAAACAACACAGACAGATTTAGTTTTAGAAACCACCTAAAGTTACAAATAATGGCACATCTGATCAGTGATCATGTAATGAATGTTAATCCAGCATTTACACTTTTCAAAGAGCGGATAAAAGACTTCCAGTGGTTAAAGTCCGCTATGAAAATGACTAAAGCATTCACCGTAAAACCGGTGGGACAGAGTTTTCAGGTAACAGTGGTTGCATCATCTACACATTTTAAGCACGAGATTTTTAATCCTTCATTTAATCGTCATGATGCTGTCATTCATGCGACTGGCACCGCGTTCACCACCGCTAAAGAGCTTGCATTCACTGAGATGAAACTAATATTGCAGCTCGTGAAAAGACCGTTAATGGTATTAAGATGATGTATGCAGATAATAAGTTATATGTCAATATCATATGTGCAATATCAGACACCACCCGTGAGAACAGCACAGTTATTATCGTTGACTCATCTCATTCACGTCAAGCAGTGCGTGCAGGGCCGGTGAAGGCATGCAGATTTTTGTTTGTCTGTTAGTTTTGATTAGTGTTGATTTCAAATGCAATAAATCTGTTAAAATAAAACTTGTAGTAACTGTGATCATAACTTTTGGTGGGTGCGACTAAATTAAATGTTGTCTGGTGCGCCTACATTTTTGAAGTTAGAAGCACCGGTGCTACAAGAAAAAAAGGTAATTTCGAGCCCTGTGAAAGGCGAGTAAATGATGGCAATAATTTGTGTGAACTATCTTTTAATGCCATGCAAGCAACTTGTTTAATTGCTTTACACACACACACACACACGCACACACATACACACACACAATAATAATAATATATGTGGCTTGATGCCAGGGTTGCATTTCCCCCCAACCCATGTTTTTTATCATCTGAACCGTTCGAGACATTCATTAAAAGTAGTTATAGTGGAAAGAAAAGACAAGCAAACACTGCAGTCAAATAAACTTTATCTAATTTTGTAACTCCCTTTTTTTTTTTGCAGGAAATCCACATCAATATCACTGTGTAATAAATATGATATATAGTAACAGTAAGAAAAAGAATGAAATAAAAGTAATGAACATAAAAAGTAATACACTAAGCTATATTTTTTGACCATTTCTAAAGAATATGTGCTTCTTGACTGTATTGTAGTGGTTGCCAGAAAATCAGTTTTGATTGCTTTGAAAAGTAATAGCTCTACTCTCCACACCTCTAATAGTATTGGAAATCATGGCTCATTTTCTCCTTCGCTGACTGTTTCTACCCACTCTCTCTTTCATATGCAAGCACTGAGCTTTCTGTTTGTTTCTCCATGGTGTAAGACTCTATAACAAACTCTGCCCAGGGAATTCATGTAAGCCGATCAGTGCCATGAAGACTCAAGATGAGATTTTAAAAACCTATGAAAAAGAATTCAGAAGAGAAACAGTAATTGTACTCAAGCATTAGCTGATTATGCAACCTCATTTACTGTTAGTCAACAGTGTCTTTAAAAAAATATGTTTTATAATTCAGATATTTAAGCATCATTATTTACTTACACGTCTGAGACTATAACTGTTAAAGGTCCCGTGAAATTAAATAAAAAAAAAAGATGTTAGTTTCAAGGATATCTATTAGCTAAATAGCGACAATATTTATGTTTAGAAAATATAAAACTGATTTAAACATCCAAAGCTTGCAGTTTGCCACTTCCGCTTAAATGGATCCACGATTTTTTTTCATGCAACCTCATACTTTCTCATTAAATCTTGGCCAATCAAATGCTCTCTAGTATCTGTCATGCCCTGCCTCCTTTAAGGCGCTTTTCAGTTGATGCGTTTGAGCTCAACAACTCTCCCTGTGGCAGAGCTGTGAGGAAAAACTAAACTGTTGACTTTAAAAGGGGAGGAGCTACTCTATAGCCCAATCCCAATTCTATTTTTGTACCCCTGCTCCTCCCCCTTGGCCCTTAAAACAGAGTGTGAAAGAAATGGGACACCACTACAACACCTGCACACATCATCGTTTGTCATTGGGATCTCTCGCTTCATATCGACAATGGCGACTGCTGTAGTTATTCCAGTTGTGTTATTTTTTGGTATTTATCTTCAGGAAATCACTGAAGGCATATATTATGTTATCATAACGATATAATGTGGCAATTAGATCGTAACTTTATTGTGCATTTACACTGTGGCCATATTCATTTATAAACACACATAAACAACATTAACATTATACCAGACACTCATTCATTTTCTTTTTGGCTTAGTCCCTTTATTAATCAGGGGTCCCCAAAGCGGAATGAACCGCCCAACTTATCCAGCATATCTTTTACGCCGCAGCGGCTGCCCTTCCCAGCCACAACCCAACACTGGGAAACACCCATACACTCTTGCATTCACACACATACACTACGGCCAATTTAGCTTATTTCAATTCACCGATAGCGCATGTCAGATGTGGAAGTATGTTGTGGGACTGCTGTATAGGAGTTATTATTATGGATTGTAGATAGCAAAATGTAGCCATTTTCATTTTAGCGGTTTTTTTTTTAAAGCATGACTCTAAAACACAAACGCAATAATGGCTCCTTCCGTGTGCAGCCATTCTGCCATTGTAGATAATGTATTCTAGGCAATTTTTTTCTGGGATAATCTCAGTTTCAAGGGGTATCTAGCCCTTCCCTTAGGCCTACGCCTTCAGGCTAAAGAGAGTTGGGACACCCCTACCTCTTTACCATGAACACACAAAACGAGGGGAATTAGAATTGGGCCTATGTACCACCCTCTCTTCATTTTACATTTCAATACATTAAATAAAAAACTACATATTTCAAAAGCACTTCATGGGATCTTTAAGAAATTGCAGAAACATTTGTCATTATGCCAATGACCCCAAATATGCGAAAAAACACAAAACAGACAACAACAGCTCTATTAACTGATATAGCCAAGAGATAATAATCACCCAGCCATCTTTTCATGTTTTATTGTGCATGTAATTGCATATTGAGACATATCCCTTTTTATTTCATCATGATCATCAAGTGTTTATTAGCTAATGACAGAGAAAACTCAGGAAAATTTTGCCTTAAATTAGGTGCTCATTTACCTTCAAGAGCTGCATAAGGTCTAATGAGCCACAGTTAATGGCTCTTTTTATTAGTCACGTTCTCTATCTGCCTTTGAAGGGGATTCGACATTGCTGAGTGCTAATTAACCTTGATGTACAGTCAGAGCCTCAGATGAGCTGATCCACTGAACCTCTCACATGAATCACGGCTGATTCAGAGGAAGACCAACTTCCAGTATTGATAAGCTGACACTTATGCTGAGTAAATGTGCGATTAGTGAAGTGCAGAAGGTGTTATATAGACACAGGTCACGGGAAATGAGATGGGAGGAATCTCTGTGGTTAATAAGATACTGTAGCTGTGAGAGAATTAAGATCTCACTTTTAAATTTAAATTGATCGCTGTTACTTTTGTGTTAGACCAAGAGTTTTTCAATCTCTTAGATGAAAATGGACTGCCAAAGTGCACATCATTTTGATTTTAAATAATAAATAAATTTATCTGATAATATTAAGATGAGTTTGTTCTGACACAGTTTATCATTCATTTCCTTCAGCTAGTCCTTTATTTCAGAGGTCACCACAGCAAAATAAACCACCAGCTATCCGGGCATATGTTTTACACAGCAAATGCCCTTCCGGCAGCAACCCAGTATTGGGAAACACCATACACAATCATACCACTACGGCCAATTTACTCTAGTTTTATTCAATTCAACCTATAGCGCATGTCTTTGGACTGTGAAGGAAACCGGGAGCACACAGAGGAAATCCACATGAATACAGGGAGAAGAGAAATGCAAACTCACACAGAAATGCCAACTGACCCAGCCGGGACTCAAACCAGTGAATTTCTTGCTGTTGAAGCAACAGTGCTACCCACTGAGCCACTGTGTGCCTGAACAGTTAAATGGTTATAACTGATTTCTTGTAGTTTTTGTTACCATTTTCTCTAAGTATATCAAATCAACTGGGATAATGTGAGAAATGTGGGAATCAGTTTTGTTTTGACTGCAAATGAAGTTTGTTGGAATATGGTTTTAGTAGCTATAAAACTTTAGTACAGCAGTTCTGTTCTGGTTCTTGAATCTGATTGCTGATAGCCGTGTGCTATTTTGCAATAACAGCACTCGTCCAGCTTCTTAATTCTTCACCCTTGTGTATTACTCCGCCCACATACAGCAACAAGCACAAGACACTCTACAGTTTGACATATATTGCTGCTGTTGGACAACATAATGTACCTTTTAAGGCTTTTAGTCAATGTAGTTGTTTAGATTGTAACTATTGTAGTTTTATTTATTAGGATAGTGCCTATTTAGAAAATATTTATAATTTCGGGCGCATCCGGATTCAGCGCATACAGCTGCCATCAACCTGTCTGAACAGACCAAGAAAAGTGGCAGTTGACGTTCCACCAAAAGATGGAGACAGAGGCCCTTGGGTAAGAAAAACAGCATGTTTTCAGCATTAGATTCAAACTACAGCTGAACAAATCATTATAAATCAGGTAAGTGACATTCTAGCTGATCCTCTTTCTTTTGTAATTTGTATTGATGTATTTATACCACAGAAACTGAATACCAAAGAAATCTCTGGAAACTGATGGCATTTCATGCCGTTCAGCCTTCTAATCGTAATGTGAGCAAACATCATCTGTTTTGTCGTCACTTTAGACATTACGCTAGAGAAATCATTCAAATACTAGCTCTATAGTGACGTTGGTTGAAAGTAGCAGCGGTTTCTGCTGTTCTGACCGTGCAGCTGCATATGTTGAAAGAATGTGTATGGCGGAAGAAAGTAGTTCCTTGTACACAAACTGTTTTTGAGGCTCTCAATGTTGTTTGTTTTTATTTTATAACACGATTATGGCCATTGAACTGTTGCATAAATGCAATAATCACACTCATTGCGATGTGGCTGTACATCGTCACCGATAGGGGCACTGAGGCCAACTCATGCCTCCTACCAGTGCTGATATACAGCCACATTGCACTGCTACTTGTGTGATATTGGTCATATATCTAATATATATATATATATATATATATATCTAATATATATATAATATATATATATATATATATATATATATATATAGTTTTTACGTTGACTTGAAATGCCAATTTTCCCTCCAGCACTGCCGCCTCACAGCGAGAAGGTCGCTGGTTTGAGCCTCGGCTGGGTCAGTTGGCATTTCTGTGTGGAGTTTGCATGTTCTCCCCGTGTTTGCGTGGGTTTCCTCTGGGTGCTCGGGTTTCCACCACAGTCCAAAGACATGTGGTACAGCTGAATTGGGTAAGCTTAAATTGTCCGTAGTGTATGTGTGTGAAAAAGAGTGTATGGATGTTTCCCAGTAATGAGTTGCAGCTAATAAAACATATGCTATCGTAAAACATAAGTTATCGGTTCATTCCGCTGTGGTGACCCCAGATAATTAAAGGGACTAAGGGACTAAAAAATTTATGAAGGAATGTATGACATTGTCCATTACAAAATTCTGTGATCTAAGCACTTTTGATATCACTTTTAAAGACATTTGCTTTAAATTAAATATATTGAAACGTGAAAGTTTTTTTACTTAAATAGTAATAAAAATAAAAAATAAAATAGGCAACACCATATTGATATTTTAATGACACCAAGTTGACATACAATCACAAAATTACTTATATTCAACAGAATGTCTAAAGAGGACCATAGAAAAAGGGTTACCAAAATAATAGTAATGATAAAAACAGTGCAGGATACATTACTCAATAAGCATAACACCTAAAGTAGATGGGGTTGAAAAGTCTGACCAATATTAAATAGTGTAATTTGCTTGCTGTCACAAAACCAAGAATTTATGGCAGCTAAAATTTAACATCTGTACTTCTCTTCCAATAGCCAGCATGGAAAACAGCTTTTCAGCCCATCCATTTCCCATCGGCCTCCATATACTTAGATCTGTGACACAGTTCAGCTTAGCTTTTAATGACATTAGCATATGTACAATTGAAATGGCTCACCTTTAATAGCGTCAGCCCTTCAGTTCAAACGTGCGGCAGCAGATGTATGTTGCATAAAAAGCTTAAAAGGGCTTTGTTTTGTGAATACTACTCAGAGAGACCTTTTCCACAGTGAGACAGAGAGAGCCATGAACATCCTTTTGAGTGACATTTCCAGCACAATCTTTCACAGCTAACTCACTGCATAAATTTATACGCTGATCCCACAAAAACTTTCCCTGGATGCGTATCCTTCGCCATTGCCATTACCTGAATTTAGGGGTGCGATTACAGCAAAAAAGTAAGCTTAAACAGAGTGCAAACAAACTTGATTTTAAAATTCTATTGTCATATAAGGAAAGGTATGAATAATTGACAAAAGCAAAAGGAAGAGGCTGTTAAACCTCAGGAGTGCATTACTCTCTAATAATATGACAGCCTGGAGTCAATTATTCTGCTTATACTACAGTTACTCCAGCACAAGACATTGTTCAGAATGTTTTATTTAAGGACATTTTTGTCCATAAAACACTTCTGCATGTAGGACTGTGTCATTTATTATGTATCTCTTAACAGAGTAACAGAGACTTGAGCCATTTCTAATGCAGTTATTAGAGACAGAGAGAGACCTGATTGGTTAAATGATTGATTGATCAGCAGCAGCATCTCTAATAAACATAACCGTTTCAAGAAGAGAATCATTAATATTCCACTACTGAGAAATTTTACTTAACTGCAGAACAGAGCTGATAACATATTTCTGTGTAATATAATGTGTACAGTGTTCCCTCATTATTTGTGGCGGTTATGTTCTAAAAATAGCCTGCAATAGGCAAAATCCACTAAATAGTAAGCTTTATTTTTTACAATTATTATAGATGTTTTAAGGCTGTAAAACCCCTCTTTGTACACTTTTCACCGATAGACATTAACATTTTCACACTTTTCTCTCTTGTTTAAACACTTTCAAAGTTCAAACTTTTGTAGATAAAAAAGTTCTGTATTATAGAATGAAATCAAAGATCAAATCTTGTTGTCAGGAGCAAACAATCATCATTGTCGGCAAAAGTTTCAGAAAGCTTTTTAGCTTTTGTGCGCATAATGTTGTCATCCGGCGTAATATTCTTTTTTCACTGATCTACAAAACTAAAGCAGACTCCATCCTTACGGGGGTCTCGCACATTGGATGTGCAGTGCAATTGACAATTTATTCATTTTAATTATTCAGATGGCGCTCTGTGGCACGGCAGAAATATGATCAGTGTCCTGAGTCGTAGCTAGGAACTGCAGGCAGCTGCTGACTTGTGGTGATGGTGTGCGTACATTGATATAAACCTATGCTTACAATTCTACAATGCATGGCACGTCATAGCAGTTCACAGTTACAACCCTTTTTTTCATCCTTGTTTAATTCGATCAACAATATTATGTTAATATTGGCAAGTCTGAACGCATTCTGTACTGTATACAGTAGGAGGACTGATTGACAATTGTCTACAGCCAATCAGAACACAGATTTCTATATATATGAAACGCAATCTTTTGCTGTGTTTGTTAATTTTTTTAAGTAAATGTCATGAAAATGAACCTTGTCCATGATGGTTTTTTACCCATACTCCAAATTGGTCCTTTGTTTTAACCTATCCAAGTGCACATATACATATGAGTGAGGAGTGAGAGCACACACTGTGAACATACACCTGGAAGGACAGTGGGCAGCTTCCAGTGCACTGAGAATTAAGGGGTTAGGTGCCTTGCTCAAAGGCACCTCAGCAATGTGGTATATCAACATGGAGAAAGTGTGGTTCATTATTTCCCCCCCACCTTCAATTCCTGCCGGGACAGGGAATCGAACTAGTCCAACTCACTAACCATTAGGCCACAGCTGGCCCCGATGCCTCATGTAGGCATAACTGCTATGTTGTCTACACCTGCCTGGAACTTCATTAGATATGAGATTCAAGACTCTTCCCTGCCAGTGGGACTACATTTTATTAAAGGTCATTCTGATATCAATAGCAATTTACTGCTGAACTGATAAGCAATGACATTCTGTTGCATACAGTAATGAAATAAAGTAGCGAACACACCAAAGACTCGTAGATCAACAATAGTTGTTTGAATTGCACACTGCATGGACCATTCATCAGCTCAATTGGAGCAAAAGGAAAGACAAGCACTGCATACGCTATACAGTAAGTGAACTGTTCCAGTTCAGAAAAATACTGCTGTTCCCATTACTGGTCATAGAAACAATAAGTTGGGCTAATCTTTTAGTGATAGGTCGTTATACAGGATTGTGACTTCAACAAGCTACAAATGTACAAAAGAGTGAGTCTGTTACAATGTTTACATATGGCACTGCTTGACGAAATTAGATTTAGTTCTTGATCCCAACTTGTGCGCCTGAAACTCTCAAAAAAGTTTTTGGGGCACACAATGTTAAGAGGAACCGTCAACCAAAACAAATAAACATCACTACAAAAAAAAAAGAGGGCCCTTATATCAGCATTCATTCATTCATGTCATTTCATTTCATTCTGTTCATTCAATTTTTCTTTGGCTTAGTCCCTTATTTATCAGGGCAGGTAAATAATTAAATAAATTACACAAATGTTGGGGGAACAAGAAAATGCTAAACTAAAAGTGATTTTCCCCCTTTCCAGCATTTATTCATTTCTTGAACATAGTTCCGTATTTACTTTTCCTTAGCTCAACATGCAAATAAGAATGAATAAATAAAATTTATTTATATATTTGAGTATTTATTTTTTGTTTTTGCAGGTTTTGTCCTCCATAGAGCTGTGTGGTTTCCTGAAAATAACTGCTAAATTTAGAATATTTGTCAACCAAACAGAATCAAGCACTGAACTGCGCGTATAAAAGATTGTATCAACCTGTAAATCACAGTTCCCAGAAGTAATATGCAACTACTCCATATTAGATATAACTAATTGTGTAACAAATGACAAGTGCTCAAATTACTGTAATTGAGTAGTTTTTTTTCTCTGAAATTGTAATATACTAATTACTTTAAAAATGTGTACTTTCACTTGAGTACATTTTTAGTGCAGTATAGGTACTTTTACTCTGTTTTCCTTCAACCTGCAGTCGCTACTTTATTTTCTCTTGTCTATAGGGATTGGCTGAGTAGAAAAATCAGCCCTGTGGTTCCTGTCTAATCATATAGCATGTACAAAGTCAATCGCATCATACTGAACAAGCTCAAGACATTTTACAAAGATTTATAAATGCAGAAAACCACTTGGAAGCAATAAAAGTGTCCAAGAAGATGTCTAAAATCTATACATGCAATGATCGAGAGACTGTTTAGACTGCATGTCATTGATAAGAAGATGAAGGATGCCCCAAATGGCCTTAAACAATAACTTATGCACTACAGAATGTTACGTTTGCAGAAATTGCACATAAATGCCTCAACCTTTCACAGCGTAATATTTACTCACTACTGAGTATTTTTAAAAGGGCTACTTCTTAATCATAATATTCATAATGTTCTTACTCATAATTACTCATAATGTAATATTTACAACAGATATTTACTCTACTTGCACAACATTTTTTGGCAAGTAATGGTACTTTTACTCGAGTCTGATTTTTCTGTACTCTTTCCACTACTGGATATAACCCACTACAAAAGACTGAGCGTATACAGTACAATTTAAATTGCACATTCAATGGTCTCTAATAATAACAGCTCAAATATGTATCTATATTTACCTCTACCTCCTTCCTTTATAACCATTCTGGTGACAGACCTTTGGGGTCTTTGACAGATTATTCTGCACCATCAGCTCTGTCTGAGGCAGGTTTCAGATGGGTTCAAACGCTCATACGAAGTCACTTCCATCACGTCTTCAGACACCTCACATTACCTTCATCTCACTGATCCTGACATCTGACCATCCTTTTCTCTATCAGTGGAACAGAACATTCTCTTCTGTCTGTCTGTCTGTCTGGAGCTACAGATAGCAACATTTGATCTTCACCTCCTCCTCAAGCTTCTGAAACATGTAGAATTTTTGCTCTTTGCAACATAGCTGAAAGGTTTATTTCTAAATAATGTTTCTATGAATATTGTAAAGCAGGAAAAATAGCATTTAGATTTGTGTTAGATTTTTGTATCTGATAATAATTCTTGGTTCATTTCTCTCTACAGCTTTCTCTTTAAAATCTATTATTAATTTAACACGTTCACATGCCACGTGAAATTAGTTTTGAAGATTTACGGAGCTCTTTAAGGCAATTTACGACACATTAAACCCCCAGTAAATCCACAGAGCAGTAAACACTGCCATTTACTGACTGATTAAATGTCATTAACAGGCTTCATAAAGTCAGTGATAAATTTATTGGTGGCTGTGCTGGGTGACAGCAAGATCAATAGCCCGCTTGATCAAAACCACCCAATCAATCTTAATGAATATGGAGATCTGAGATAAAACTGCAATGGTTTACAGCTAAAGGCAGAGCAAACAGGACTGCAGCAATGAGAGAGCGGCAAAATACTCATTCCTTTGGCAAATAAAACATCCCAGTGTTATACAATAAAGCTTATAAGCTGTGCACATAAAGAATGAGTGAGCTCACAAATCTAAAACATTTTCATTATCATAAACCTGTATACAACTGTTAGTTATGTCTTGACTTGGAGAGGACATATAACCTAATGCTGCTCTTTAGTATTCTGGTATTTTAATTTTAAAACTGGTAATTTTATATTTAAGGGTTTAACGTGATCCTTTGCATATGCAGTTTATATCATTTTAATACTGACCATCAATAATTATTATTTTCCTCAATACACTATATGTCATCTCGCCTTACTAATAGATCCATCTTGTTAACACTTTACAAAAAGCCTCAACACAACCATATATTTTAATTAGTACATTTTGACATTAATATAACTAATAATAATAATAATAATATAATATTATTAATTCCTTACATTTATATTGCGCTTTTCTGGACACTCAAAGCGCTTTACACATTTTTGGGGAGAATCTCCTTATCCACCACCAGTGTGCAGCATGGTATGACGCAACCTAAGGGACAATGTGCAATTTGCATTACGTTTAATGTTTTCATTTGCTCCAAAGTCAAAAGTGTTTGCTCAGTTGGCTGAACTTGTGAACTCCCAGTTGGGAAACTCTGTCTGATAGATGATAGAGTTGTTGACATCTATCTGTAGTGTATATACTGTAGTGTTCAAAATCAGAGCTGCAGTCTTTTGAACTGACAGTGGCTGAGAGAAGTGAAGAGAATTACTGCATTTTTTTTTTTTTTTTGCAAGAGGCCATGTTAAAGGTTCAAGACACCCTGGAGTACTTTTTTGAGATTTTAACATACAGTTGAAGTCAGAATTATTAGCCCCCCTTTGAATTTGTTTTCTTTTTTTATTTCTCAAATGATGTTTAACAGAGAAAGGAAATTTTCACAGTACGTCTGTAAAATATTTTTACTTCTGGAGAAAGTCTTATTTGTTTTATTTCGGCTAGAATAAAAGCAATTTTTAATTTTTTAAAAGTATTTTAAGGTCAAAATTATTAGCCCCTTTAAACTTTGCTTGTTTTTGATAGTCTACAGAACAAACCATCGTTATACAATAACTTGCCTAATTACCCTAACCTGCCTAGTTAACCTAATCAACCTAGTTAAACCTTTGAATGTCACTTTAAGCTGTATAGAAGTGTCTGGAAAAATATCTAGTCAAATATTATTTACTGTCATCATGGCAAAGATAAAATAAACCAGTTATTAGAAATGAGTTATTGAAACTTATGTTTAGAAATGTGTTACATTTTTTTCTCTGTTAAACAAAATTGGGGAAAAAATAAACAGGGGGCTAATAATTCTGACTTCAACTGTGTTTCTGTGTATTCAGTATCAGTTAAGACAACGTTAGCACCTTTCAGCCTTAATTGTGGGGAAAGCTGGATAATTTTGAGCTTTTGTCAGCTAATGTCTTCCTCCGGGTTTAAAATAATTTTTGGGGCAGGCATGATGTAGTGCACATCTTCAAGCGGAGTGATGATGAGTCAGTTTCTCATTATATTCATAGCTGAGTGTTCTTATCCTATGAGAAGACCCTGCTTAATTATTTATGAGAGCACATGCTTTCCAAAGGCAAGGCAGACCTGCCAAGCTATGAGACCCAATGAATGGGTAAAACCGCTTCCGCGAACGGCACAAGTCTATGTTTGCTTCCATGATCCACAGGGTTTGTTGCATGTTTTCCCTGCAATGCTGTCAGGGTCGATACAGCAAAGCTATTGGTTTGCAGCAAGCATTTCTGCCGAGCTGTGGGAGAATTGGAGAATTGTGGACTTTGTCTTTTATCAGTTGAGTTTGTTACTATTCAGACACATTGCCTATATCCATGCTGCCGTGTTCGCCTATTACTGGATTACCGGCAGGGCTAATGGTTGGAATAGACAGGGCAATAAACCTGCTGCACTGCTATCCCCTGTGTTTGCATTCAGACTCAAGGATTGAGAAGGAGAGAAGTTATAAACTATAAATTATAAATGATAGTGTTATATAAACAAGATTATCTTTATAATAATATAACAAATTGTGATTATGTGTATACGAAATCAGGAATAACAAATGTAGCAGGGCATTACGGTTTATTTCTTTGCATTTTAACATTGTGATCTCTAAAATCCTGGGTCTCCTAACGGTTTGTGTGCCATTTTGTGAACCAACTAACAACAGTTGTTCTCATCCTTCTTTTCCCCCTGCTCTGCTGGCCACACCCACTCCTCCCTCCTCCACGACCATCTGGCAGCATTTTTGAAAAAATTCTGAGGTAGAATTTAACAGAAAGAGGGGGGTTTCATGGCCCTTTAAGGGAAAACATATATATTTTTTCAAAGCATCCCATCGGCTAAGAAGCTTGCCGCATTTATAATGCAATAATTTGTGTATTAGTACTAAATGGATGCTTTAATTCACATGTTTTGGGTAGTTGCTTTTTTCAGCTATGTCTGTGGAGCTCTGTCTCCACAGCGAGCTCTTTAAAAGCCTGTGGTGAACTGGACATCGGCACAGCAGACTCTCTAATATCAGCTCAGTTTCAAAGCCTCTGGTTTCTGCTGTAGTTCTAATAACACCGTTTGCCTCGACTCTTTCATTCAGGACATTTCCCCTCATTACTTTGCTTTGGAGCACATCATATGCTGTCAGAAAAACAAACGGACACAAGAGAAGGCATGTGGTCAGGAGTCAGCAGAAGTTTAGCTGTTAAATGACTGCAGGTCAGATCGCTCAGCTTATATTTCCCCAGTTAGTTGCGTGTTGGTGCCACATGATGTTGATGTTTTTCTGTGTTGTTGCTGGAAGGATGTTTGTGGATTCATGTTTTATTCTCTTTTACCCTGAGCTTAATTTTTTTAAGCAGGGAGATGAATAAGAAACTCTTGTAAATATCTGCCTGCTCCAGAAATGCAACGATGTGTCACTATTTTTAACACAAACTTTAAAGTGCTGTGCTTGTCAACTTAAAGAACAAAGAAAACAAGATTATGGCACCGTTGTAATAAAGCTCTCAGAAGTACAATGCAATCTGGATCATGAAACTGAGGAGCTGGCAGGAAAATATATGAAGAAAATCAATATAGTCAGGTCTTATTACAGAGCGCAGACTCAGGTTAGACATGACAGGTTTTTAAATTATTTTTGTAGGTATTCTTTACATTAAATCACTGTTTTTTTTAGTCTGAAAATCACATTTTTGGAGACAGGATGTTTTTGAAAGTTATAGTTTTTGATGATGTTGTCTCTTTAAGAAAAAGGTGTCATTATATACTGTACATACATATGATGTGTTTAGACTATATACAACTGAAGTCAGAATTATTAGCCTTCCTTAATTTTTTTTCTATTTCAATTATTTCCCAAATGATGTTTAACAGAGCAAGGAAATTTTCACTGTATGCCTGATAATATTTTTTCCTCTAGAGTCTTATTTGTTTTATTTCTGCTAGGATATTAGCCCAGATAGTTTACAAAACAAACCATCGTTATACAGTAACTTGCCTAATTACCCTAACCTGCCTAGTTAACCTAATTAACCTAGTTAAGTTTGTAAATGTCACTTTAAGCTGTATAGAAGTGTCTTGAAAAATATCTAGTCAAATATTATTTACTGTCATCATGACAAAGATAAATTAAATCAGTTATTAGAAATGAGATATTAAAACTATTATGTTTAGAAATGTGTTGAAAAAAATCTTCTCTCTGTTAAACAGAAATTGGGAAATAAAATAAACAGGGGGGCTAATAATTCAGGGGGGCTAATATTTCTAACTTCAACTGTACATACAGTACTACAAGACTGCGTATGTGCAGTTTTATTTAATTTGCAGGACTGTTGACGTGTAAACATGTACTGTGTCCCCAGAATGTCCTATTTAGTACTTTTTTTAGGTTCAGAGCAAAAACACTAGATTTGAATGTTTGTACATTTAAATCTCTTCAGTGTTTGTCTCTTTAAGCTCCTGCCCAATGTAGAAGATGAATTAAAATATCTAATAGTAAGGGGACTGACTCAAAAGTACAAAACGATTCCATAATTGTCATAATATATTTAAAAATGTTTATATTCTCATTATAACAGCAT
The DNA here is from genome assembly GCF_903798145.1 of Danio aesculapii. Classification (NCBI taxonomy): domain Eukaryota; kingdom Metazoa; phylum Chordata; class Actinopteri; order Cypriniformes; family Danionidae; genus Danio; species Danio aesculapii. Next base: position 29,848,803 of record NC_079443.1, on the reverse strand, counting down.
ATAAACAAAATAAAACAACTTTGGGGTGGTTCTGCACTGTTAACATTCCATAACTCACATTGGATTGCTTTTCAATTCTACATCTATATGCTATTATGATGTGTTTAATGGTCATCAGCATCTTAAATGCTTGAAAATTTTTAATAATTCAAATGTATGAACATTTATATGTATTTATGACTGTATTAAATCATCTTTGCTTCAAATTACAAAAAACTAATTACCACTTGCGTGAGATGTTTCTAATGCAGCGTCTATGGGACAGGACAGTATTTAATGTCATTCTCTCCTTTAGCTGCCGTCATCAGTCTCACAAAATTTATTTCCTTTTCCTAAAAGTCTTTATAACACCATCATGGAGTTTTTCTTTTATAATTTCAGCAAATAATATAGTAAAAAAAATGATTTGTTGTATTTTCCCATTCACTGCGCTCTAAGTTTTCCCAATTATGACGACTTCCACTACTGAAAAAACCCGGAAATGTGAAAAGGATCTCTTAATACTTCATCTCTTTATGAAGCTGGATTACAGAACAATTTGACCCTCAGTTTTGCAAGGCCGTAAAAAGAGTTTTTTTGTTGTTGTTTGAGAAGAACAGTATCTGAATACAACATCTGAAACCATGCCTTTTTTCCTTGCATAGATATTTTTGCAGAATTACGCAGATATTTCCACATTGTGACAAGTGTTTTCAGCAGATTTTCTGTTATAAAAAAAATGTATATGTTTTTGTGAGCATCTTTGAGATTTGCAATGTTACAGATCTTACAGTGTACAAATAGCTACATAACACACTGAAGAAAAATGATAAACTGAAAACGCGTCATATCACCCCTTTAAAAATAACTTATTTAACTTTGAATGAATATCAAACATTTTAAACAATTCGTCAAACACATATTTCATATAATGAACTGCAATCCATATATTATTCCCCACAGATAATGGATGTTCTTGGGCTATCAATGCAAATTGTTTGGTGCACCGCAGGCAGTGATACTGGGAAAAACTGCAAATCCTTAAATCCGACTTTTAACCCAGAAATTGGAAAGTTCTACTAGCAAGGTCTGAATTTATCAGACTACATATGCCTGAATATTCACAAGCATACTGTATATATTCATCTAGTGAGAATCACACAGTCAATTATTGTGCAAAAAACAAAAAAAAACAGACATTTCCAATTGTCATAGCATTTAAACACCATCATTTTTTTCCAGAGTAAACAATGAGCTGGTCTCCTGGGCAGCATTCATTTCTTATATAATCTGTATGTTAAATCAATAACATATTTCAAATCAGGCCTCATATATTCTATTGATGGCTTATGAAGTGCAGACTATTGCATGAAACCCATCGTATATAACATTAACATGTTCAATATTTGCCAATAGCAGGATTTCTTACGTTCACATTTAAATAGTATGTAATATTGACAGCACATTTCCTGAGATGAACATCAGCCCTATTATCACTCCAAAAATCAGCAATTAAAGCACCTTTATGGTGGAGGAGGAGGAAAATAATCATTCCAAAAACAAAATTTGAAGCCATGTTTGAAAGGACAGTCCTCTGTGTTAGATGAAAGGGTAAATGGACCGACACAAGGAATATTCACAGACTCCTCACTAATAAGACAAAGCCGTCATCCATCTCTTGAGCCGCAGCGGAGCTAATGGCCATCACAAAAGAGTTATTTTCAGTTACAGTCAAAGAGTTACTGTAAGTAATGCACCAATTAGAGGAGCTGTTATCAGAGGGCACAGGAAATCTGTGAAGGACAATTCAACTAAAGCATAATTACACACTTTCAAACCACTTTAGAAAGCTAATTCACTCTTCCATCGTGTTTAAGTTTAAATGTTTTATTCGCAGCTGATTTTCTATCAATTTAGAGAATTCACCCATGTCATTGTTAAAGGGATAGTCCACCCAAAAATCTCCTCAGCATTTACTTACAAGAAATTATAAATGTTTCGGATTTTTTTCTTCTGTTGAATACAAAAGATATTTTGAAGAATGTTGGATAAAAGCAGCCACATAGTATAGAAAAAAAAAGTACTGTCAACTAGTTAATGGCTGTTTCTTATCTTTATCTTATCTTCTTTTCCAACATTCAGTATCTTCCTTTGTGTCCAACAGAAGAAAGACACTTAATCTGGTTTGGAGCAAGTGGAGGAAAAATAAACAATGATTTTTATTTTGAGTGAACCATCCCTAGATATTACAATAAACCTGCCTCAAACATGTGTACAGCTTTGAAGAATGTAGGTCCATTTTCACCTTTTCGTCATACATCAGTATAATCTTTGAGCCCAGAGGTTTTGCCTCTTGATTTGTAATGCTTCTTAGTGTAGACATGGAGTTGAATTTGTTCAAAAAGCCACAAAAAAGTACTCCCTGACTGCTGACCAAACACATGCAGGTTAAAAAAAATAATAATAAAATACAAATCTAAATTTAATATATTTACAACAAACAAACACTAGAATTACTTGATTTATTTATCTGGCAAAATGGCCCCACAATGTTAAATGATTGAAGTTTTACAATCATTGTAGGAATATATACTATGTATATATTATATGTCAGATATTAACAAACCTTTACTGAAATTTACCTAAGTTATTTAATTTTAGTGTCAGTAGTTATTTTTACCTCACTGTTACTAAAATGTCCAAATTCTGTTAGTCCATAATTTAATGTGAATTTACAACTATCGATTATTGAAGTTTTTTGAAAAGAGACTCCACCTCCACGTTGCTTATATTACAAAATAAAATGGAAGAATCTTGATGAAATCTTTTTTGTGTGTGTGTGGTGTGTGTGTGTGTGTGTGTGATTAATAAGACTATATAGGAAAAATTACAGACTTGTCTTAGTTTTCTTATTTTCCCACTCAAAAAAAAGAAAAAAAGATTCATTACTATTAATTAATCAATCCTCTCTTCATAAAATGTATTATGTTAAATTAAATAGTCAGGCTCGTAGCCAAGGAAGAGGGGGGGGGGGGGGGGCAGGGGCGGGTGGTTTGAAAGACCAAAAGTTGGATTATTATTATTATTATTATTACGTTTAAATTTTTCTTTTTCAAATGGCCAAATTCTGACTGAGGAAAGTTGAATGCACCAGCCAGTTTGTTATTAGCCCGTAGGCTCCAGTTTTTAATTTAAAACAAGTTTTAACAGATTTAAAAAAAAAATGTATTGATAGATGATAATAAATTTGTATTTTAAATATATTTCTTTATTATAAAATGTCATTGTTTATAAAACTGTAATATAAAACTTGATAGTGTAATGTTAAAAGACTGTTTAAGCCTATTAATTGATAAAGAGAGAGTTTAATAAAGGCTTACGTTTATTTTAGCCAAAATTAAACAAGTATTGTATATCAGTATTCATATATATCAGTGTATCATATATCAGTATTGATAAAGAATGGAGCACAGGCTGTAGTTCTTCTGACAAATGGTTTCAAATTAGACAAGCTACTCTGTGAGATTAGGAGAACGGGCAGGGATCATATACTTTTTATGTAGCTGTTTATTCTGCAGTTAGTTTTTAAAGCATATTATGCACAGACAATATCAGTCTGCTATAATGATAGACTGTGTATTAAAGTGGGAAAAACATGAGCATTAGCGGCATTATGATGGACTCAATCAGTAGCGAACTAGAGTTTATATGACTTACACTTTTCGTTGAAAAAAGCTCGCTCGTAGTCCACCTTTTTTTGCTGCCGCCATTCACACACCCTATTCTTACATGGGAAATTCACCTGCACAATTTTGGCACTCGCTGTTTGTATCTCAAGCAGCTACAGTCTCTCACGTGACAGCAGGGAAAGGCACAGCCAATCACAATGATCATATGTGTTTGGGGGGGCGGTGCGACCCGAGGAGAGAATGTGATAAACCCTTTCTGCATGTCTAGTTTAATATTGACAGTGCAATTTTTTTTTAAAGTGAATTAAATTATCGGTGGGGACATTATAATAGTTGGCAGATATTGGTGGGGATGCGTCCCCTCCATCTACGCCCCTGGGTATAACAAGTAAAGCATCTCAGCTGATTCGCTCGTGATTGAATCACTGAGAATGCTTTAATATGACGGAATCAGACGGAAACAGAGCCTAGATAAACTCAAGCTGATTATGTGTCTTTCATTTCGACAATGATTCCACTGTCAAAATTATGACAAAATAAAAAAGAAGATTACTTTGTGGCTCTGTAATTGCCATGTGTATCCTCAACCCATGCGCAAGAAAGGAGATTTCTGGAAGTCTGGTGCCAGCATGTGCAGTTGTTCCAGCTCCACTAGCTTGTGTAATTGCTGCTGCTATAATTGTTATAAAAAGCTTGTTGGATCTCAAAACTGGCCTGGCAGTCCAAAATTCGGCTTCCTGATGTTACCCAGATCTCTTTAGTTTGGTGTCAGACCCAGAGTGTTTACAATTGCAAAAAGGAGGAAATTTATAGGAGGCTGAACACTGCCAAGGGGAATCTTTGTGGGACTACAAAACATTAATGGATGTGGCTGAGGGCATTTATATTGACAAATAATGAGTAATTATTACACAAAAAAAGGTTACAAGAGTCAAAAATGTGCCTACGTTTTTGCAAACTGATTAAAGAGAATTGATTAGTAATTGCACAATACTACACTACCTGACATATGTCTTGTCGTCGATCCCAGTTGTAAAAGCAATAAATAATAACTTGACTTCTAGTTGATCATTTGGAAAAGTGGCAGACAGTAGATTTTTCTGATAAATCATTTATTGAACTGCATCCCAATCATCACAAATACTGCAGAAGACCCGGATGTACCCAAGATTCTCACAGAAATCAGTAAAGATTGATGAAGGAAAAATAAAAAAAGGGTGTGCGAGATATTTGCAGATTGGATGGCAACATCAACAGCCTGAGGTTTTTCTGCTGCCACAGGAGAGGGCAAATTCTTCAGCAGGATAGCGCTCCTTCTCATACTTCAGCCTCCACATCAAAGTTCCTAAGTGCAAAAAAGGTCATGGTGCTTCAGAATTGGCCAGCCCAGTGACCAGATATGAACCTTATTGAGCATGTCTGGGGTAAGATGAAGGAGGAGGCATTGAAGATGAATCCAAAGAATCTCGATGAACTCTGGGAGTCCTGCAAGAACGCTTTCTTTGCCATTCCAGATGACTTTATTAATAAGTTCTTTTTCCACTGCACCATGACTTTATATTCTATACTGTACATTATTTCTGTTAAGTGACAAGACTTTTGTCTAAGCAGTCAGATCTTACTGTCCTAATTAAATAATTAAAAATCGAGTCATGATCATTATTTTTTTTGGTAGAATAAGTGTAATGTAGAGACCTTTGCCTTTCATATAAGCCACTTCTGATACAAAATGATCAAATAGACGTCAAGTTATTAGTTGTTGTTCCTAAATATGGATAGGCGACAAGACTTTTGTCAGATAGTCTGTATTAATGTTAAAAAATAAATTAATTAAAAAAAAATAATAATAATAAATAATATATATATATATATATATATATATATATAATTATATATATATATATATATATATTATATATATATATATATATAAGTGCATATAAAGTGTATGCTTTCTAAACTTGAACATTATGACATCACTTAATCAAGTGCAAATTTTAATTTTCAAATTTTAAATGAGCTCGCTTGCTCGTGTCAATCAAAATCATCAATACAAGACCTTTTCTTCAGCAAATGTGTTAGTATTTCACATTTCCTACAGTCTGTGATAAGCAGATGTTTGCTGGACCGGTCACTTCCAGTATCAGCTCAGTCCTGTGTTCTGATAATTAAATGAATTTGCAGACATCCTTCGCCTCCTGATATCTCCATTCTCCATTTTTGTATGTACACACACTGTGTGGTACTGAGTTTTGGTATCAGACATTTTAATATGTTTGTGTACCGGAACGCAGAATTTGGAACACCAGTGATACCAATATCTGTGAATCCCAAAATTATATTATTGCCTGCCCTGTCTAATACAAGTAATTTCTTAGTTCCACTGCAGTTATGGCCAGTGGATTGAAAAATTAAACATGATAGCTTGATTGCAAAAAAAATGAGAAAAACACATGCGCACACACAAACATGAATTCTCTAATGTCGTCAACACTACCTCTCTATAAAGGGCTTTTACACACAAACAGAAAAGAAAAGCCCGTGTGAAAATGCAGAGTGATAAAGCAAGTGATGGATGGATCTTATAATGTATCATCTCAGTGATGATTACTGTAACCACTGAAACCTCTATATTTGGAAAAAAGCTCATTTATTTAAAATGATCTAATCCCTAGAGAGACTAATGCAGAAATTGACTCTGGGACAGTACTTGTCATAGTTTTGGACATGACTTCACTGAGGTCACAGGTCGGACCACAGGGTTTTTTTTTTGTCTAAAAGGACATACTGTATGAAGAAATTAAAATGTATTGTTCTGCCATCTCAAAATATAAAATAAAGACCACTGTTACTGAGCCATCAGGTTTTGATTGTGCCAAAGGCTGCTTTCCAGAGAATGTTTTTCAAATGTTCCAAGCAAAATATTACGCCAGCAATTATACCCTTTATCCAATTTACACACAAAAAGGCATCAAGTATATTACAGCATCCCATTTCCATTTTCTTCAAATGATTCTGATCGCATTCAAGCTGCAGTCACAGATCTTTTAAAACTACTGCCCTCATTATCCACTTTCATCAGCACAATCTTTTATGAGGATATTTCCATTTATTCTAAATTGTTCTTATCTAAAACGCTATCTGACAGCAGGATGTTCACTCATTCTGAATTAGTAGCTATATCTTATCCCAGCATGCCAGTGTCACCCTGTAAAGCCATTTCAATAATGAAATGACGAGTAGAGAACCTTTCCATTTGCAAGGTGGAAGTAAATTATTTTCAGAGACAGACTTACTGTCCTAGTTTGTCCTCTTTAGAGCGTGAATGACAGCATGTGACAATATTAAAAAACTGTCAGTAATGACTGCCGGACCACATTAAAGAACTTCCTCAGATCCATTTATTGCATCAGTTGCATTCAGAATTAAAGTGCTGCTGTTATGTTATTCAGGTTGTGTGAAAGACTTGAGGGGACTCAAGAAATTGATTGTGTCCTGAAGTGAATATATTTACAAGCGTAACGCATTTGAGTAGGACGGCATGCTTTGATCACAATAGACTTACAGTATTATGTAACTCATATTCACAACATCCTCCATAAGAAAAAGCTTTCAGATCAGTAAGATATTAATGATAGAAGAAAGCTTTTGCTCTAACTGTTGAATCAGATCCGCATCTAATAATGTATGACCAGTAGATCAGCCCTGATCATTAAAGAGAAACACAGGTAAAGACATGATATACGGCTTTCAAAGAGATCATAGTCAGCCATTCACTTTGATACGTTTCAAGTATCTGGCTATCCTGAATCTCAAATCAAATTTCCTGGTTGTGAACACCAAATGTGAAACAGCTCAGATAAAGCACTGAATGTTTTGCTGGGAAATGCTGATAAACCCAGCTTAAGGTTGTGTTTTGGGCGTGAACAAAAACACAGAAATCAATGTTCACCCATCATACCCACGGTACATAATCCCTACATTCCCTACTGCATCACATCTGCATAACAGAAATGCCGTCCGCTGATTTACCTTCTGCTTACAAACTGACTTCTCTTTATATTTTATCAACAGGCTGCTTTTATTTTGAACAGTTAAATGGATTAAAGACGGCATCTAAAATGTATTTAAAAAGGTTTTGCATATCAAATAAAACCACAAAGCTCAGTTCATCCATGGTAGATCATCTTTGGTTTCCAGTAAAGGACAGAATAGGATATATTTTGCCTGGTGAAGAAAGAAATGAGAGCATCAAGAGATTACATTGTTTAATCTAATTAATTACACAGTGTGGAGATTATGCGGTGTCTAAAATATAACAGGATTTTAACTTCTTATTTACTGAAGCGTTATATAAATTCAATAATTGCATTTGCAGTCGTGTTCAGGACAATAAGAGATGTGCTATTGCTTTACCATGGACCAAATATGGGACAAAAACTCATGAGGCTTTTTTTTTTGTATTGATGACAATATTGGGGCGTGTGGAATTTGTCTTAACGGGGCAGTTACCCAGCAGGCACACAACATCATAACACGTTAATATTAGGTTAGATAATTAGGTGGTGATAAAACAGATTAAATTGCTACAGACCCATCTCTATTTTGCCCTGTCTCTCTAAAATACTAGAGAAGCTGGTCAATAAGCAGCTCATTTAATATTGGAGACACATAATGTTCTTAATCAGGCTCAGTCTGGTTTTAGATCTGGTCATAGTTGTGTAACAGCTACACTTAAGGTTCTTAATGAAATTATATGTGCCGATGACAATAAGGAGTGTTGTGTAACTGCATTTGTTGATCTGGCAAAAGCTTTTGACTCTGTGGATCATGAAATTCTACTGGATAGGCTAAGATATATTGGAACATATACAAGTTTAGAACAAAGAAGGATGCGTAAACGATGACAGACTTTTCATTTTTATGAGTGAACTAACACTTTAATTACATTAATAATTTGAACACATAACTAATTATTTGAACTGACATGATCATAGATACGTTGACTCTTGATAATTACAGCCCTCAAGTCAAATATTTGGTGTTTTTGGTGTTTTCATGTTGTCAATTGAACTAAGCCCTCCTGGAGTGTTTTCACTTTCTCTGGATTGTTTAACTTGCATTAATTCTGAGCTCGGCTGAGTCTCCAACCAATTTTCTCCATTTTCAGTGTTTAACTTGGCTACACAAAAAGGTGTTTGTTTGCATTGAAGTCAAATTGCTTGACAATGCCTCCCACGTGTAAAGTACGCGTGTGGGTTTGTTCACCGAAGTAGAACGAGCTCATGCTACCAAGTGCTCTGAGTGTGGGTGGCTTTCATGATTTAAAGCAAAGTACACAGACTCAAAGGCTCTTCATCGAGTCAATGCATGTGGAGAAAACAAGGACGTCTGAAAAATTCCTCTTTTAAAAACAGACAAATATTCTCTAAAGCATGAGCCAAACCAAACAATGGGGGTACTTTTGTTGCTGCTGTTTCTATTTAACGCCAAACTATACACAAATAGATCTTCACATTTGTTGAGTGTTAGTTGAGTGTTTGGGATGCTCAAACTACAATTTTATCCCACTCAAATCAATTATGTTAGTTTTGTTGTCATTGTGTCTTTACTTCTGCACATGAACAGCTTTTATGTAGCAACTTAGCACTGTGTATATTAATGTACAACACATATATTCATTGTACTTACTGTTGTGTGATAGAAGAGCTCTTTCAAAGCCTATTATGTAGCCAGGAACATATGCACTGTAAAAAAGGTCTCTGCAAATTAGCAGTTGTCTGTATTTTGTGATTCATGCTTTTTATTTAGTTTAATTGTTTATGATTTTGATTTGCATCATGGAACTTTGATCTGTCCTTCAACAACTTATAAAAAAAAAAAGGAAATATATTTTTATTGTAAATTACAGGTTATAAATAACCTGACAAAAGTTTCTAAATTTTAGGAACAAAAATAATAACTTGACTTCTAGTTGATCATTTGGTATCAGAAGTGGCTTATATGAAAGGCAAAGGCCTCTAGATTACGCTTATTTTACCAAAATAAAATATGATCATGCCTTTATTTTAATTATTTAATTAGGACAGTAAGGTCTGACTCACAATGCAATTCATAACCACAAATAACTGGAAGAATTAATTAACATATATGTTTTACATTGTAGATAAATGGGTTATGTATATTTCTCTAAAGGCTCTTTTCTAGTTTTCTACATATTCTGCCTGTGCTGCTGATCTCACATGGAAAAATTATATTGAATAACTACAACTCATCCCAAAAGTTTAAAAATACTTTCATTAAAATCCCTTCATATCTTAGTGACAGGTCTGGGACAGGGTAATGAAATGGCAAGCAGTGGCATCATGTTTTATTGTTGCATATCTTCAGTGGCTGGTAAAACAGTGATACTAACGTCACCCTCTGAGAAAGATAACTCTCAGTCTATTGACAGGACCATGAGAACAGAGATAAAATCACTATCGCAGATGGAAGTTTCCAGAGGGTCATTAGAGAAATTAAAAAAAAAAAATGTTTCTCTCACATAACCATAAAGATATTCTATTGCAAATCACCTGCTGTTTATCGAAAAACTAAGAATTCTTTGAGAAAAATTTTGTGATAATTGACTCACTTGTTTTGAGTGTTGAACACAAAAGAAGAGTATTCTAGAAACAGGTAGCCAATGATTTCCATTGTATTTTTCATACTATAGATGCCGTTACCAGTTATTATGTTATTTAAAATAAAACAAACCTAAAAACAATAAATATTTTTATGAAAAGAGTAAAAATAAACACTTGGAATAATTTAAGGGACAGTAAGTGGTCAGTAATTTTTCATATTGTTTTTAGACTCTGTAATATCAAAACAGACTGATTCACCACTGTAATAAACACAGAAACATTAGCCCTGTCTAAATCAATGTGTGGAATCACAGATGATGAGTGACAACTGTAACTCAGTTGTCAGAAAATGAGTTCTGACTGAACTGGGCTTGAGAGGAAGATTTTGCAGCTCAGAGGTTGTTCTTCAGGCATTGTTTCCACCTAGTTTTGAAATGTATTCAAATGGGTCTCTTGTGAACACATGTTCAGATTTTGTTAAAATTATTATTTGCCCTTATATCGTCATGCTGTACAACAAATATTGAATGAACAAGCGCACATTATTTTGCTTACTAGACAGCAGGGAAGCAAACAAATGAAAATAACGGACATGACAATGATTTTCATTGTAATTCTTGAGTTTGATGAAGTTTGAATACCTTGTTTTAGTGAATTTCTCACAGCATGTTACATAATGATTTGGTGATTTTTTTTGTGGCTGATTGAATGCATTTGACCACATGGTTTTCTACAATAAGAAAGAATGATGATGATGATGATGATAAGAAAAGCTTTTATTTGTCACATACATACTTTTACATGTAGCGAAATTGGACATCACGGAAGTCAGGTCAGACGAGAGACTTTTTGAAAGAGGAAATAAGATACAATAGGGAAGAGGAGGCTGAAAAAGCCCCTCTCAGACTATCCTTAAAAATAGGCAAAAAAGCCCCAGCATAAGCACATAAACACATACATGCATAACAACGCAATACTCTGTATTAATAGTTGTACTCATTTGATCGAATCAATGAATTTTACCACAACAAATTTTCTCCTATATTTTTCCCTGGAAAATATAAGGCCATCGTCCAGCATGATAACCTACGTATTTGTTCACCCACATGTTGTTTCCAACTATATGACTTGTTTCTTCTGTGCAGATATTTTAAGAAAGGAAAGAAAAACATTGTGTTTTGAGTCAATACAGTAAGAGTCAGTGAAGGCCAGTGCTGTTTTGAACCTCTTTAACTGTAACTGAATAAAAAAAACATTCTTGAGAACATCATCTTTACAGAACAAGTCAGTTTTTGGAATGACATACACTACCGGTCAAAAGTTTGGGGTCAGTAGGATTTTTAAATGTTTTAAAATAAGCTTCTCCTGCTCACCCAGACTGCATTTACTTAATCAAAAATACAGTACAAATTGTACAATTGTGAAATGGTTTTGCACTATAAAATAACTGTTCAAAAGTAGTTTTTAATTTAATTTAATCATTTATTCCAGAGATTTTAATGATGAATGTTCAGCTTCATTACTCCAGTCTTCATAGTCACATGATCCATCTTATTAGTATTATCGGTAATAGTAATAAAAGTAGTAATGACTGACGTAATAGTTTCATTTGAAACCACATATAATAAGTAATAAATAAATATTTAACTATTTAACTTTTTTTAGATTTAAAAAATGCCACCTTGATAAAGAGAATAAATTTCTTTAAAAATAAAAAATAAAAAACTGGCAAAAACAGACCCCAAACTGCTAGTGTATATAAAGTATAAAGATATGATTTTCATTTTGGCTGAAATATCCCTTAAAACAAAAGTCTCCATTTCCTCACCACTGAATCTCATTTTAGTCTAGAAGACAAGATCTCATTTGTGAATTTCTTTTTAATGGGACTCCACCACTGTGACCTAACTTTGACTCGAAAATCTCATCAACTCTGGCAATAAAACCACAAAATGATGCAAACATGTAAATATGCATAATGCTGTTGCATAGCTTAAGCGACTTCCTGTGGGCATGCAAACTCTTGGTATCACAAAAAAGAGAGAAAAACGAGTCATTTAACTGACAGATGAAAAACAAAAATCAGACTAAGTGTACTTGCTCTGCCAGATCAGATTTAAAGGAGCAGTTCACAGAAAACAAAGCAAAAATCAGTCAATGTTTACTCATTCTTTACTTGTCACAAGCCTGTTTGAGTTCTTTCTTCTGTTAAACACAAAAGACGATATTTTGAAAAATGTTGAAAACCAGTAACCATTAATTATCATAGTTTTTCATTTTACTATGGAGTCAATGGCTACTGATTTATAACATTCTTTAAAATATATATTTTTGTGTTCAACAGAAACAAAGAAACTCAAAGGTTTTGAACCAATTAAAGAGCCCCTATTATGCATTAAAAAAAGTCATATTTTGGTTTTGGTCTCGCATGCAAGGTCAAAAAACTCTTTCATGGTCTTATAATATGCATTATTTTTACCTAACTATCATGACACTTCTCATCTGATATGTTCAGTGATTCATTTGTTCCCAAACCCCTCCTTAGCGGAAGCTAATCTGCGCTGAATGGTGCGGTGACCCAGTCTGTTGTGATTGGTCAACTGCGTTCAGCGTGAGACAGAGAGAAGCGGCCACCACAGCTTATCAACAATTTTGAAGTAGTCAGAGTGCAGAGTGTATGTGTGAGCCCAATGCAGGAGAGCATAAAGTTAACCAGTGCAATGCAGTTGACCACTAGCATATTGCTCTATTCTTAACCTTAAGTAAAAACAACGACACATTCAGTATTAATCTACACGGCGGTAAAAGTTGAACGAGCTCACAAACGCATTTTAATCCATAAACAAAGCGGCATGGGTCGCGTTTTCAACGTGGCTTTAGACCCAATGTGAGAATATAAAGAGTTAACCAGATACAGCACAAGCAGTTACAAGTAACAAAACACAATTAAATACATCATTTGCAAGCTAGAGAAAACAAAGAGGCAACCATTTTAAATCGCACACACTTACACTTGTGAAATGGAGGAAGGAACTGATCCATGAACAGTGTACTGTAAAGTTCCTGTCAAGCTCTGACAAAGTCCCATACAGCAATAGTCTTAACTGATCCTTTCTTTAACAAACAGCAGATAACAGCCACATTGGAAGCATGTAGATTGCTGAAGCACTCGTCAAAAAAATGATGGGAATCTTTGGGTAGGAAAAATAACACTAACTATCCCTCACACTTCAGAGCAAAGCGTCTACACGACTTGATTCAACAAGGATCTGCTACAGTGTTTGTCTTCATCTTCTTCTTTCTACAGTGTTTGTGGGTGGGGCTGGGGTTTAAATTTTCCTGGGTCTGTGCTCGCAACAAATGGGCGGGGCTTGAGTTCCATATTGACGTCACATCAACATGGCTAAAGATTTGTTACAGTGGCGATTCGTTCGAACCACTATGAGTCAACTCTTTTTATAGATGAATTAAAAGTTTTAAACATGGTGCACTTTCCGATTTAAGCCTGCATGGAATGTCATTTTCAAAAAACCCATAATAGGGACTCTTTAAGACAGTAAAAAGTGAGTAAATTATATACATTTTTTTGTGTTGAACTATTTTTTTAAGCCAGCAGGCTAAGAAAAAAGTCAATTTCTGTCTCTTATTTCTCACTTTTTTCTCATGCAAGAATCATCTGTAGCTTTTAAATGCCTACAAACAGGATTGGCATAAAACCACCACTGCCTTGTGCCCTCTCCTCCTCAGCTTTGCAAGAATCATTAATGCTCCAGGTCTATAGAACAGAGCCCATGTTAATCGGAAACGCTCCAAGCTCAAAAATAAAAAAATCCTACATGAATGAAGTCATGAATGAATGAAAAGATTCAAATTCTAATGCCAACTATGATCTGTCAAAGCTAAAGTAGGAGAACAAAAGAGTGGTTTGGACCTGCTCTTTCATAACAGCATGAGTGATCATCATGTCGAGAGAGTTGTTGGCTCTGAACTCTGACTGTGATCAGATCTATTTTTAGCTCTGAGTGCTGCAGGGATGAGCAATAGGCAGTTTTATTTGGGCATCTGAGTGCAACGGAATGAGCTTCACAAACTTTTGAAGGTTGATGCAGGTGAATGAGGCACTCCTATAGGTTTTGTTAATGCGATGCAGTAGTTGACTGTCCCATTGTTTCACGTTACAGTCTAAAGAATGATGTAAAGTAATATAAGTATTTAATAATGCATTTTAATATTACAAACACGTTGCTTACATTGGAGAGTAGCCAGATGGTTATTTTTGCATAATTAGGTTTGAATGCATATGTGACTGATTTTAATTGTCTCGAACCAAACATACAGAACATGTTCTGTCTCACAGTAAAAATAAATCAATAATAATAATAATAATACAATATAATAAAATAAAATTATAATAAAAGTAAATGTGAGAGTTAAAAATAATGATGATGCAATGCAACTAATACCCCAGGTTATTAGACTGTGTATACATAAAACATTTTTGTTACTTAAATGTGAACTCAATTTGAAATATCTAAATGTATTTACTCACTGCACTGAAAAAAATTTGCTTTCCACACAATTGATTTGTATTGGGACAACATGAAAGTCAAGTTAACGTAGTTTTTTTACAAATTTAAGTGGACTGAACATAAACCAATTAAGTTGTCCCCCCCAAAAAAATCTCAAGAATTGTGTTGTTTCAGCTAAGTTTAAATAAGTAGTTTGAACAAACAGCAAACGTCATATTTTGAGTGTGTTTAAAGCAGGTGCCATGGATATATTTCTCATTTTCATTTAGTTTAAATCAATGTTCTCAAACTCAACTAATAAATTCTATTAGTCTTGAACACCTTGATTATTTGGTTCAGCTGTGTTTGATAAGGGTTGGAGCAAAACTGTGCAGAGCTGCGGCCCTCCAGGAATCCAGTTTGAGACCCATGGTTTAAATGCAAACTGAAATAATTAATATTAAAATAAAATAAAATAAATAAATAAATAAATAAAAATTTTAATTTTCAATTTAATTATTATGAAAACAGAATATTTATACAAAAACAATGTAATAAATAAATAAATAAATATATATATATATATATATATATATATATATATATATATATATATATATTTATTTATTTATTTATTACATTGTTCTATATATATATATATATATATATATATATATATATATATATATATATATATATATATATATATATATATATATATATATTATATATATTTTTAAATGCTACAGGTGCACTTTAGCCATCGCCTCTTCATGCACATTCCAGCATTGTTTTACAGCATTGTTTTTTAAGTTTTAGTTGTTATCTGCCACATAAAACATATGCCAGAGTAATTGGTGGTTCATTCCACTGTGGTGACCCCTGATAAATCAGGAAATAAGCTGAAGGATAGTAAGTGACTGAGTTTAAGTTGATGTTTTTACTATTTCTTTTATTTATCTGAGAAAATGTAACAACTTTCAGTTCTATTTCAGTTTCCCCTTGCAATAAATGAAACAATGCCACTTTTGCCTTGAATTGTATATGGAAACTGCTGATTTTTAGCCCATCATAGACTCAATAGCCCATAGTTAGACTCAAATGTATATACTTGTGTAAATGTGTGCAAATTTATATTTTTCAGTTTTTAAATTAATTTCACTAATATTATTGTGATATAACAATAGTAATGTGAAATGAATTTATGTACAATACAGTTTGTAAAGTAATATTTTCTGTCTCAGTAAATTTATTAAATGAGAGACTTGCTTTGTTTACCAAATAAGGGGATCTAATTGGATTTGCATTGTAAACATCAAAAGTTAAAAATGTATAATTAATTTTTATTTATGATATTAAGTTATTAGTTATGATACTCCTAAAATCATTTCGCATGAATCCGCTGATTTTTTACAAAATTTTCAGCAAAAATAGCAAAAAATTTCCATAGATTCTGTGTGAACCTAGCTATAGCTCAAATTCTTAATAGAATGTTTTCTATCTATTTGATGCTCCAGAGCTCTCTGACCCTTGATTTTTCATTCTTATTTTAATCCTCTGAATCTTAAAAAGACAAAGCCCACGGCAAAACGCACACACCAGCTTCCTCGCAGTCCCACAATTCAGCCAAACATCAGAAATAATTGTAGCAGTGTCAAAGCAGTGGACACAAGGTCTTCAGAGGAACAGAAAGACCAAGCACATGTTAGCGTCCTTTCATACACAGGACAGACAGAGCAAGACCCGCAGTGCAGCTTTAACAGCCACTGACTAAACTCACTCTCTCACTGAGTCTATGATGAGAATACACAGATGTGATGGAGTCAGAAGCTGTCAGCTCTCTTACAGTAAGACATTTTATAGGTGCTTTTCCCCTATGTGAGGTCAAAACACCCAGTCTTTCATTAGTTCCCTCAGCGTGCTGCACACTGGGACAGATGAATCCCTACACTGCAACTCTGATCGTCTTGATAATTTTTTTCTTCATTCTATACATCCCGTTTAAAACTAAAACATCTCATGAGAGTGTCTTCTGTTAATATATTTGTTTTAGTTTTTAATATTTTATGATTCATTAATGGTTGTTTCAGAACAAAGAAATTGACAGATGTGAAAAAGCCCTCAATGTGTTTAAATAATTATAATACTTTATTTACTTTAGTGGCAGTTCATTCTACTGTGGTGACCTCTGACAAAGAGACTAAGGCTGAAGGACAAATAAATGAATGAATGAATTTATTTTTAGTAAAGAATTAACTACATATGGCTCTCTTGACTTAATGTCAGCGGTGGATCTTAACGTTCAAATTCAATGGGCTTCCTTCTCAAAGACATCTGCTTTATGTGCATCAAATGTGCATTTTACACATTCAAGGTTGCTGAATTATTCCCTAAAAATGGCTCTTTCAAAGAAATTAACTTGTGCTGTTTTATTGCTGTTCATTTTCTGCAATGTTTGCTTTAATTAAATGTTATAATGTGTTTTTGCAACTGGCCCTGTAAGAATAAATAAATTAAATACAGATTTCAATTAATTAAAAATCTGTATTTCCATTTATTTACACTTCTGAACTGCGTTGATGCTGCAAAGTTTAACATAGTGATTTTATTAACTTTTTTTTGTAGTTTAAAATAATATATAGTCTCAGTCTGTCATGTAAATTATAGTATAAAATCCAGGGAATGAATTGAGCAGCTCTGCTATTATTACAGTATGTTAATATTTTTTTATCCATAATACTCTTTGAAACTATTATTTTCAAAAGGATAAAATAGGAAAAAATTCTGCCATCCTTTACTCATTCTTTTCTTATTCCAAACCTGGGGGGCGTTTTCCAAACAATGATATAACCTACGGCTGATCTATCATAGTATGATGCACCGTTTGGGAAAAGAATGTAGTGAAAAGAATGTAGTGATGAGTGTTTCCCAAATCCATAGTTGCTTTGTCACAGAATCATCATTTGAACCATGTTATAACATGTTATAACATAAAACATCCATAATGATGCTCTAAACAGGGTGGAGTAACAACTTTAGAGAAAAACCCCATACTTTTCAAATGATATTGTTGTTAATGCACATACATTTAAAAAAATAATAATAATCAATTTTTTTTTAATAAAAAAAGTCAAAAATTTTGGTAAACACATGCACTCGCTATTAATCATTATCATTAATTGAAATATATGTAAACAGCACATACAGTATAGGGCCTGTTTTCTTTACAAATATTATTGAGAATATTTCATATTTTATTCTGCATAAATTCTCTTAGCTAACATGTATTCTAATCTCTCATATCAATTGTTAATGGTTATAATTTACAGTAGTCTATTTATTAAAAAATGAAAAAAAATCCTACTTAATAATAATAATATTATTATTTTTATTAATAATTATTATTAAGTAGGATATTGTTTATTTATTTATTTATATTTTTGAAAAGACTACTTTCATAATGACACATTCAAACCACCGCAGAAATCTAACCAACCGACCCATGTCATAGGCTATCTGTATCTACAGTACAGATACATTTCTTAATAAATAAGCTAGGCTACTATATTGTAAATTAAAACCATTAACATGCTATATATTTTTGTTTTCACAAGCTTAAATTATAGGTCACCTATAGCTTTCGTCATGAGCCATGTCTACATTCAAAAGGACATAAATGTTTTCAAAGTGCACTGCGAAGCGAACGTAATTGTCAGTATGAAGATCAATAAAACTGAACTGTAAAAATACTTTCAAAGCAAATTACACGTAAGAGAGATGACTTTAATGTTTTTTTTAATCATTCCAAGTTTAAATGTTGAAACATTCAAAAGGAATAGGGCAAAGGGGGCATAACTGGGAATAGAACACAACCAGGAACTATGCTTCTAACTACAGCTCTAGAGGTGTAGTTGCAAGTGCAAAAGTTTGCGATGTAGTTTGCAAATGCTCGTTGGGACGATAGATATGGGAAAAGCCAAATCAACAAACGTTGATGTTTGTAATGACAGTACTTGCGACATTAGTTGGTGAACGATGGTTTTCAGAAAAGCATCCACGCTTGACTTTCTTACTTCTGTTGAACACAAAAGAAGATGTTATGAAGAAAGCTGAAAAGCTGTAATGATAAAGTAGTTGCTTTTCCAAGTTTCCACCTTCTCAAAATATCTTCTTTTGTGTTCAAAAAGTTTTAAAACACGAATAAAAGTTTGGAAACACTTGAGGCTGAGTAGCGAGTAAATTTTCATTTTGAGGTGAATTATCCATGATGCAATGTTTCAGTTTCTTGGTTTGCCTTCACAAAGCAACTGTCTTCCCATTGGTCAGAGTGCATTTGTTTATATTTAATGAATCGGGATTGTGTTCATATTAATTATCCAAATGGATAGACAACACCTCTACAGACATACACTGTAAAAAAATGCTGGGTTCCACACAACTCCTTCATGTTTTCCCAACAAAAATTGATTAAATTAACTTAATTGTTTGTACAAATGTAAGTAGATTGAACATAAAATAAATCAAGTTGTCTGAAAAAAAACTCAAGTATTGTGTTGTTTCAACTCATTTTAAATAAGCAGCAAAAGTCATTTTTGAGTGAATCTTTCTAGCCATTGTTTCATAACTATAATCATTAATCTTTAGAGCAATAATCTAGGCTTTATATGTGTATTTGTGGTGTTTTTGAATCAAAAAGAGCCTCTTCATGTTAGAATTTTGTGTAATCTCTGTGCATTGTTACACTGTAAAACAATCCTGGTTGCCTTAATTTTTTAAGATGAACCAAAATAACCTTATAAATCCATTGAACTTATATTATGTTTAACTGACTTTAAAAAGCTTGCATAACTTATAAGTTATTAACATGATTAACAAATTACAATAAACTAAAAACATTCGCTGTCATGACTATTTGATCATCATTTTTTTACAGTGTAGAATAACATCAAGATAAAGCCTTGATTCCAGAAATAAAAATGAGATTAAATGAGATTAAGTGTAGGGAAATAAAACTGAGGGCTATAAAAACTGTCCTTAATTCCACTTCCATAGCTCAGAGTTGTTCTTGTTTATGTTTGTTAGTACCTGATTTCTATGTCTTTACAGCACTTTTAAATATGAATGTTCTCAATTGGAATAGTTCCATGATGAAGATTTAACATCCACTGACACTTTTTATACTTTAAATGCTCTTCACACTATGGTTGTTTGAATATTTTATTTTCCCTAATGTGCTAAAAAAAGATTATTCTATCCACTGTGAAAACACTTAAGTCGTTTAAGTCTTAAAAGACGTTTAAGTCTTCCTGGCACCTTTATTTTTAAGTGAGAGCATCCTTCCGTTTTTAAAACATAAAAAAGAGAAATAAATGTCGAAAGGTTGAATCGAATCTTCCTTGGGAATACTAGGATAACAGTCAGAGTCATGCTGGAATGGACAGTAGAACTGTACCAGAGGGAGGAGTGATTGTGTTCATCCTGCTTGCATAACAGAGCCTGAGTAACTTTACATGAGGGAGAAATGTTATTCCAACTTTCCTTGGACTGTCGTTTAGGATTCTATAAGAGTCATAAACAACCATTGTCTGTAGAGAGTGAGCTTTATGTTTAAGCTGTGCTGAATGCATTTCTCAACATTAATGGCAATTAAAGTTTTTTAAAAAACAGCAATGCCTCAAAAGGTAAAAGCTGTCACAGGATTCCAGTGAGAATAATGCATGAGCACACAGCTAGATTTATAGAAGATCTTCTTGGGAATCTGCAGCTTCTCAGATTCATTTCTTTCCAGGCTAATTCCTTCTGTGCGGCGTCCTCATCCAAATCTGCATTTTATTCACAGCATGGCAGGTGGTGGTTTAGTTCTGTGGTTCTGTGACTGAAGCTCATTTACCGCAGCTTTGGGCATTGGATGAGGATTGATGGTGGCTGAGCATCAACTGTGTGATGGACTTAAGTGTGTCCGCTGCTTTGGGCTGAAAACTCCCATGCACTTCCCATTTTCCCCACAGGTCCCCGGATATTAAATGTCAGAGCAGTTCATTAGAGTACGATGTCTTGAAAGGGCGACTGCCAAAAAACCATCTACAATAGCCTGACTCACAAACACGAGCACATCATTGATGAAGAAAGTTCAATGTCATCTCAGTGCTTTTTCTGAACAATGAATGCTAATGGCACTTAAGCTCCACAAATTAGTCAATTTCAAAATGGCTTGATTTATTTGCTTATGAAATGCAACAACCTGTAGTACAGCATCTGATTAATCTGTTAGTGCTGGATAATTTGAATAATGGCATTTAAACACTTTAACAAGATTTTTTTTTTCCTATGGGAAACACAGACAGGAAAAATATTTTGGAAGCAAAAGTGCTGAAAGTGGGCAGGCAATAATGCACGCTGTATCTTTGGTATTTTACAATAGAGCATTAAAATGTTGTAAATTTAATTATGCTAGGCATCAATTCAATGACCCCATTCAATGTTAAATGTCCTGTAAATAAATTTTACAGTTAAATACCACTTTATTTAAAATATGATATGATATTTAAGTTGTCAACAAAAGACATAAATTACTTGACATAAAACTTTTGAAAAGTTATATTCTGATAGTTTTAAGTGAAGAATTTGACGCCATTGGGGGAAAAATTGTTATCAGATTTTAGGTTAATGTGAGGTTTAATTATGACGGCAATTCTTTGCCAAAATAACTGAGTGCACCCGTGAAGTTTACACGCGAGGAGAAGTGAACCGCGAGGAAAAGTGAACCGTGATAAGATTACAGACCTATACGCGAGGAAACTAGTCCTAAAACTAGCCCCGAGACTGACAAAAATCCAAAAAGTTTCGTGCAAGCAGAGAGAAGAGCCAGTGAGTGAGCAAGAGAACTGATCGCACAGATGATGAGATTGGTGCACGAGGGTTTACAACGAGTTCATGAGTGCATGTTTCCTTGCGATGAATCAGTTCAGCGTGCACATGAGCACTATTTTCCTTACGTGTAGGTCTTAAATTTATTCACGGTTCACTTCTCCTCGTGCGTAAACATCACCGGTGCGTTCCGTTATTTTTAGCATAGAATTGCCATCATAGATAATTATGCGTTATCATTTCGTACTGCATAATACTGTACAATTATAATACCTCTGACTCAAAGTTTATATTTATTTAGCATGAATCATTTGACAGTGGATAATTAACTCAATTGACTATCAAATATCAGAAGTAATATTTATACTATTTTAATGTTACGCTGCTTAAATTCACCCAGATGAAAACTTATTTAGTCATGATGAAGCCTATTGTAGTGTGTTGACATGAATCATTTCATGACTGATCAGAATTTTTAGCTTAAGCTGATTTCTTGTCATGTGTTCTAGTTCACTTTCCTGAATGTCTTATTCATGTTCATCTTTTCAAGATCAACCTGTTGAAAAAAGACAGCATATGCTGAATAGGTACAGTATGTTCGTAGCCATAGCAGTTGACGTATACTTGTTTTAGCTGGTTCTTAGCTGGTCACGAGCTGCTTCTTTGCTAGTCATGTCAAAGACAGGTCATTTCACACATATAGTTTTGAAGGGGGGACAATGACAACAGTCACTTATAGATGCTATAGACTGATGATTTTCCAGAAAAGTGACTCAGTCTAGCACGTGTTCTTATGACAGTTTCTGCAGCTTCATTGTTATGACCCCTCTAGGTTTGGCAAACAACTAGAATCTCAGTAAATACTTGCTTCACTTTTAAACTATGTAATCTGTATGAAACAAATTGCAAAACGCAATCTTTCCATCTGAACTCATTATATTATTCCCCACGTGTACGCATTCAAACCAAAACACATGATGGCAACTACTTCAATGACCACAAACTTGAAAAAACAAAGACGTCGCTGTCATTTAAAAGAGTTTGTGCCATTAAAAATAAGTTTGTAATTAGACTACAGTGATTGGATGCAGCTTTATTTAGAGGACATTGCGTTACAATAAGCTATTGATTCTTACGGTAGTTACATATAGTTACATAGGTACATATAGACAGGATGATGTCTGATCCTGCTTCCTCCAGAAAACAGCCATAAAGAAGAAACTAATTTGATGAGAAAGTTGTTGTTAAATTTGATTGGTGATTCAAAATGTGAAATTTAATCACAAGCTTGATGTTTGAATATGATGTTTCCCTATTTGCCTTCCCAAGAGGCATTTCAAAGATGGCCGTTCAGTGAAATCGTCACATGCTGGTTTAACAAGGAAATAGTTGCTTGGGACCAGTTTAAACCAGCTCAAACCCACAGCAATGCTTTAAAATACACCAGGATATGCTGTTTTCTTCAATAGACAAACTAATGACGTCTAGCACACATTTTTCTTCTCCTACCCCAAGCTGTTTTGAAAATGCTATGGTGATGACAAATTATCCAGTGACCCTATTGAAAGCCTGAAACTGTACAGAATATGCAGCAGAGATCAGCAAAGAAAAATATGATATGAAGACAATCAATGATGCTCACTGTACAAATCAGGGAACACTTTTTAAGATGTGTACTACTACACCACAGGTAACCCTGGTTGAGCATTTCCCTCATTACAGCATCCTAACACCACTAGAACTGATGAACTGTTGTCTTCAGAGGCCGACTGAAATGAGAAACTGTATTCACTGCAGCATAATTAGGGGCCTTGACTCTTGGGATGCCTTACAGTCAGACAGAGAGAGACATGAAACGCCAGTTAATTTGGCCTGCGGAGGGAGCTCGACGGCCTGGACGAGGATGACAGAATCACTGTCTTTACAATCTGCCTCAAGAGAGACAGACTATTTCTCCTCCCACAGTCAGATCCTTACATAACGTCATATTCCTGCGCATGTGGGGCTTTAAATAGTTCCAGCACAAATGGCCATTAATCTGGCGGATAATTTACAAAGCACATGACTGGCTGCATTCTCTTTTAACACTACTTATTAGCTCATCTTTAAATATAGCTTGATATACAACACACATGCATGCATTATAAAGTGTAAGTGGTCTTAAAGCTGGAAGAGCTGGAGATAAAGATGCGTTAAATGTGCAAACAATGTCTGAATTGCTTTCATGATGACATGTTTATTCCCAGCTCTCAAAGTTACCGGCTTTAGGGATAAAGATATAAGCGTCCCCAGATGTCTCCTGGTATATTGTTGAGGGTCTGTGGGGCATCAAACAGTGTCTCACTGCCCTGATGCCTTTGAGTCAAAACTTCAGCGAACACACTAACAAGCACAGGACCAATCAATTAGAATGCTATTCTTGTCCCACTATCTCTGCTTTAAAATATATGTGATGTTATATGCAGATAATATGAGCCTGCAGACGCTCGGCTTTAATCAAGAGGAAATCTCAGGCACTGCGCCATCCTCAGGGCAATCATACATTCTAATACCCATGAAGACATACGGTTGGATAGATGGCAATCTTGGAAAAGGATGAAAATGGAATGAAGCCACAAGAGACAAAATGAATAATAATAATAATAATAATAATAATAATAATAATAATAATAATAATAATAATAAATTACAGTGACAATCAATTAATCAATTAATACATTTGAATGGGACTTTTACCAAAATTGGAACTAACTATTTTACAGAATTTTTTACTTAAAACAATAACTTATAACAACAGGAAATATCTTCTGATTTCACTTTTCAATTTTACTTCATGGTCTTCCATTTACTTGCAAACTTTATATTATAAACTACACTCACTGGCCACTTTATTAGGTACACCTGGACTAGTACTGTGCCGGACCCCATTTTGCCTTCAGAACTGCCTTAATCCTTCGTGGCATAGATTTAACAAGGTACTGTAAATATTCCTCAGAGATTTTGGTCCATGTTGACATGCATCATGCAGTTGCTGCAGATTTGTCAGCTGTACATCCATGATGCCAATCTCCTGTTCCACCACATTCCAAAGGTGCTCTATTGGATTGAGCTCTGATGACTGTGAAGGCCATTGGAGTACAGTGAACTTATTGTCATGTTCAAGAAACCAGTCTGAGATGATTCGCGCTTTATGACATGGCACGTTATATTGCTGGAAGTAGCCATCAGAAGATGGGTACACTGTGGAAATATAGGGATGGACATGGTCAGCCAAAATACTCAGATAGGCTGTGGCATTGACAGGATGCTTAATTGGTACTAATGGGCCAAGAAAATATCCCCCACATCATTACAACACCAATTCAATTTTTTTTTCAATTCAATTCAATTCACCTTTATTTGTACAGTGCTTTTACAATGTAGATGGTGTCAATGCAGCTTCATATAGAAGATCATAGTAAACTGAAACGTTTCAGTTCAGTTTGTCAGTGTTTAAGTTCAGTTCAGCTCAGTTCAGTGCGGTTTAATATTCACTACTGAGAGTCCAAACTCTGAAGAGCAGATTCATTGATGCGCAGCTCTACAAATCCTGAACCATGCAAGCCAGTGGCGAGAAAAAAAACTTCACCAATTGGCGAAAGTGAGGAATAAAAAACCTCGAGAGAAACCAGGCTCAGTTGGGCACGACCATTTCTCCTATGGCCAAACGTCTTGTGCAGAGCTGCAGACTAAGCGCTGGAGAAGCTGGACGTCAACGAGACTTGTCTGTCCCCGGAGCGTCACAGGAATCAGTCTCATGCTCTCCACTCCTCCATGACCACCACAGCAGCTGCTCAGGATATGGCCTGGATATGGCCTACTTGACTTTGCTGTTCGAGGTACTACCAGAAGCCCTGAGTTTTGAGATCTTAACAAGCGGGTTGGATTGTAGCGAGACAGAAGGTTGGTTAGATAAACGGGAGCTAGATTATTTAAAGCTTTATAGGTAAGAAGCAATATTTTAAAATCAATGCGAAACTTAACAGGCAGCCAGTGTAAGGAGGATAAAATTGGAAGTGATATGATCATATTTTCTAGACCTGGTAAGAACTCTGGCGGCTGCATTTTGTACTAGCTGAAGTTTATTAATAGAGGATGCTGGGCAGTCAGCAAACAGTGCATTACAGTAATCCAGCCTAGAAGTCATAAAAGCATGGACTAGCTTTTCTGCATCTGAGATGGATAGCATACTTCGTAACTTAGCAATATTTCTCAGATGAAAAAAGGCAGTTTTTGTGACATGGGATATATGGTTTTCAAAAGTTAAATTGCTGTCTAATATGACACCCAGATCTTTAATAGTAGAGCAAACGCTAACTTTGTATCCCTCTAATTGCAGGTTGAGTTGTGAGATCTGCTGTGTACAGGATTTAGGCCCAATAAGTAATATTTCTGTTTTTGAGTTTAAGAGAAGAAAATTGTTGGTCATCCAGTCTTTAACATCTTTAATAAACTCAGTTAGCTTAGACAGTTTAGACGTCTCGTCAGGTTTAGTTGAAATATATAATTGAGTATCATTTGCATAGACGTGAAAGCTGATCCCATGTCTTCTTATAATGTCTCCCAGGGGTAGCATGTATATTGTAAACAGCAAAGGGCCTAAAACTGATCAGTCACAACCACCAGCCTGAACTGTTGATACAAGGCAAGATGGATCCATGCTTTCATGTTGTTGATACCAAATTCTGACCCTACCATCCGAATGAGCAGAAATCGAGACTCATCAGACCAGACAATGTTTTTCCAATCTTCTATTGTCCAATTTTGGTGAGCCTGTGCGAATTGTAGCCTCAGTTTCCTGTTCTTAGCTGATAGGAGAGGCACCTGGTGTGGTCTTCTGCTGCAGTAGCCCATCTGCCTCAAAGTTGGACGTGTTGTGTATTCAGAGATGCTCTTCTGTATACCTTGGTTGTAACGAGTGGTTATTTGAGTTACTGTTGCCTTTCAATCAGCTCTAACCATTCTGGCCATTCCCCTCTGACCTCTGGCATCAACAAGGCATTTGCGCCCACAGAACTGCCGCTCAATGGATATTTTCTCTTTTTCAGACCATTCTCTGTAAACCCTAGACATGGTTGTGCGTGAAAATCCCAGTAGATCAGAAGTTTCTGAAATACTCTGACCAGCCCGACTGACACCAACAACCATGCCACGTTCAAATTCACTTAAATCACCTTTTCCCCCCTAATTTGTCTGTCTGTTAAAACTTTAAACTTAAAATTTAATTGTTAAATTGCACAAAAATATCACTTCAGCTCCAAGACATCAGTTTTATATTTTCTGTCATATTTAATTTGATTATTCCTGTAAAATTTTCTTATTCACTGTAAAATGCAATAAGTTACCCAAGTAAAAAAGCAAGTGAAACCCATTGACTTAAAAGTCATGAGATTTCTTTGATTAATAAGCAACAAAAAGTATGGACACTAATAAATTCCATCTGAAAGGTACCCTACATAAAACCACTGATAAATGCTCACAAGCATTGTACACCAGAAATCTCATAAGACTTGTCTGAATTACTCAAAGAAAATATTAAGAAGCCACTTCCTGCCATCCTGTGATGATTGTGATTACGTCACAAGACAACGTTTTTATGTCTTCATTGGCTAGAGTTAAATAATATAGAACATATAATAAAAAGTGTAATCAACTCATGGCCAAGACAAATTACAGAACTGTATTAGTCTATAAAACTGCAGAGACAAGACGACGTGCACTCAGACACAAACCTACGTCAGCCTCACCCCAGAGAGGACAGAAAATCGCCCCACAGCACTCATTAGGACACTGGCTTCCCAGTGAAGGGTTACTGTGCACATACACAGCTGAATTACATGAACTACTGTATGTGAGGATATGAACTAATGTATGACATAAGAGCGCGCTTAATGGGAAAAATGAAGTCTGCAAGAGATTGGAGTGAGGATGATTTTAGCCAGTGTCCTAAAGCCTGTATTCTGAACTGTCTAACCCGATTACTAAAATTTATAAGCACATTGGAAATAAAACATCAGCGGAGAATATGAACATCCATGAATTTGACTGCTTTTATAAATAAATGATTTGCCTCAAAGATTAAGTGCAAGAATAATGGTAAGATCACAATCTTGCAATAGGATTTTCTTCCACATAATCCCTAAAAAAAGATACTAATGCTAAATGGAGAGGTCATTCTGAGTGTGTGAATTTGAACAATATGGAAGGAAAAAATTCTACTGATGGAGCAGAAGAGAGAAAACAAAGTCCTCACTGGTCAGATTACAACCTCATTCACTTTCACAGTTCAGCTAAACATCACTTCAGTAAAAATACAGAATTACAAAAATATAGCTTAGATTTGTTTTGCTTGAAGCAATTTACAAAATGCAGCTAAATAGAGCGGAAAGTATCCAGTCCGGTAAGGCAGTGCAGTTAGTGATGGGTGAAGTTAAAGAAAGAGAACCTTTCACAGAAAGTAAATAAATTATTTATAGGGCATTCACCTGCTCTTGACTTCATGTTTTCTGAATATCTCTTAATTAATCTGCAGCGGTGCGTCTCAGAAGGCTGATTTTCCTCATTAATAACAGACACTGAAATAACAAAGCAGCACCAAATTAACATTGTATGAAGGCCATGGAAATTCCAGTGCTTGATTACAGGCTATTTTTATGACTGTTTGTTTTAAAATAAGATGATTAAAGTGAATAATTACAACAACAGATGGTTGAAAGAATTTATGAATCATACAATGCTATTAATCCAATCTTTTTGCTCTTTTTTGAGGGGGTTAAAACATTTTAAGGGATGAAGAACAGATTAAAAAAAAACGAGGATGATGTCAGCCTCCTTTGTTAATCTTTTTTCAATGCAAATATTGAAATTAATAATTACTTCCAAACAGCTTTTTAAATGTCCAACTACTATATCAAATGGTTAGTATTTCTTTTTTCAGAGACATTAAGTAAGGTATAAAGATCATCCCGTTTACAAATGAACATCCATTAAAACAAGATGTACTTACAGATGTACGTTATTGTGGCTTATTACACAGCGATTTGCCACAAAACTTAATGTCAGACAGAACTTTGTTCTGAGTCATAACATTTGATTACTTCTTTCATTAAATGCAAAGTGAACTGAAAAAATAAATAAATAATGGAGTAGGTGATGGAGTATACACTAACTTGCCTATTATTCAGTCACAAGATGGCACCAAACAGTAAAAATGCAAAGCTGACAAAAAAAATAAACTAGCTGAATGGAGCTTACAAGTAAATGTAAATCTGAATGTAAATGTATGTATATGGATGTGAACATATTCACTGACGGTCAAGATGACTCAAGTACCTGAATAAACCTGTGTTATTCAGTGGATGTTATCTCAGAATAACATGACTTGGAATGTCTGACCAATCAGTTGGTTGGTTGTTCTCACAGAATCAGTTAGTTGGTTGTTCTCACAGAATAAAGCCCAACAGGCTTCTCAGCAGCCTGACGTAAAGCGGAGGGCTGTTTTATAATTTTCTTGATAACGAACTTTATTCTGCCTTGATGTGCATTATCCCACTTATTACATGGCTACCTAAAAACTATACACAACATTGATCTGGGCTGCGTTTCCCAAAACTATTGTTAGCCAACTAAGGATGCAAGTTCCGTCGTTACAAACAGTTCGTTGATTTGCTGTTTCCCAAATCCATCGTTCCAACGAACATTCACAAACTGCGTCACAAACTGCACTTGCAACTACACCACTGGAGCTGTAGTTAGAAACATAGTTCCTGGCTGTGCTCTATTCCCACTTATCCCCCCCTATAGAGCATCCTTATGGGCGTTTTACGCTATAACTAACGTGGTTTAGGCGATGGATCTGCGACAGAGAAACTAGGGGTTTTGGAAACACTCGTCACCACATCGTTCTTTTCCCAAATGATGCATCGTACTCTGATATTTCAGCCCCGAGTTCCGTTGTTGTTTGGGAAACGCACCCCTGAGCTGTAATAATTTTTTAACCTTTTCATTGAAGGTAAACCTGACAGAAACAAAATGCATCCTGTAATAACCTACTTTATAATTCAGTCAGTCTATTCACTAGCGGTCAAGATGATTTGAAGTACCCAGATGAGCCTTTGTTTTAGTTTAAGCAGTTGTTATCCGTAAATAACATACATTGGAATATATAATATAGAATTATCATTAAAACATGACCGCTACACTTCTTTACGCAAGTAAAAAAAGTGCACAGTGCAGATTTGTTTGTTTGTTGGTTTTCAATATATAATGTCAATGTCTATTATTTTTACATTTTAACAATAATGTGATAATAATGATAATATAGGTTGATTAGTTTGGTGAATTGCTCATAGCATTTCATCTTTATAAATGCCTTATACAGTAAACTTAGAGTAAAAGTCTTTTTCATTCACTGTTTGAAGAAAATTAGAGGTTTGAAATATTGACAGCACACTGTTGAGAGCTGTGTATAGATAAAAAAGTGCACTTTCCTGTGGAGTTTTGGTTCCTTTTTACTGTCGCCTTTGGTTTTCTTGGTTGGGGTCAGTGGAGCTGCTCCTCAGCAGAACATCATTCAACAGTGACATTTCTACTAAACTGACAGATATACAGCCTGTCTGATATATTGAATATGTCCCACAAAATGAAATATTGTTAACTGATTTTTATTTCCCTTTTTCATCCTTGTGAACCAGTTTGGATAATTTGCATTGTACACAACACAAGCACTTTAAGCAGATAAGAGAATTGTGCGTTTAAAGCATTTAATGATGGTATTTTTAACATTATTGGAAACTGTTAACAAAAACATATAACATACCTACTGAAAAAAACAGCTTAAACCAGTCTAGGCTGATTGGCTGGTTTTAGCTGGTGACCAGCCTGGTTTTAGAGGGGTTTTGGCCATTTCCAGGCTGGTTTCCAGCCATTTCCAGCCTGGTCTTAGCAGGTCAGGCTGGAAAATGATCAGCTAAAACCAGCTTGACCAGCCTAGCCAGGCTGGGAGCCCAGCCAAAACCAGCTATGTCCAGCTTAAACCAGGCTGGTCAAGTTGGTTTTAGCTGGATTTAGCTGGTCATTTTCCAGCCTGACCAGCTAATGGCCAAAACCCCTCTAAAACAAGGCTGGGTCAACCAGCTAAAGCCAGCCAACCAGCCTAGGCTGGTTTAAGCTGGATTTTTCAGCAGGGATAATTAACAAAGATTTACCAGCTACCAGTAACTTTGTTGCTCTCATAATTCACAATTTTATTTGACTTTTTATGAGAGCTTTACTTGATCCAGATAAATCTAAAGTGATTTGGGAATAACACTGGAAAATGACCCATGGAGTCATTTATGATAAAGCCTTTCAACTCCAGGTAATTCAATTTAATTTCTTACTCATTATCCAAATTTAACAACAGCATTTCAACCCTTTGCCTCATATGTGGTACAAAAGGTGGTAAATGGTTGAGTTCTAAGTAAAAGTGGTTCAGGTACAAGTATGCAATTCCATATCACAGATCCATGGAATTGATTTTCCATTGGATCCAGAGGTATGTTTATTGGGCAATTTTACAAACTCTAATCTCCAACATAATTGAGCTATTAATCTTACTGAAATGTGCTGACTATAGCTAAAAATGTATTGCTCTGGAATGGAGGGCAAGAAATTGACATGGCAATTGAACTGACTGTACTTCCCAGACGTTTGCAACTGTACCACTGGAGAAGATTACACATTTTTTGAGAGGAAGGTGTGAATTATATAACAAAATCTGGAATACATTTTATTATTTAAAAATAGTACTACTGATTGGATTTGATAATGTATGGATTTTGCTTTATTTTTATTTTACCTTTTTATTTCACATTCTGTGTGTGTTTCATCATTTGCCCTGTCTGATGTTATTTTATTGTTATTTGGAAAATGCAAAAACAATAAACAGCATTTATTTACTTTATACGGTAGACACGTATTAAGCAAGCAATTTTACACTAATAAACATGAAGATTTTTTTTCATGAAGGATTTCTTTCACTAAATGTGAACATTACAAATTTGTGTGTGAAATGTATATGCATTATATGTATATGTAATATGTAATATACATTTTTACAAACGAACCCATTGTTCACCCACTACATCACATTAAAACTTACTCAAAGCCCTATTACCAAACTTTTTAAATGAACTCAAAAAAACTTGATGGTAACACTTTATTTTTATGGTCTATTTGAGTATTAGTAGACCGTCTGCTTAAAATCTGTTGATACTGCTCCTTCAACAGACATTTAACTGACTATAAGAAACTTTGCAAGTACATGTCAACTTACACTAACCCTAACCCCAACCTAACAGTCTCCTTATAATCTAATGAGAATTAGTTGGCATGTAGATGCAATATAACTTAAATTCAACAACGGACCATCAAAAAAAAGTGTGGCCAAACTAAATTTAGGTCAAAATTACATCACAGCAGATTTTTTCTATTTCAGAATCAGAATCAGAAAGAGCTTTATTGCCAGGTATGTTCACACATACTAGGAATTTGTTTTCGTGACAGAGCTTCTACAGTGCAACAGGATTACAGAGACAGGACAAAAAACAGATAATAAATATATTTTAAAGAAATAGAAGTAAGTAATGAGTGCAAATATACAGATTGACAAGTGTATGTTCGTGTTTATTACTATATACAACGTTATATGTGCAGCTGTTAGTGTATGTGCAAATTGGCATGTAAAGTGTGTTGTTAAATAAGTGTATATGTGTATAAAAGTGTATAGCAAGTATTGATGTAGTGACTTTAAGTAGTGACTTTAAGTGATTTGCTTAAAGTACACCACATCAAGGCATTTTTTCATTTGTAACATCAAAAACAGTAGACAGGGAAGCATTCATGCTTATTCCTTTATTTACTTGCGAAGAAAATCTGTCATAAGGGATATATTCTATATCTGTACATTTTTCTTCTTTTCATCTTGCCAAGTACCTGCCACTGAGATGAATGCCACTGCCACTGAGACCTTCTTGGCTCAAACAAGCAGATTGCAAATCAATCAGGGAAATGTACCTTTAATTAAGCAGAACCAAAGTCTAAAACGTAAGCTAATCAAAACACTTTCCTGCTTTGCTGCCTTCCAAGCTCAACAATTTCCTTCTGGAAATACGAGTCACAGTTGAAATCCCGTTATAAAAGAAAAATCACCACACAAATTCTCATTTAGCAAGGCTCGCTACTGTCAATAAACAAATAATCATTGCACACTTGCTTGAGATTTATCTTATGAAGAGCTTTTTCTGGCATCACTAACAGAGATCTTCCTAGAATCCATCGACCAAGCGGAGCACTGTGGTCAATAGCAAACAATCCTATGGGAAAACCACATGAATACGTGATCCACAGGTCTGATGGCACTAAGGGGGGGTAAACACTGACCCCAATGCCAAACACTGTTAACTTAGAGAATCAATGCACTCTGAGGACCTTCTGCTGTTTTCAGCAAAATGGAAAGTTCAAAGGTTGGTTCAATAGAAGCCGTTTCAATGGAAATAACTTGATCCGCCCACATCATGATTCAAAACTTACATTGCGTAGTCACACGCGCCATGAATCTAACTTGTCATTAAGTTAATGACAATACCTATCCAGAAGAGATCAGCACAAGATGAAAGCGAATCAGAAATATAATTACAGTCTTTTTTCTTTGGCACCTCGAGGGCCATTGAGAACATGTTGCAAGGCAGGACGAGACTGATTAGGAACCTGAGGGCGAATAGGAATACAGATGTAGGAGTGTGTGGAAATAAGAGTTACCATGAAAACATGACACAAGGAAACGCTCAAGGAGAAACTGTTGGCGTAATTCATTATATCTCATTACAGACACCTAATGAATACAAATTACACTTACTTCACCTTAAACTAAACAACATGAGTATTCTTCACACAATCTCAAAATAGCAAACTGTGTGAGTATTTCATTTCTTAGCAAAACAACCATTTTAGAGCTAATTTTGTTATATGGTTCAGTTTATTAACAAATGTTCTTATGGGCAGTTTTACACGACATCCTCATGTGCCAAGTAATAAAAGAGTGGTCTTTAAACTATACGTGGTGGTCAGGGTGAGGGCTCAAAATTGCCTGCTTATTAGATGCCCAGCTTTCTACTGTCCTATGAGCTGCATAAGATCATCCCACTATTTTCGGAGACATCTGAACTTTTTTGGAAGTTTGTTTGATATCTCAAGCCGCCTTTCCACTGCACACAACATTTGGACAGAATTTTCAGTTTTGTCGTGCACCATGGGAGAGAAGCTGTTCTCGCAGTGTCCGAAATAAAGGAGTATAAAAGCAAGAGCCTTTGTTCACCAAGGTTAAATGAATGAAAACTAGAAACTCATAAACCGTTAAAAATTTTGGAGGGAATGTGGAGACAACATTATACACTCTTTTTTACTCATTTATAAATAGATTTTTTTTTTTAATATAAACTTTTTTCTGATTCAAAAAATAACAAAAA
This sequence comes from Danio aesculapii, assembly GCF_903798145.1. Lineage (NCBI taxonomy): Eukaryota > Metazoa > Chordata > Actinopteri > Cypriniformes > Danionidae > Danio > Danio aesculapii. Next base: position 29,814,589 of record NC_079443.1, on the reverse strand, counting down.
ACTCCTATTTCTCATCTCGCGCGCATGGACCTGCTTGGACAACACTGAAATACATCACATCTAGTCGACTGCCTGCAGTCGGTCTAGTTGTAGGAGTTCAAATATTTCAACGGATCCGCAGCTCAAATCGGATCCGAATTTTCCACATATGGAGATGGTTGGAACTCCATGCAGCTCCCGGACTACTGTCCATTGGAAATTAATGACTTGCGGTCTGTCGCTTGACGTGTGCAGTGGAAAGGAGGCTTTAGTACAGACACTGCAGATTTTTTTGAGAAATATAAACAAATGCCGTAAGGTAGGGGTTAAGACTAATAATGTTAATACATTTATATATGTAACTTAACATATACATTTTATATATTTCGCCTTTACATTCTGCACCTACAGTATGATGGTTGAGAAATTTGGCTAGTATAGCAAAAAATGTAGAAGCAATTTTATAGATTTGTGTAGTTTTTTTGGGACAACTTGATTGTTTTATATTCGATCTAATGCACTTAAAGTTGTAAAAACTAATGATAATTAACTTATTGTTTTCATGATGCACCAACACAAATCAAATATGTGGAACTCAGAATTGTTTTGTGTTTTTTATATTAAACCTTTACATATTTTCAAGTAACCTTTACACCACATTCTTAAATGCAAGGGGTCTAAAAAAACAATATAAATCAATTTCACTACGAGAAGGGCCTCTGTCAACAGAGTTCTACTAGACCAACACAGACAGCTTATGCCGTATATGTAGTATTTAAATCTTTTACTTCATTGAAATTTTCTAAATTATAAATTTTACATTTAAACTGCATTTGGGTTAGTGATGTTCAGATCTGATCATGTATTGGAAATCGGGGCCCGATCACACAGTTTCAGACTCGATAGGAATCGGACGTTACTACTCAATCGGGACTTGAATATAAGTATATATAAATATAAGTATATGTATATATGTATATATATATATATATATATATATATATATATATATATATATATATATATATATATATATATATATATATATATATATATATATATATATATATAACAAAAAAAATAAAAATAAAAATAATTATATATATATATATATATATATATCTATATATATATATATATATATATATATATATATATATATATATATATATATAGCCATTATGTTTTAACACATTTATTGTTATGCGATGGCACAGAGTTAGACCTCTCTCTTCACTCTCACATCCCTTTGCTGCAGAGACGCTATTGGTTAATGCCGGCAAAGTAGAGCACAGAAGCAGTTTGAAGCAGAAAACGCGAGCATTTAAAAAGATTAAAAAGTTAATGACGACAACATGGCCATAGCAAGCTGTGAGATATGTAAACTTGCGGTATTTAAGTGCAATTTGTTTTATATTAATTTTTATTTATATTTACTGTTGCACTAAAGTTCAAAAGTGCAGAATTAGTTATTTGTTAATTCATTGTTTAAGCTACTTCACAGAAGTACTCTGTTTGTTAACAGAGATGTTGAATGTAAATAAGATGAATTAAATAAAAAATTAGGAACATCCTGGATCTGTTTCTTCACTCTGTATCGGATTGGGTTTCGGTATCAGTAGATACACAAAATCAAATGTCACAGACTCAAGGGCAAAAAACCTGATCGGGACATCCCTAATTTGCATACACACTAAGAATATTACACAATACTAAGAAATAGTCAATACTTTTGGTCTAGTGGACTTTTTCACTGCAAGTCTCAGGTTCAAAACCCGCCACGTTCAAAGCATTTTCTCTCTGTCAAAATAAGCTAAAAAATGCAATTGAATGTGAACGGATGTATATTAGGAACAGTGATGCATGTTGGCCCATTTTCTTTAGCTGGAGTGGGCTGTGGATGAATGACAGCAGTGTGCGTTTCTGAGAGCTGTCAGTTAATGGAGAGATACAGTGTGCGCAATTGTAGATGAATGCCTGTGCTTCAGGGCCTGCCGCTGAGCAGAGCGATGGAAACCACTTAATGCAGCAAACATTAAAGTGTTCAGCTCAACAAGTTCACTCGTTACACAGAGTGAATCCAAACAAACAGAATGTTCAATTGAGACACGAAATGTAATGGAACAGACTGACAAAATTAACTATCATAGTAAATTTGTGGTTTAAGAACCATTTATTCTGTCTTTAACCATTTAATCTCCATTTAAAGAAAAAAAAAACTTGTTTGTGTCCAACAATTTGTGTTCCTGACACCACAACACAAATTTAGCTGTTGTTTTCTTTTTCTTTTTTTTTTGTTAATTTGTTTTAATGGTAATCTATGGGCAAAACGTCAGCCAAACAGTCATGATTCCAGTAAAAGAGTTAAAAAACTATCTGAAAATGATAACTACTTTACTAACAGTTTGCATTAACATTCTCTGCAAAGAATAGCGATTAAAAGGTTTTGACATGCATTTGTAGGAATTTTCTGTCCAAGTTTTATGTGAGTGTAGTATGTAAAGTGATCGTGCAATGCGATTTACTAACGTTTGCACTTTTCAAATTATGGGTATCTGCACCATTATTTAACACCTAAAATACTCTTAAATGTTGAGCTGCAAATGGCTGCAGCTGTTGCAATGACCATTTTGCACCATGCCTGGTAATGGGTCCAATAGTACACTAAAAATATCTGTTAATGAACAGTTTCCGTATTTTGTGTTTTCTGTTTATTTATGGTTGTGAAGTGCATTATGGGATCTTGATCTCTGCTGACTTTTCGTGTTGAAAATCCAACTCTGCGGATTAACAAAGTGACTTTTATTGACATTTCAGTAATTTTAGACAATATTGTGTTTGATAATATATTGAGGACTAAGTTTGTAAAATAAAAGAAAATGTACTGGCAGCTTATTATCAGGTTTATGTAGTGTAATATATAACACCAACCCAGACAATATATCACTTTAGTCTATTAAAAATGTTCATAAAAGTCACTTCTTTAAATCTATCAAGGTTAAAGGTTATTGAAAGAAAGATCAAGATCTCATAATGCAATTCAAAAGCCTAAATTAGTGATGAAAAAAACATGAATCCCACAATACGAAAAACTGTCAATATAGTTATATTTTACAGTGTATCTGGATGCGGACTTTTATTTGCAAGCTGAGACGGCATGTCTCAGATATGCAATGTCAGACACAATGCACTTAATAGAACTTGTGATGTCACAGTGAGGTGTGCGGATTAAAAGCTTGCAACTGCACCAGATCTGCATTCAGACCCCTTTACATACAGCAGGTCACATAAACCTTATGAACATTGGCTCTTTTTAATTGTCAATATGTTAAGTTGTGCTGCGCTTATTGCACTGGTCAGTATGTAAATGAGAAGTTACATCTTTGTTTTTTTTTATTTGTGCATTGTCTGTAAATCCTCCATAGAAATTTCCATGTTGTTTTGGAATTACGCTTACACACAAATTTGCCATTTTTAAAGTATTTACTCATCCTCATGTTTAAATGATGTTTGTTATTCTTCAGAATCAAGTATATTCCAATGTAGAAACCTAAAAAAAAATGTAACAATCTAAAAATTCACTATACTAAATTACTGTTCTTCCTTGATGACAGCTCATCTGAAATTGTGTAATGTATTGACTGCATGTTTATATGTTTTTTAATGGAACGGTAAACAAATTTAATTTTATCAAACAATCCTCCATATCAAAATCAGCTTTCATTATTCATCAAGGTCAATGCTTCTTTAAATATTTATGTTGCGTTAACAACAGATGAGATTTATGTTGTGTCCTCGTTAGAAGAACTAGAGCTGCTCTTGTAAAGCAGAGATAAATAAGCAGGATGATAGCAGCGCTGTATTCTCCCCGATTAAAGTTGGAGCTGTGGGGCATGAGTACACATTCATGCCAATGCGATCACAATGGGCCACCTGAGTGAGAAGTCATTAACATCCCATAGCAGAGTTCTCTGCCTCATTCCCTCAAAAAAAAAACACTTCAGTGTAAGCACACATAATAAAAGAAAAAAAAAAGTCGACTTACTAGAAATGACAATTTAATCCTACAAAATTACATTTGATCTGCAAAGAAATAACCTGAATGTGTCAATTAATTGTCATTGTTTCTGGATGAGAGTTTAATTAATTAGACTCCCAGTCATGCATTTAATAAGAACAACAACGCTTTTGACAGTTCTAATGGATCTGCCTCATGGCACAGCAATGCGACTATTCCTCGATGATCAAAGCTGAGAAGTATTATAATAGGCTTTAATTAGCATGTTTATTCTGAAGCTAAATTACATACAGATGCGTCAAAATGAAAATGCCACAGTCGGGGAGAAAATGGAAGTGATATTTGAGAGTGAAAAAAGAAAGGTGATGCATCAGTGAACCTGCAGAGGAAACTCATTTAATGACACAGATTGTTTCTGCGATGTCCTGAGTAAATTGTTACCGCTGGCACTTACATAACCCACTGTGGCAGGCCCACATATCTCCCACTGCATGCTCTAAAAGGAAAACGCAATAGCTAAAATGAAATTCACTATTAGATCTCAGCACACAGACTCAAAGACACACAACTCTTCACTTTCTTGAAACACTTTACAATAAGAATCCAATTGTTAACATTGACGCCACTGACTAAATTAGCAACAATTACCTATCAGACTTAAAAAGAGAGAAAAATAAAATACATTTAGGTCATTGTTTAATTGATAAACTACACTGTAAAAAAAATTCTGTAAAATTTACGGTAAAAAAAACGGCAGCTGTGGTTGCCAGTATTTCACCGTTAAAAATACGGTACAAACTGTAAAAGTAATTCCTAATTTTTACAGTAAACTACCGTATTTCATTAATTTATAGATGTAATATGTCTGTATTTTGAATAACCAACATCTACACATCTTTTGTTACACAGATAGACACGGCCATATGTAGGTGGTGATGAGAAAGTTATATAATGAACCAATGCTCATCACAAACAACTTTTCCTACAAGCAGAAAAGTGGAACAGTGTATAGAAAGTGCTCAGTGTCATTCACACAGCTACTAAACACTAGTGTGCTAACACGCATATTATTAAAGTCATGAAATAACCATTGTTTATCAACATTAGATGTAACATAAACCTCTAAAGTACATAACTGATGGGAAAACAACTAAAAAGATCCATAGTAACGTCAACAAAAAGCATAAAAAGTGATGTGCCATGCAGGGAATTCTGGGAAAGTCAATTTCGGTTATTCACCGAATATATTAAGGAAAAATACTGTTGAGCAGTTTACGGATTTTTACTGTAGCATTTTTACAGTATTTTACCATTGAAATCACAGCCATTTTTTACAGTGTACTTATAAACATTGAATAACTACTGAGATCGAAAACACTATGCGTACCGTTTCACTGATCTCAACCTTTCAAACAGTTCAGTGAGGACCGGCCACGTTGTTATTCAACACTGTGATGTGAAAATGAAACTGCTAACTGGCATATATTATGATTTAAAAGACAACGGCAGAGCTCCTCTCCACAGAGTGTATTATGAAGTATCAATCACGTACGAGCTTTAATGATGCTTCACAGAGACACACCATTCTAATGTGGGAAAACTGCTAATGCATTAACCAGCCTGCCACTTAAACAGCAGCTCAGAATGGATTATGATGCACCAGTGTTTACTGTGGATAAAAGCATGCATTCATAATATGAAAATGACCTCTGTTTAAACAAAGGCAAACAAGAAACCACAGGAAAGAAGTATATTTTATTTTTTATTTTTGAAGTAATTTCCTGGGTGATTTATTTTATAAATTGGGTCTTGTAGGAGATGATTATGTCTGATAGTTTGAGTAGACGCAATAGTTTTAGTTAGTTTTAGTTAATCATGTGATGGATAATTGTAAGCTTGCAAAATTTGGTAAGACTGAGTGGAAATTTACACAACACTATTTTCTTTTTTTAACACCATTGTTTTTATTATTTCAGATTTTGTTTAATATAGAAAGGATACAGCATATGATCATTTCGTAAAACAACCCCAAGTTCCCACCTACACCCAGGTAGACATATTCTATAATAACAGAAGTTAAAAGAATTCTGTAAAAAAACAAAAACAAAACAAGTATAATGTTATAAATAGAAATATAGAGTAGAAGTTAAAGTACAAATAAATAACATCATGGGACACATAAAGTACAGATAAACAGAAAAGCTGTACATTACAAGGTAGAAACAAAAAACTTGACAATATTAAAAGCTCTAATCCGGGACGTTACAGTTTTTGACTGAGCTCCATGTACAGGTATGTGCGCTATTGGAAGTTCCATACAAATATTGTCCAACAAACATAGGCCCCATTGATGTCTACTCATTATATGAGGAGGGATCCAGCGGCAGACCAACATTTTCTTAGCAGCTAAAAGGAAGTTCTTTTGTTGCATGGAAAGTGACATGTTAGAAAAAATCATTTAGGAAAAAGCATACTGGAGTCAGTTCTACATCTTTTCCTAACAAAAATGAGATACCATGAGCCCATGAGACCAAATGAGACCATGATACCATGGGACCAGAAAGGATGAAGTGTAGGACATTCCCAATAATAATGAAAGTAAGTGCCAACTGCCCTCTGTGGACATAAATTATAATCTGGGGAAGGTGACACAACACCATTTTCAACTAAAAGTGGAATATGTTAAATTGTTCTCTTATATCTAAATAGTAGGTATGTGGCTTAAGTAAAATTGTCAAGAAACCATTTTATATGACGTTTTATTTCCCCAGAATACATCCCTATCTGATGGTTCATTCATTCATTTATTTATTTATTTTCTTTTTTCTTAGTCCTTTTATTAATCTTGGGTCACCACAGCCAAATGAACTGCCAACTTATCCAGCATATGTTTTACGCAGCGGATGCCCTTCCAGCTGCAACCCATCATTGGAAAACATACAAACTCTTTCACACACATACAATATGGACAATTTAGCTTATCCTATACCATATGTCTTTGCACTGTGGGAAAAACCGGAGCACCCGAAGGAAACCCACGCAAACACGGGGAGAACAAGCAAACTCCACACAGAAACGCCAACTGACCCAGCCAGGGCTCGAACCAGCGACCTTCTTGCTGTGAGGCGATTGTGCTACCCACTGCGCCATCGTGCTGCCATCAGAAGGTTCATATTGACCATATTTGGAAATAACCATGAATAAAGGCCATGAGGTCTGCTCTGACGCTCTCACAACTTTGGTGCCTGCTCTCACTCTCTCTCTTTCTCTTTATTCTCTCTCTCACACACTCTGTGCTCTGAAATATACGTGTGCCAAATAATACTTTAAAAATATTTTAACAAACTGGGTAGATGCCTTGTAAAATCTTTACAACTGAACTGGTTAAGTGGTTTATTTTAGTTAGCTATATTTAATTCACCCCCATTTTATTTCCTTCCTAGCAGTAGTACTCAACAAAAGAAACAGATGGGTATTTCAAGTATTTTGAAGCTTTAACGTATATGAAACACAGCCAGGAATTAATTTCAGGTCAATTTAATAAATGCACATATACTGTACAATATACAGTTGAAGTCAGAATTATTAGCCCCCCTCTGATTTTTTTTTTTTCTTTTTTAGATATTTCCCAAATTATGTTTAACAGAGCAAGGAAATTTTCACAGTGTGTCTGATAATATTTTTTCTTCTGATAATATTTTTTCTTCTGGAGAAAGTCTTATTTGTTTTATTTCGGCTAGAATAAAAGCAATTTTTCATTTTTTAAAAACCCTTTTAAGGTCAAAATTATTAGCCCCTTTAAACTATATATTTTTCGATAGTCAACAGAACAAACAATCATTATACAATAACTTGCCTAATTACCCTAACCTGCCTAGTTAACTTAATTAACCTAGTTAAGCCTTTAAATGTCACTTTAAGCTGTATAGAAGTGTCTTGAAAAATATCTAGTCAAATATTATTTACTGTCATCATGACAAAGAGAAAATAAATATCTATTAGAAATGAGTTATTAAAACTATTATGTTTAGAAATGTGTTGAAAAAATCTTCTCTCCGTTAAACAGAAATTTGGGAAAAATTAAATGGGGTTAATAGTTCTGACTGTATAATAAATGCATAAATGTGCCTTAAACACTCAGCAGTCTACATGTGTTTATTGCCTCATTACAAACATACGTGTCAAATTTCACAATATACAATAAATTAACTAAAGATGCCAATAAACATATCTCTCTCGGGTGGCGCTCAATAAATTTATAATCTGTATATCCACAATTTGCATCCTGATGCACATTCAAGCAGATGGTGGAGAACTGCATTATTATTATCAAAATAATAATAATAATAATAATAATAACTCTGCAGTTTAACAAGCTAAAACTTTTAGCAGTATGAATCTAACATATTTTCTCAGTTTGGTTGTGTTATTTTTTCCAAGTATAAATGTATTTAATTTAATTTAATGGATTTATAAATTACTCTTTTTTAAAATTAATTAAATCAGCAAATCTTCCCTGCATTGTCCTGGATTGTGGCTGAAAGGACATCCGCTATGGAAAACGTATGCCAAGTTGGCGGTTCATTCCGCTGTGGCGACCCCTGATAAACCAGCGACAAAGCCGAAGGAAAATGAATGAATGAATCAGGAAAGCATTGTTGTTAATAAACACATTCTTTTGCACTTTTCAGTCCACAGCACTGAGCGACTTTACTGTAAAAAAAAGCACATATTTAAAGCCCTGGTTTCAGTAACAATCAGCAGTGTAACTGCAAGCATATGACTGCAGATGCCGTGACCCCTATTTCCTTTCCAGTAATCCATATCGCTCGCTCAGCGCTGAGAGGTTAATCACACCGAAGGGAAAGAAACCTCCCCCAATCCTCCTCTCCTATCCACACAATGCCATGTTTAAATATAGCAGACAGATTATTAAATACATAATGATCTCTATAATAGTTAATCAATTAAGAGGCAATATAGTTTCACACTTACGCAGCACCATTTAAAGTATTAAGATAACACAAGCTAAATTATAATATCAGATCGCATTATTCACAAAGACACCAGCGGCTGAATAATAAATCAATTAATAAAGGTCAATGCCAAGGAGCCACTGCAGCATAAAAATCAATGATGGAATGCATCATAAAGTCATAAAAGTGTGAGAGGAAAAACACATTAAACTGCTCATCTAAATGCAAAAGTCAATCTGGAAACTCAAATCGTCATTGTAATAGGATCTCGAGAAGAGAAAGTCCTCATCTATTAAAGCAGTCGTTGATAGATTGCATAGTGAAGCAGTGATTCATTCTGTTCTTCCTGCTTTCTTTGCATAGCTCATTGATCCTAAACACACAAGTCAACAGAGTGATTTATTAAAAATGTAGAGGTTGGGCCAGGTTGCCCTCCGGCATATGATCTGGCTGGCCAAGCAGTGCCAATCACAGAGAAAGGGACAAAATCTCATCATCTGTCAGCATTTTGCTCAGAAAGATGAGGGACATGGCAGATGCTTAGCTAATAAGCTAAAATACAGTACAAGGGCCCAAAGGAAAAACTGCAACAATGTGATAAAATGTGTCAGTTTCACTACACAGATATGAATTCACATGCAGGATTCCCACCCTAAGCTAAATGTAAAATTTTCTGTCTCTTTGAGCAGTCCCTAAGAATTCTGTGATCATACAAAATTATGAATTTAATGTTTAAAAAAAATCAAGCAAATAAAACAAAATTGAGATTGCATTTTTTTAATTACCTTTTTACAGATTTTGGCCAGCCATGGAAAAAGTTGAAACATATGTTAGTTGTCAGAAGCATCATGTGACATTATTGCAACAAACATTCAGCCAAAGCATATTAGAACAAGGCTACATTTGTTGTATCAGCTAGCAATATATACAAAAAAGAAGAAACATTTCAAAGCTATTATTGAAGATATATAGTTATATATCAAATATATAATGTTATAAATATAACAAGCTTTTTATGGTTAAGAGGAAAACACTTTCTCTCTTTGTTCCTCTCAGTGTTCCCTTTATATACTTTATAGAGACTTGTGGTTATTGAGGTCAAAAAGTAATGATAAAATGTAACATAACTAACATGTGTAAATTTGTGTATATTTTCACAGTTAAACACAACACAAGCAACGCAGCAAATTGCCACTAATATTGAGAAAAGTCACCACATAGCAGATATTTTATCTCACAATAATCAGATTTATTTCCTGCAAAATCCATGATGGACTGGTTGAGCAGATAAAAACAGCCACAGACAGTATTTTAACAGGTTCAGCCTTGTGACTGCATTTGATGGCTGCTTGACAAGAGGGAAGGAATAAAAAAGCAATGAAAAATGGCCTAAGCATAGGCAAGACACATGAAACAATGTGACAAAAAAACTTAGTATTGAAAAAATACATTTTGATAAATGAGAAATAACATTTAAGTGAAGTTTATTTATAAACTAATTTCGAGAGGATCACGTGCTTATGATTTATCATGGCTGGTTTCGCATTAACTAGCACATGATTCACCAATCAGATGATTCCTAACTTAGAATAACCAGAGTTTGAAGACCAGAGTTTGAACTTGAAGAATCCCCCCTTCCACCCCTACTCCTCCAGCTTACCCTTTATAGGGCGGCACGGTGACCAAGTGGTTTGCACTGTTGCCTCACAACAACAACGTCACTGGTTCAAATCCTTAACAGGCCAGGTGTTGTTTCTGTGCAGAGTTTACATGTTCTCCCCGTGCTTGTGTGGGTTTCCCCCCACAGTCTAAAAACTTGTATCATAAGTGAATTGATCTATCTAAATTAGCACTACAGTCAAGCCCTTAACCACCGTATCTCTATGTAGCAATGTATAATCTATCATCAGCTTTAAATAAGGGGGGAGTTCTCGATACCTACCTGAGCTCAAACTCCCCTCTCGCCCTGCAAATGGGAGGGAGCCCCAGGCTCCAGGATCTTATGAGCTCAGGACTCTCTCCCGGGACAGTATGCCAAACTTGCTTTATAATAAATCATCAGCTGAGTGTGAACTCTTGAAAATGAAATAAAAAAATGTAAAACAAAAATCCCTGATATTCTATGACTTGGACAGTTAAACAGTTAAAACATTTCCTGACCTTCAATGTTGGAACGACCTTCGATTTCATGATATTCCGTAAATTCCATGACTCTTGGAAACCCTGCATATGGTAGGAATCTTGCTTACTGTAAAAAATTTGAAAAAATTGGATAATTTCTACAAGGTAATTGTGTTATACAGAATAAAGGAAAGAAAAAAAAAAAACTCTGCATGCGTTTACCTAGAATGCATTGATTACATTCACAGGCAAAATGCAATTACTCGAATTGGAAGTGAAAATGCAGTGCTTATGTGAAAATGTTGACAGAGATATGACTCTGATATAACAGCTTCAGCGATTCCAGCTCTGTCGTGAGCAATCTAAATACCGATCCGAACCATCACTAATGCTGACAACTGCTGTGACTCTCTCCAGTCTCCAAAAATAGTCATCACCTCCATTATCTGAGCTCGCCCACCGAGAGCCTGCAAAAGTGAGCTGGCAAATGGGGGAAATTGAAATCAAGACAGCTTTATCAGCAGCGACTGCCACGGCAGATAACTATGAAAGAGTTTGCAGTGAGACTAGTGCTTCACAAGCACACTTATCTTCACTACTGCAGATTTAATGAGGTGATTCAGCCTAGATTTGGATAACATACACACAGTTTTCTTTTTGTCCACTAATTTTTGTTCCAAGTCTGACTGAAAAAATACAACTAAGGTGAATGAAAAAATAAAGATGTAAATATTATGTACGTGACCAAGCTGCCAGGAGCCAGGCTTTCATCTTTTCTATCTGTTTAGCATCTAGATAATACCTTGAATAGAGCGTGTTCTCTATTTCAAAAAGGTTTGCAGCCTTGCGATCATAAACATGAAAGGATATAATAGAATACGTAAAATAAATAAATAAAACAAACATGACTACAGCTCTTTAACACAAGATTCCAGGAATACACAGTCACACATTAGTTATTTTCAGCACATACTTTTTGTGTACTATGGCTATGCAAATTTGCAGACTTTAAAATAAAATAAAACAAAACAAAAAACAAAATAAAACAAAATAAAATTTAAAAATAATAAAATTAAATAAAAAAGAAGTCTTGCTGTAGCTTCTTGTTAACAAAGCCTGCATTTATAAAAAGTATAAAAAGGTAATATTGTTAAATATTATTTTTATTTTTTTAAATAACCATTTTCTGTGTGAATAAAGATTTTTTTAATATTTTCCTGTGTTTTTTGTGCAGCATTACTCAAGTCTTCAATGTCACATGATTCTTCAGAAAGGCATTTGAATGCTGTGCACATGTACAGTATGGCAATAGGACTGTACACAATGGTTTTACACTATGCTGAAATTATGTGGCTCATGATGATTAACATCTGACAGAAATTACCACAGTAGATATAGTAGTAGCCTTATGTAGAGTTTTTTTGATAATAAACACATTTGTTGCCATGCTTTATATCAGCTGAGACAACAAGAGAATCAGTAACTGTAGAGCTGAAGAAGCAAATAAGTCCTGAAATCAAAATACAGAAAGACAAAGAAAAAAAGAGAGTAAACAGTGGCATTACAATTACAAGGTACATTACTAAGATTGTTGTCAAGAAAGTGTTGAGAAGTGATACCCAAGAGAATTGATTATAATGTAGACTTCTCTAAAATGATTCTATAGTTTGTTTAGAAGAAATGCTGCAGTCATAATAAAACCACTAGAACTAATTCACCAATTTTCCTATGGGTTTATCTTAAATTCATGAGTTAATTAAGGTCAGTTACAATAACTTAATGAAGTGCACACACTCACATCCAAAACATTCTTATCTACACCAAACTGAATTTTTTAAATTAAATTAGATGATTAATTAAATTAGTTAACATTGCTCAAAAATAAGTGAAAGTTTTTTTGTACCTAGTAGATAAAAAATCTGATTGTATGGACCTGAATTTAAAGGATTAGTTCACACAAAAATAAAATCCTGTTATTAATTACCCTCATGTCGTTCCAATCCCCTGAGACCCCCGTTGTTTGTCAGAACACAAATTAAGATATTTTATATTAAATCCAAGAGCTCTCTGACCCTCCTCAGCAAAGGTTGATTTAAAGTCTAGCAAAGGAAACAAAAACATTGCCAAAACGTTCCATGTGACTTCTGTGGTTCAACTAAATAACCTGTAAAAGCAAATTTTGTTCACCAATATCTGCTCTTTCTCTTCAGGTCATCAGGGTGTGCATTACTACATGGCAATTAAGCAGGGTAACACACAAGCATCATATTGCCCATAGTAAATACACACCCTGATCTGATGCAGAAGGCAGATCATTTCACTTAAAGTGATTACAATTTAATCACTGAAGTCACATGGAATATTTTGACTAAATTTTTGGTGTCTTTTCTGATTTTGAACATCTCACAACCCTTGCTGTCTATAGAGAGTCAGAGAGTTCTTTGACGTAATCTAAAACATCTTAATTAGTGTTCTGAAGACGAACAAAAGTCTCAGGGGACTGGAACAACATGAGGGTGAGTAATAATAACATTTTTTTCACTTCTGGGTGAACTATTCCTTCAAGCTGACTTAAATATATGATATCTACAGTAGTTCAAAGCATGCCTGATATCAGACTTTGTAAGAATAATACATTTTAAAATAAGTGTTATTTTGTTTGTGCTTCTTCACACAAGTATAACATAGAAGTTTCAGGTATATGGGAATCTAGTTGATTGTGTTTTTGAAGGTAAACTTTTGTAAGGTTTGTGTGGTAAAGAATGGAGTTTACGGTTAGGTTGAAGATGAGCTGAAATAAATGTTAGACTGCTTATAAATGTATAAACTAGCACATGCTTCTCTCTTGATAAGAAGCACCTAAGCATGAAGCTATGAGTTAAAGGGGTAGCTCACCCAAAAATAAAAGTTATCCCACTATTTATTCTCCCTCATGTGGTTTTAAGCCTTTATGAGTTTCTTTCTTCTTCTGAACACAATTTTGAAGAATGCTTGCTGATTCTACCTATTGAATTCCATAGTTAGAAGAAAACAATATGGATGTTAGTGGGTGACATCGGCAGGCATTCTTCCAAATATCTTCTTTAGTGTTCAACAGAAGAAACTAAATAGGGTTTGAACAAGTGAAGCAGGGTTCGAGCGATCGTTTTGGTCGCATATGCGCCCAAATTTTTTTCTATGCGACCTCAAAATATATCTTGGAGCATTTGTGCGAGTGCATAAAATTGTTGTTGTGTGACCAGTTTTCACAGCAAAATGTTCACCACATACATGGATTTAGGAGAAATTCACGCATTATGCATCTTTGCACCTAAAAACATTAAACACAGCGCTCAGGAATGGTTTAAAATAGTTGTCATGTCAACTTGCTGCAGTAAACAAAACCTGCAATGCTTCAAGTTCTTCTTATTGGCCCACTGCGCTAGAACAAAACGCGAATGGATTGGTTAATATCAGCGGTCAATCACTCAGTTCAGATGACAGGGAGCTACAGCCGCAAAATTGTAAAGATCTGGATACGAGAGAATTAAAACAACACAGACAGATTTAGTTTTAGAAACCACCTAAAGTTACAAATAATGGCACATCTGATCAGTGATCATGTAATGAATGTTAATCCAGCATTTACACTTTTCAAAGAGCGGATAAAAGACTTCCAGTGGTTAAAGTCCGCTATGAAAATGACTAAAGCATTCACCGTAAAACCGGTGGGACAGAGTTTTCAGGTAACAGTGGTTGCATCATCTACACATTTTAAGCACGAGATTTTTAATCCTTCATTTAATCGTCATGATGCTGTCATTCATGCGACTGGCACCGCGTTCACCACCGCTAAAGAGCTTGCATTCACTGAGATGAAACTAATATTGCAGCTCGTGAAAAGACCGTTAATGGTATTAAGATGATGTATGCAGATAATAAGTTATATGTCAATATCATATGTGCAATATCAGACACCACCCGTGAGAACAGCACAGTTATTATCGTTGACTCATCTCATTCACGTCAAGCAGTGCGTGCAGGGCCGGTGAAGGCATGCAGATTTTTGTTTGTCTGTTAGTTTTGATTAGTGTTGATTTCAAATGCAATAAATCTGTTAAAATAAAACTTGTAGTAACTGTGATCATAACTTTTGGTGGGTGCGACTAAATTAAATGTTGTCTGGTGCGCCTACATTTTTGAAGTTAGAAGCACCGGTGCTACAAGAAAAAAAGGTAATTTCGAGCCCTGTGAAAGGCGAGTAAATGATGGCAATAATTTGTGTGAACTATCTTTTAATGCCATGCAAGCAACTTGTTTAATTGCTTTACACACACACACACACACGCACACACATACACACACACAATAATAATAATATATGTGGCTTGATGCCAGGGTTGCATTTCCCCCCAACCCATGTTTTTTATCATCTGAACCGTTCGAGACATTCATTAAAAGTAGTTATAGTGGAAAGAAAAGACAAGCAAACACTGCAGTCAAATAAACTTTATCTAATTTTGTAACTCCCTTTTTTTTTTTGCAGGAAATCCACATCAATATCACTGTGTAATAAATATGATATATAGTAACAGTAAGAAAAAGAATGAAATAAAAGTAATGAACATAAAAAGTAATACACTAAGCTATATTTTTGACCATTTCTAAAGAATATGTGCTTCTTGACTGTATTGTAGTGGTTGCCAGAAAATCAGTTTTGATTGCTTTGAAAAGTAATAGCTCTACTCTCCACACCTCTAATAGTATTGGAAATCATGGCTCATTTTCTCCTTCGCTGACTGTTTCTACCCACTCTCTCTTTCATATGCAAGCACTGAGCTTTCTGTTTGTTTCTCCATGGTGTAAGACTCTATAACAAACTCTGCCCAGGGAATTCATGTAAGCCGATCAGTGCCATGAAGACTCAAGATGAGATTTTAAAAACCTATGAAAAAGAATTCAGAAGAGAAAACAGTAATTGTACTCAAGCATTAGCTGATTATGCAACCTCATTTACTGTTAGTCAACAGTGTCTTTAAAAAAATATGTTTTATAATTCAGATATTTAAGCATCATTATTTACTTACACGTCTGAGACTATAACTGTTAAAGGTCCCGTGAAATTAAATAAAAAAAAAAGATGTTAGTTTCAAGGATATCTATTAGCTAAATAGCGACAATATTTATGTTTAGAAAATATAAAACTGATTTAAACATCCAAAGCTTGCAGTTTGCCACTTCCGCTTAAATGGATCCACGATTTTTTTCATGCAACCTCATACTTTCTCATTAAATCTTGGCCAATCAAATGCTCTCTAGTATCTGTCATGCCCTGCCTCCTTTAAGGCGCTTTTCAGTTGATGCGTTTGAGCTCAACAACTCTCCCTGTGGCAGAGCTGTGAGGAAAAACTAAACTGTTGACTTTAAAAGGGGAGGAGCTACTCTATAGCCCAATCCCAATTCTATTTTTGTACCCCTGCTCCTCCCCCTTGGCCCTTAAAACAGAGTGTGAAAGAAATGGGACACCACTACAACACCTGCACACATCATCGTTTGTCATTGGGATCTCTCGCTTCATATCGACAATGGCGACTGCTGTAGTTATTCCAGTTGTGTTATTTTTTGGTATTTATCTTCAGGAAATCACTGAAGGCATATATTATGTTATCATAACGATATAATGTGGCAATTAGATCGTAACTTTATTGTGCATTTACACTGTGGCCATATTCATTTATAAACACACATAAACAACATTAACATTATACCAGACACTCATTCATTTTCTTTTTGGCTTAGTCCCTTTATTAATCAGGGGTCCCCAAAGCGGAATGAACCGCCAACTTATCCAGCATATCTTTTACGCAGCGGCTGCCCTTCCAGCCACAACCCAACACTGGGAAACACCCATACACTCTTGCATTCACACACATACACTACGGCCAATTTAGCTTATTCAATTCACCGATAGCGCATGTCAGATGTGGAAGTATGTTGTGGGACTGCTGTATAGGAGTTATTATTATGGATTGTAGATAGCAAAATGTAGCCATTTTCATTTTAGCGGTTTTTTTTTTAAAGCATGACTCTAAAACACAAACGCAATAATGGCTCCTTCCGTGTGCAGCCATTCTGCCATTGTAGATAATGTATTCTAGGAATTTTTTTCTGGGATAATCTCAGTTTCAAGGGGTATCTAGCCCTTCCCTTAGGCCTACGCCTTCAGGCTAAAGAGAGTTGGGACACCCCTACCTCTTTACATGAACACACAAAACGAGGGAATTAGAATTGGGCCTATGTACCACCCTCTCTTCATTTTACATTTCAATACATTAAATAAAAAACTACATATTTCAAAAGCACTTCATGGGATCTTTAAGAAATTGCAGAAACATTTGTCATTATGCCAATGACCCCAAATATGCGAAAAAACACAAAACAGACAACAACAGCTCTATTAACTGATATAGCCAAGAGATAATAATCACCCAGCCATCTTTTCATGTTTTATTGTGCATGTAATTGCATATTGAGACATATCCCTTTTTATTTCATCATGATCATCAAGTGTTTATTAGCTAATGACAGAGAAAACTCAGGAAAATTTTGCCTTAAATTAGGTGCTCATTTACCTTCAAGAGCTGCATAAGGTCTAATGAGCCACAGTTAATGGCTCTTTTTATTAGTCACGTTCTCTATCTGCCTTTGAAGGGGATTCGACATTGCTGAGTGCTAATTAACCTTGATGTACAGTCAGAGCCTCAGATGAGCTGATCCACTGAACCTCTCACATGAATCACGGCTGATTCAGAGGAAGACCAACTTCCAGTATTGATAAGCTGACACTTATGCTGAGTAAATGTGCGATTAGTGAAGTGCAGCAGGTGTTATATAGACACAGGTCACGGGAATGAGATGGGAGGAATCTCTGTGGTTAATAAGATACTGTAGCTGTGAGAGAATTAAGATCTCACTTTTAAATTTAAATTGATCGCTGTTACTTTTGTGTTAGACCAAGAGTTTTCAATCTCTTAGATGAAAATGGACTGCCAAAGTGCACATCATTTTGATTTTAAATAAATAAAATAAATTTATCTGATAATATTAAGATGAGTTTGTTCTGACACAGTTTATTCATTCATTTTCCTTCAGCTTAGTCTTTATTTCAGAGGTCACCACAGCAAAATAAACCACCAGCTAATCCGGCATATGTTTTACACAGCAAATGCCCTTCCGGCAGCAACCCAGTATTGGGAAACACCCATACACAATCATACACTACGGCCAATTTACTCTAGTTTTATTCAATTCACCTATAGCGCATGTCTTTGGACTGTGAAGGAAACCGGAGCACACAGAGGAAATCCACATGAATACAGGGAGAAAATGCAAACTCCACACAGAAATGCCAACTGACCCAGCCGGGACTCAAACCAGTGAATTTCTTGCTGTGAAGCAACAGTGCTACCCACTGAGCCACTGTGTGCCTGAAACAGTTAAATGGTTAAACTGATTTCTTGTAGTTTTGTTACCATTTTCTCTAAAGTATATCAAATCAACTGGGATAATGTGAGAAATGTGGGAATCAGTTTTGTTTTGACTGCAAATGAAGTTTGTTGGAATATGGTTTTAGTAGCTATAAAACTTTATACAGCAGTTCTGTCTGGTTCTTGAATCTGATTTGCTGATAGCCGTGTGCTATTTTGCAAATAACAGCACTCGTCCAGCTTCTTAATTCTTCACCCTTGTGTATTACTCCGCCCACATACAGCAACAAGCACAAGACACTCTACAGTTTGACATATATTGCTGCTGTTGGACAACATAATGTACTTTTAAGGCTTTTTAGTCAATGTAGTTGTTTAGATTGTAACTATGTAGTTTATTTATTAGGATAGTGCCTATTTAAAAATATTTATAATTTCGGAGCACCGGATTCAGCGCATCAGCTGCCATCAACCTGTCTGAACAGACCAAGAAAAGTGACAGTTGACGTTCCACCAAAAGATGGAGACAGAGGCCTTGGGTAAGAAAAACAGCATGTTTTCAGCATTAGATTCAAACTACAGCTGAACAAATCATTATAAATCAGGTAAGTGACATTCTAAGCTGATCTCTTTCTTTTGTAATTTGTATTGATGTATTTATACCACAGAAACTGAATACCAAAGAAATCTCTGTAAACTGATGGCATTTCATGCCGTTCAGCCTTATAATCGTAAATGTGAGCAAACATCATCTGTTTTGTCGTCACTTTAGACATTACGCTAGAGAATCATTCAAATACTAGCTCTATAGTGACGTTGGTGAAGTAGCAGCGGTTTCTGCTGTTCTGACCGTCAGCTGCATATGTGAAAGAATGTGTATGGCGGAAGAAAGTAGTTCCTTGTACAAAACTGTTTTTGAGGCTCTCCATGTTTGTTTGTTTTTATTTTATAAACACGATTATGCCATTGAACTGTTGCATAAATGCAATAATCACACTCATTGCGATGTGGCTGTACATCGTCACCGATAGGGGCACTGAGGCCAACTCATGCCTCCTACCAGTGCTGATATACAGCCACATTGCACTGCTACTTGTGTGATATTGGTCATATATCTAATATATATATATATATATATATATATCTAATATATATATATATATATATATATATATATATATATATATATATAGTTTTTACGTTGACTTGAAATGCCAATTTTCCCTCCAGCACTGCCGCCTCACAGCGAGAAGGTCGCTGGTTTGAGCCTCGGCTGGGTCAGTTGGCATTTCTGTGTGGAGTTTGCATGTTCTCCCCGTGTTTGCGTGGGTTTCCTCTGGGTGCTCGGGTTTCCACCACAGTCCAAAGACATGTGGTACAGCTGAATTGGGTAAGCTTAAATTGTCCGTAGTGTATGTGTGTGAAAAAGAGTGTATGGATGTTTCCCAGTAATGAGTTGCAGCTAATAAAACATATGCTATCGTAAAACATAAGTTATCGGTTCATTCCGCTGTGGTGACCCCAGATAATTAAAGGGACTAAGGGACTAAAAAATTTATGAAGGAATGTATGACATTGTCCATTACAAAATTCTGTGATCTAAGCACTTTTGATATCACTTTTAAAGACATTTGCTTTAAATTAAATATATTGAAACGTGAAAGTTTTTTTACTTAAATAGTAATAAAAATAAAAAATAAAATAGGCAACACCATATATTGATATTTTAATGACACCAAGTTGACATACAATCACAAAATTACTTATATTCAACAGAATGTCTAAAGAGGACCATAGAAAAAGGGTTACCAAAATAATAGTAATGATAAAAACAGTGCAGGATACATTACTCAATAAGCATAACACCTAAAGTAGATGGGGTTGAAAAGTCTGACCAATATTAAATAGTGTAATTTGCTTGCTGTCACAAAACCAAGAATTTATGGCAGCTAAAATTTAACATCTGTACTTCTCTTCCAATAGCCAGCATGGAAAACAGCTTTTCAGCCCATCCATATTTCCCATCGGCCTCCATATACTTAGATCTGTGACACAGTTCAGCTTAGCTTTTAATGACATTAGCATATGTACAATTGAAATGGCTCACCTTTAATAGCGTCAGCCCTTCAGTTCAAACGTGCGGCAGCAGATGTGATGTGCTAAAAAGCTTAAAAGGGCTTTGTTTTGTGAAACTACTCAGAGAGACCTTTTCACAGTGAGACAGAGAGAGCCATGAACATCCTTTTGAGTGACATTTCCAGCACAATCTTTCACAGCTAACTCACTGCATAAATTTATACGCTGATCCCACAAAAACTTTCCCTGGATGCGTATCCTTCGCCATTGCCATTACCTGAATTTAGGGGTGCGATTACAGCAAAAAAGTAAGCTTAAACAGAGTGCAAACAAACTTGATTTTAAAATTCTATTGTCATATAAGGAAAGGTATGAATAATTGACAAAAGCAAAAGGAAGAGGCTGTTAAACCTCAGGAGTGCATTACTCTCTAATAATATGACAGCCTGGAGTCAATTATTCTGCTTATACTACAGTTACTCCAGCACAAGACATTGTTCAGAATGTTTTATTTAAGGACATTTTTGTCCATAAAACACTTCTGCATGTAGGACTGTGTCATTTATTATGTATCTCTTAACAGAGTAACAGAGACTTGAGCCATTTCTAATGCAGTTATTAGAGACAGAGAGAGACCTGATTGGTTAAATGATTGATTGATCAGCAGCAGCATCTCTAATAAACATAACCGTTTCAAGAAGAGAATCATTAATATTCCACTACTGAGAAATTTTACTTAACTGCAGAACAGAGCTGATAACATATTTCTGTGTAATATAATGTGTACAGTGTTCCCTCATTATTTGTGGCGGTTATGTTCTAAAAATAGCCTGCAATAGGCAAAATCCACTAAATAGTAAGCTTTATTTTTTACAATTATTATAGATGTTTTAAGGCTGTAAAACCCCTCTTTGTACACTTTTCACCGATAGACATTAACATTTTCACACTTTTCTCTCTTGTTTAAACACTTTCAAAGTTCAAACTTTTGTAGATAAAAAAGTTCTGTATTATAGAATGAAATCAAAGATCAAATCTTGTTGTCAGGAGCAAACAATCATCATTGTCGGCAAAAGTTTCAGAAAGCTTTTTAGCTTTTGTGCGCATAATGTTGTCATCCGGCGTAATATTCTTTTTTCACTGATCTACAAAACTAAAGCAGACTCCATCCTTACGGGGGTCTCGCACATTGGATGTGCAGTGCAATTGACAATTTATTCATTTTAATTATTCAGATGGCGCTCTGTGGCACGGCAGAAATATGATCAGTGTCCTGAGTCGTAGCTAGGAACTGCAGGCAGCTGCTGACTTGTGGTGATGGTGTGCGTACATTGATATAAACCTATGCTTACAATTCTAAAATGCATGGCACGTCATAGCAGTTACAGTTACAACCCTTTTTTCATCCTTGTTTAAATTCGATCAACAATTTATGTTAATTTGGCAGTCTGAACGCATTCTGTACTGTATACAGTAGGAGACTGATTGACAATTGTCTACAGCCAATCAGAACACAGATTTCTATATATAATGAAACGCAATCTTTTGCTGTTTTGTTAATTTTTTTAAGTAAATGTCATGAAATGAACCTTGTCATGTATGGTTTTTTACCCATACTCCAAAATTGGTCCTTTGTTTTTAACCTATCCAAGTGCACATATACATATTGAGTGAGGAGTGAGAGCACACACTGTGAACATACACCTGGAGCAGTGGGCAGCTTCCAGTGCACTGAGAATTAAGGGTTAGGTGCCTTGCTCAAGGGCACCTCAGCTGGGTATTCAACATGGAGAAAGTGTGGTTCATTATTCCCCCCACCTTCAATTCCTGCCGGGACAGGGAATCGAACTAGTCCAACTCACTAACCATTAGGCCACAGCTGGCCCGATGCCTCAATGTAGGCATAACTGCTATGTTGTCTACACCTGCCTGGAACTTCATTAGATATGAGATTCAAGACTCTTTCCCTGCCAGTGGGACTACATTTTATTAAAGGTCATTCTGATATCAATAGCAATTTACTGCTGAACTGATAAGCAATGACATTCTGTTGCATACAGTATGAAATAAAGTAGCGAACACACCAAAGACTCGGTAGATCAACAATATTTGTTTGAATTGCACACTGCATGGACCATTCATCAGCTCAATTGGAGCAAAAGGAAAGACAGCACTGCATACGCTATACAGTAAGTGAACTGTTCCAGTTCAGAAAATACTGCTGTTCCCATTACTGGTCATAGAAACAATAAAGTTGGGCTAATCTTTTAGTGAGGTCGTTATACAGGATTGTGACTTCAACAAGCTACAAATGTACAAAAGGTGAGTCTGTTACAATGTTTACATATGGCACTGCTTGACGAAATTAGATTTAGTTCTTGATCCCAACTTGTGCGCCTGAAACTCTCAAAAAAGTTTTTGGGGCACAAATGTTAAGAGGACCTCAACCAAAAACAAAATAAACATCACTACAAAAAAAAAAGAGGGCCCTTATATCAGCATTCATTCATTCATTCATTCATTCATTCATTCATTCATTTTTCTTTGGCTTAGTCCCTTATTTATCAGGGCAGGTAAATAATTAAATAAATTACACAAATGTTGGGGGAACAAGAAAATGCTAAACTAAAAGTGTATTTTCCCCCCTTTCCAGCATTTATTCATTTCTTGAACATAGTTCCGTATTTACTTTTCCTTAGCTCAACATGCAAATAAGAATGAATAAATAAATATTTATTTATATATTTGAGTATTTATTTATTTTTTGTTTTTGCAGGTTTTGTCCTCCATAGAGCTGTGTGGTTTCCTGAAAATAACTGCTAAATTTAGAATATTTGTCAACCAAACAGAATCAAGCACTGAACTGCGTAGTATAAAAGATTGTATCAACCTGTAAATCACAGTTCCCAGAAGTAATATGCAACTACTCCATATTAGATATAACTAATTGTGTAACAAATGACAAGTGCTCAAATTACTGTAATTGAGTAGTTTTTTTTCTCTGAAATTGTAATATACTAATTACTTTAAAAATGTGTACTTTCACTTGAGTACATTTTTAGTGCAGTATAGGTACTTTTACTCTGTTTTCCTTCAACCTGCAGTCGCTACTTTATTTTCTCTTGTCTATAGGGATTGGCTGAGTAGAAAAATCAGCCCTGTGGTTCCTGTCTAATCATATAGCATGTACAAAGTCAATCGCATCATACTGAACAAGCTCAAGACATTTTACAAAGATTTATAAATGCAGAAAACCACTTGGAAGCAATAAAAGTGTCCAAGAAGATGTCTAAAATCTATACATGCAATGATCGAGAGACTGTTTAGACTGCATGTCATTGATAAGAAGATGAAGGATGCCCCAAATGGCCTTAAACAATAACTTATGCACTACAGAATGTTACGTTTGCAGAAATTGCACATAAATGCCTCAACCTTTCACAGCGTAATATTTACTCACTACTGAGTATTTTTAAAAGGGCTACTTCTTAATCATAATATTCATAATGTTCTTACTCATAATTACTCATAATGTAATATTTACAACAGATACTTTTACTCTACTTGCACAACATTTTTTGGCAAGTAATGGTACTTTTACTCGAGTCTGATTTTTCTGTACTCTTTCCACTACTGGATATAACCCACTACAAAAGACTGAGCGTATACAGTACAATTTAAATTGCACATTCAATGGTCTCTAATAATAACAGCTCAAATATGTATCTATATTTACCTCTACCTCCTTCCTTTATAACCATTCTGGTGACAGACCTTTGGGGTCTTTGACAGATTATTTCTGCACCATCAGCTCTTTCTGAGGCAGGTTTCAGATGGGTTCAAACGCTCATACGAAGTCACTTCCATCACGTCTTCAGACACCTCACATTACCTTCATCTCACTGATCCTGACATCTGACCATCCTTTTCTCTATCAGTGGAACAGAACATTCATCTTTCTGTCTGTCTGTCTGTCTGGAGCTACAGATAGCAACATTTGATCTTCACCTCCTCCTCAAGCTTCTGAAACATGTAGAATTTTTGCTCTTTGCAACATAGCTGAAAGGTTTATTTCTAAATAATGTTTCTATGAATATTGTAAAGCAGGAAAAATAGCATTTAGATTTGTGTTAGATTTTTGTATCTGATAATAATTCTTGGTTCATTTCTCTCTACAGCTTTCTCTTTAAAATCTATTATTAATTTAACACGTTCACATGCCACGTGAAATTAGTTTTGAAGATTTACGGAGCTCTTTAAGGCAATTTACGACACATTAAACCCCCAGTAAATCCACAGAGCAGTAAACACTGCCATTTACTGACTGATTAAATGTCATTAACAGGCTTCATAAAGTCAGTGATAAATTTATTGGTGGCTGTGCTGGGTGACAGCAAGATCAATAGCCCGCTTGATCAAAACCACCCAATCAATCTTAATGAATATGGAGATCTGAGATAAAACTGCAATGGTTTACAGCTAAAGGCAGAGCAAACAGGACTGCAGCAATGAGAGAGCGGCAAAATACTCATTCCTTTGGCAAATAAAACATCCCAGTGTTATACAATAAAGCTTATAAGCTGTGCACATAAAGAATGAGTGAGCTCACAAATCTAAAACATTTTCATTATCATAAACCTGTATACAACTGTTAGTTATGTCTTGACTTGGAGAGGACATATAACCTAATGCTGCTCTTTAGTATTCTGGTATTTTAATTTTAAAACTGGTAATTTTATATTTAAGGGTTTAACGTGATCCTTTGCATATGCAGTTTATATCATTTTAATACTGACCATCAATAATTATTATTTTCCTCAATACACTATATGTCATCTCGCCTTACTAATAGATCCATCTTGTTAACACTTTACAAAAAGCCTCAACACAACCATATATTTTAATTAGTACATTTTGACATTAATATTAACTAATAATAATAATAATAATATAATATTATTAATTCCTTACATTTATATTGCGCTTTTCTGGACACTCAAAGCGCTTTACACATTTTTGGGGAGAATCTCCTTATCCACCACCAGTGTGCAGCATGGTATGACGCAACGGCAGCCATATTGCACCAGACCGCACACAACACACCAGCTGATTGGTGGAGAGGAGATGTGATGAAGCCAATTATCATATGGGGATGGTTAGGAGGCCATGATGGACAGAGGCCAGTAGGCAAATTTAGCCAGATGCCGGGGTTAAACCCCTACTCTTTTTCAAAGGACATCTTGGGATTTTTAATGACCACAGAGAGTCAGGACCTTGGTTTAACATCTTAATGAAATACAGAGCTCACTGAGCAGTATAGTGTACCCATCACTATACAGGGGTGTTAGGACCCACACAGACTACAAGTCAATCGCCCCCTCCTGGCCTCACTAACACCACTTCTGGCAGCAACCAATCGCCCCCTTCTGGCAGCAACCCCATGTGGTCTCCCATCCAAGTACTGACAGGGTATTTATCAATCTTAGTTCAGGTTAGGCATGGGACGATAACTGTTTAAAACCACCAAAATTTTCTGCTTTACCATTCCTAAGGTATGTATAAGATTTTTTTATTTACTTTGTTTTTTAGGACAACAGTATCTCCAGCAGAAAAAATACACAAAGATACCATTTTAAATTGTACAGAAATCTGTGCTTTTGACACTCACGAATACAGCAGAAGTCAATTATTCATTTGAATTATTTAGCCTGACATATTTACTGCTCTAAAATATTTTAAATGTTTTTCAAAGTAAAATAGATTGTGTTCAAAGGGGACAAAAGTTTTAGTTTTTTTCAGGGTGTCCGCTGGGTCTTAAAATGTCTTAAATTTCAAAAACTAAATTTAATCCCTTAAAAAGTATTAAAATCACTGAAATATGATGTTGTGGGTCTTAAATTTTACTAATTGTCCATGTAAAGTTATGGCCAATCAGTTAACAAAATTAACTTTTATGAACTATTTAGCAGTATGGTATTATTGTCTTCCTTACATCCTTACAATAACATTTGTTTAACAGTTCTCCGTGTTTTTATGCATAAATTTATGTTGTGCATAAATTTTGTTATTTTAAAAATGTGGCTAAGAAATAACGGAATTTTAATTTTAATGGGGCAAGTAAAAAAAAATTCCACTGATTGTTACTGAAAATTATTAGTGTTTCGCCATGTGAAAGTCTGAAATTTCATTCATAATGGTCTTCAAAAGTCTTGATGTTATGAAACGTGCAGAAGCCCTGTTTTTACCTAGACAATAAAAAAAAAAAGAATATATTTTACAGCAGTAATCACAATACAGTCAAACCGTGATATTTTTATCCAAGGTTATCATACCGTCAGAATCTTATACCGGCCTATGCCTAGTTTAGGTTAGCAAATAAATGAACCTATATTAACCTATGAAACCTTATAAAGTGTGATGCCATTCTTACATGATGATAAAAGCATTTAGCACCATGATTTAGGCTTCAAATACAACGAGTATGCCTGTATGCAAAAAGAAAAGACAATTATTATAGTACATAGTGATAATAAATATAAATAGAACATATAAACAGAAAAATAAGTTATTTAAGCAATAGAGAGACATAAAAAGTAGAGTTTAAACCAGCTTGTGTGATTTAAAATATTTAATAATCAGCGTGATTAATTTGTATTAATCATTTAGCCAACAATCCAATCATGATTTCCACATTAATGTAATACTGAATATTTAAACTTGTGACTTTCAAGGAATAATTTCTAAGAGTCTAAGGGTTTATATTTAAAAAACTACAATTTGAACAGGAAAAAAGAGAGCAGAGCTATTCTGTATTTAGACAAACATTTTAAAGAAGCTACTGTATTTTAATGATTAAATAAAACACCCTGTAGCTCCATGAACTGTATTTCTAGAAATAAATGGTCCGAAAATATGAATAGAAAACAATGAGTTGTAGAAGAGGGACAACCAGGTATCTTGAGAGCATAATTTCCCACAGGTTTATTGTTCCAAACAACATATGGTGATTTTTGTACTGCAAACTAGTGTTTAGGCTTCAGCGCTTCCATCCATTCATGACCCAGAAAAACAGTCACGCTTTGAATGTTAATTACAATCTGTTACCGCTCAAGCAACTCGCAATAAGCCAAACTTTTAGTGTTGTTTATTTATTTATTTTTTTTACTCTTTTAATTTAGTCTTCATTGCCCAAATGTTGCATGTTGCATTTGTTCAGGAGAGCCAAGACACCAAGCATGTATTAAAAAAAATGCCACCCAACAACACATTTGGTAAAATGCATGCAAGCGTGCAAAACATGTATGCTCAAACAACCTGTGCAAATAAAACGAGCACATTTCTGAGCATTACAGATCCCAACAGGCACAAATCCCAATGGACTGCATCCACATGTTGGAAAACAGACAGCATTGAGCAGAGTGATAACGATATCAGAGGCATTTGTATCCTCAGCCAAAGTGTAAATTATCTGGCAACTCCATTAAAAGCTATGAAATCCATTAAAGAGTGGCTAAATCAAATGAAAACTGCAGAAAATGCCTAATATGAAGTCAATGGGTTAGCTGTAATCTTTCATTTTCCAAATCTAATCAGCCATCTGCCACAGAAAAAAATGCAAAATGTAACTAGAGGCAGGCCAAGAATTTAGAACATGATGAGATGAGAGAAAATAGAAAATGAATTATATCCCTTGGGGTTATGTGATTTTTTTTTTAAACTCATCTCTTCATGAAAATTCTGTCATTATTTATTTGCCCTCATGCCAGTCCAAACCTTTATGGTGCGCTTCTTTTCCATCTAAAATTTCTAAACCCATCCAAGCGCACAACAATCTTTTGTGAGGAATTTAGGGTGCTTTACCACTAGCACTTTTGGTCTGCACCCAGGTACGTTTGACATCACAGTTCGGTACAAACTGTACCCAAGTCTGCCTGAAAGAGGTGGTCTGGGGTACGGTTCATGTAAACTCCGGTCCAGTTCACTTCTGAAATAAATGCAATCGTACCAAATAACGGAAGGGAACCGCCAACTGCACAACAAACTTTAGGTTTCATAATGTTTATTCGTTTGTGTATAGGCAAGCACAGGGCAAACACAGTGATAATGTCTGCTTGTCTCCTCCAAAAACAACTTCAGCAGACATCTCGTTATGTTCTGAACGTTTTTAATATTTTTGCAGCAGACATACGTAAGTCGCTCTCAGTATGTTACCAAAAGATTCAGTAAAAGCACAATGGAGGTGATGTGCGTACGTCTTTCCATTTTTGTGCCTTGGCTTTCGTGGGTGTCACCAAGCAACAGCTGTGCACACAACAGCAGCTCAATGACGCAAGCATACCGGGGTTCAGAAAGAAAAAAGACGATGTGAACACAAACCAGATGAGGAGGTGGCAAGGGGTGAGAACAATCGAACTTGGGTTTGGACCAGGCAATTGAAGCAAATGTGAAAGCACCCTTAAAGAAAGGGATTGACACCATGGATCTTCATCTTCACATTTTAAGAGTAAAGGCACATTCACACAAAGAACAAATATGATGAAACATAACTAATAATAACATTCGCATCACCACTAGACGCTGCTGTATATGCATTTTATTTCATTCTTTTAAAGCAAAAAAAAACAACAAAAAAACACTTTATCTGTAGAAATTTAGGAAACGTGCAACAGCTAGTTATTCTGCATTAAAATGTGTGCTCTGTGTCAGAATATAATATAACATAACCTAAAATAACATAACATAACCATAACATAATATAATGTACAACATTTTGAATTTGAAGTGCAGTATCCAGTTCAACCACTCACTGTTGATATTACACCTGACACTTTTAAATATCATTCATTCATTTTCCTTTGGCTTAGTCTCTATTTTAGAGGGTGCCACAGCAGAATGAACCACCAACTATTCCGGCATATGTTTTATGCAGCGGATGCCCTTCCAGCTGCAACCCAGTACTGGAAAAACCCCATACACACTCATTCACACACACACACACACTCATACACTATGGTCAATTTAGTTTATTCAATTCACCTACACTACATGTCTTTGGACTGTGGGGAAAGCCAGAGCACCAGGAGGAAACCCAGACAAACACAGGAAGAACATGCAAACTTCACACAGAAATGCCAACTGGTCCAGCCGAGACTGAGGAGACAGTGCTAACCACTGAGCCACCATGATATCATCACTTTCAGATATCTTGAATATGAATTCATTTTGATTATCTGACACCAGCTGGAAAAAATATTGAAATTGATTCCAACAGTACTGTTCTTCTGTATGCGCAGTGGGTAGCACAATTAAAAAGGTTGCTGATTTGAGCCCTGGCTGGGTCAACTGGCATTTCTGTGTGGAGTTTGCATGTTCTCTCTGTGTTTGCGTAGATTTTTTCCGGGTTTCCCCCACAAGTCCAAAGACATGCGGTACAGGTGAATTGGGTAAGCTAAATTGTCCGTAGTGTATGTGTGCGAATGAGTGTGTATGGATGTTTCCCAATGATGGGTTGCGACTAGAAGGGCATCCGATGCGTAAAACATATGCTGTATAAGTTGGCGGTTCATTCCACTGTGGCGACCCCAGATTAATAAAGGGACTAAGCCACAAAGAAAATGAAGGAATGAAAAATTAAAATACAAAATTTTAACTCAAAAAAGCTGCCATAAAATTTTAGGTTAAGTCAACTATTTTTTTTTACTGTTGGGATATGAACTCAGCAACACAGTGGCACATTACTGTCAGATTCAATGTAGTCCACAAAGCATTGTCTTTAAATGTCAATCTTTCGGAAAATCCAGCAGCAAATTGTGCCTTGTTTGTTAATGACTCCATGGCAAAGTAAAAAATTCTCTAGCCATTGATCTTAATTGAAGGCATAATAGACACACTTTTACGTAATAAAAGTGGACCATTCCACAACCTGTCATTTTGACAGATTGGCTTCAGTTTGAGTTCTGAAACTTTGTTTTCATACGATAATGACCTCTTATACAATCAAGAGCATTTTGATTTCTCAGTTCATGACCCCTCTAAGTAACAAAGCTTGGTTAATTTATGACGTTTAAATGTTCAAATGTTTATTGAAGAAATATCTTATTACTCAGAGCATATGCTTTTAGGCTGGCTGACCTCCATGATTCATGGAGAGGGTTAAAGCTGTTTAACATGATTTAATCTTACTTTCTCTCAGCATCAACAAAAGTCAGGCCACGGTGAACACAACAGGTCATTACTAAGACAAAGACTGCATTACTCAAGTACAGCAGTGACTACTAAACATACACATGGTGCTTAATGCATCCCCAACTGCAGCAGCTTTTGGCTGTAGCCCAGATAACAGCTGTTAGGATCCCGGTGAGGAAACACAGAAATGGAAGTGAGTGCTCGAGCAAGAGTAATGGTGATCCAGCTCTCATGTGTAGCTCGCTGTGTTGACTTGGCAAAGGTGGAGAATCAAGAGGAGCTCAAATTTACATGATGGTGCTGCATGTCTGAAAATAACAGATGGAAAAAGAGGATCATAATGGAACCCAAATGCTTGCAGTCACGATCTGCACAGAGTGGGTGCACCTTCAAATGTACACAGGAAGGGTCAGATATGCGCAATTCATCTGAGCCGAGTGACAGAAATGTGGCAATGAACAAGTCGCACAAAACAGAAATTCATTATTTAGCTGCTGGAAATAAGAAAGGAAACCCGGGCCTAAAGCCCTCAGTTTAGAACTATAAATTAGTAATGCAGCACACATAATCAATCAGCTTTCCACCAGAGCATCGGTGTTATATATCAGAGTTAGTGACAGAGGAGACCAGCGTTCTGATAAATATTCATGTACGTCATCAGGTCAAAAACAGGCCAGAGGCCTTCTATACAGATTCATATCAAAGTCTCAACAGGTGCTGCAACCCATACCTGTGAGTAAACTTCATTCAGTTTATTAATATTGAATTCTTTAAAGACAAATAAGTAGGAAAATGACAAGGTCGCACAGTGAATCATGAGAAATGCACATTGAAATAAACCAACGCTGAAATAATGGAAAAAAATATCAAAAACTGTAGAAATCATTATAGGACTTAACACTAATGACACTTCATTGTCACTTTTGTTCGACTTAGTCCCTTATTTATCAGGTGTCACCACAGCGGAATGAACCGCCAACTATTCCGGCATACGTTTTACTCAACGGATGCTCTTCTAGCCCCAACTGAGCACTGGGAACCACCCATACACTCTTACATCCACACATTCATACTATTCGCCAACTTAGTTGAACAAACTCACCTATACCGCATGCCATGGAACACCCGGAGGAAACCCATGTGAACACAGGGAAAGCTTGAATTGCAAATTATTATAATCATTATAAAACAAAGCAGACAGAAGCAAATACATAATAATTACTATGTCCTGCATATTTAAAGAGGGAGATTTGGCAACTACAGGTCTGTCAGCTGTACCAACTCTACCAGTCCTTCCTTAAATTGTAAAAATGACTTTAGTAAAATAAAGTATTAGTATTTACTAGAAAAAAAAATAATCAGTTGAAGCTGCTTGATTTTTGATTTTGGAATGTACTGACAAACTCTGAAATAAAGCAATTGTAATAGGAATAATAATAATAATAATAATATATAAAATCGAATATATAACACATATCACTAAAATTGGCGACACAATGGCTCAGTGGTTAGCACTGTCGCCTCACAGTAAAAAGGTCTCTTGTTCGAGTCCTGGCTGGGTCAATTGGCATTTCTATGTGGAGTTTGCAATTTCTCCCCGTGTTTGCCTGGGTTTCCTCCGGGTGCTTTGGTTTCCCTCACAGTCCAAAGGCATGTGCTATAGGTGAATTAAATGAACTAAATGTGGTGTTTCCCAGTGCTGGGTTGCAGCTGGAAGGGCATCCACTGTGTAAAACATATGCTAGATAAGTTGGCAGTTCATTCCGCTGTGGGAACCCTGATGAATAACGGGACTAAGCTGAAGGAAAATGAATGAAATATCACAAAAATAACATGCTGAATACACTTAGTTGCATTTGAATTATAAGTGTAAAAAGGTGTTGTATCCTGACTTAGACCTTGTTAGATGTTTATTAGTGATCTGAAGACCTGCTACTGTAGCAATGCAGATATTTCTTTGCTCTACACTTACTAAAATGACACATGCATATAAAAAAAAAAATTGTACATGCATAGTGCTATGATAATACCATGTCTTCTTGCACAAGTAAATAGTAAAAACCTATAAAGACAGTAAGAGAAGGATTGCATATGAAAAATGATATAGTTACCATCATCAGATCAATAACTGAACCCGAGTACTACTCCAGAACTTTCTCTAAACGTAAGCTGTAGTCATGGAACAGTTACTGCAGCTCCTCAATGTCAAGGTCATGTGCTTGGCTGCCAGAAAACTCATACTGATAAAAGACAAGTCACTCTGCATAAGGCATCTGCCAAATAAATAATTGAAAGTACAAAACGGCAGGTGACAAACACATCTTGAAACCCCATTAAAACACTCACACACACACACACACACACACACACACACGCGCACACACACACACACACACGCACACACACACGCGCACACACACACACACACACACACACACACACACACACACACACACACACACACACACACACACACACACAAACATATCAGTGTGGAGACCCACGTGTAACACTAATCACATAAGCACATATGGCACTGCATATAAACCACTAACTAATGCCTAGGGAACCACATATTACAGTGGACTGTGCTCTGAAACCAGGCTAGCGAAATCAGGCAAAAAGTGTAATGACTGTGGCATATTTACATAACCAGCATGTGAAAAGACACAATAGAAATACATCCAGGATTTTAATAATGAGTCATTCCCACCGCACACACACTTCTTATAAAGGATCATGCGGTCATGGAGAACAAGTAATGACCTTGTAGTTCTGCTGTTTGCACAAGTACGTCCATTTTCAGTATAGAACAAAAGGGGAGTGGAGAGGAATAACGAGTGATGACTGTTGAAGCTCGTTTGTGGCCAAAACACGAGTGCAGTCCAGAAAGGCTGTGTTGTTTCTCCTTGATGAAATAATGGAGGAGGTCAAGGATACTTTGTAGACTGTGGAACAAGTGTCATAGCGGTGGGAGTGATTACCACATTGTAATGCTTGCTCTAGAGGTGTCTACAAGAGAGCTAAAATTGCCCATAAATGAATAATTTGAATGCTTAAAGAAAATTCCTGGCTTAATCCAGTTTGCCATACATTAAATGCAAATTATTCATTTAAATTAACTACATTACACCATATTACTTTATTAGCAGTGCTGGGTAATATTTGATCGCATGCAATCTAGATTACAGGACTACAAATTTCACAGTAAATTATTCATAATTAATAGATCTCTTCGTTGTCTCTGAATGTCATATAATGTCAGACATCTCTGGTTGCTTCCCCTTAAATTGGGGACAAAAGCACCTGTCAAGCACCATGGCGATGTAAAAGAGCAAAAATATTTTAAACCTGAACAACGTTGACTATGTTATCGTTATATTTTCTTGTATATTAATGTTTACAGTTTTATGCAAAAGTTTGGCCACCCCTCATAGTAATGTGCCTTTTCTTTATAAGAGAAGATAGCAGTGAAATGCCATTTGGTTTGTAGAGAAAGCTAGATGATGTCTTGTTTTTCAGACAGATATCCATAGTGTAGCAGTATTAAAATTAAATTGAAACTGAAAAATAGCCTATGCAAAAGTTTGGGCACCCTCTCTTTTGTGTGGATTTCAAAACATGTATTTGCTTAATGCGGATTGATTACAACAAAAAATTATTTGAGTGACACAGTAAACCTTATGGTGAACCTGAAAGTAGCAACATGGGAACCTCAATAGAACCTCCTTATCACCTAAAAAACTAGGAAAAATTCACCAACAAAAATTAGGAGGAGGATGCAAAAAGCTATCGGAAAGGTTTGAAGTCTCTTTCTCCACAGTCAGAAATATAGTAAGAAAATGGAAGACCACAGAAACAGTTCTTGTTTAGGAAAGATGTGCTAGACCAAGAAAATTATCTAAAAGGCTAAAGTGAAGAATGGTTAGATTGCCACAGACCACCTCAAAAGAGCTTCAGGAAAGTCTTGCTGCTGATAATGTCACTGTACATGGTACACTCTTTAAATAGAAGGTGATGCAGAAGAAGCCTTTTCTGCATTGTGCCAAGGAGAAGAGTCGTTTGAGGTATGCAAAGGCTCATCTGGACAAGCCTGAATCATTTTGGAAAAATATACTGTGGACAGATGCCACAACCATAGGCGCTTTGCATGGTGGAAAAACAACACAGAATTTCAGGAGAAGAACATGCTACCTACAGCAAACTATATAGGATGGGCCATCATGCTGTGAGGATGTATGACAAGCACAGGTACTGGAAACCTTGTCAGAGTTGAAGGTCGCATGGATTCCACCCAGCATCAGCAAATTCCTAAAAGCAATGTTCAGGAATCAAGAGACCGAAGTTACGCCAGGGTTGAATGTTTCAGCAGGACAATGACCCAAAGCACAGTTCCAGATCTACCAGGGAATTCATGGTCAGACACTATACAATGTTCTAGAATGGCCATCGCAGTCCTTAGATTTAAACATCATTGAGAATCTATGGATTGATTTAAAAAGGACCGTTCAAGCTCAGCACCCACCAAACCTGAACTGGAGAAATTTTGCAAGGAAAAATGGGACAAAATGCCTTTAGCAAGAATTCAGGGACTAATCCTTGGCTATAAGAAGCGTATACAGGCTGTTATTTCAGCAAAAGGTGGCTGCACAAAAGATTGATGTCATTATTCTGTTGGGGTGCCCAAATTTTTGGACCTGTCTGTTTTTGTTATGACTTAAATTGCATTGCATCTGTTTATTAAATAAATGTTATGTCAGAACTTAAATGTTGCTTTGTCCATAGGATATAAAATATATCCAAATGAATTTGCACATCAAGTGCAGATATATATTTTTTATTAAATTAATTTGAAATGTATACTTTTTAATGATCATTTATTGTGTTGGGAAACCCTGGTGTCATATGTTTATGATGTCAAAGAATATAATATATTTTCTTTTTTTTAAAAGTAATCCCTAGACAGATTACATTACGTAAAATTTGTAATCTAACAGATTACAGTAATTACAACAATTTCCTACAATCAGTCACAGGCTACATTTTTTTTAAGAGCCCAGCTATTCTGTTTATAAGCTATCCTCACAAATAATACCTATTTTAATTTATAACTCAGCGGATCCAAGAAATATGAGCTCTAATAGAAACTGATTTATGGCATATGGTAATGCATAACTTATGCTAATATATGAACTCGACAACATGCATATTAAATGCAAAATTCATCATCCTTAATTCGACAATCTCCAAACTGGTCGCCTTTGATCTATAGATCTAAATGTGATATCACAATTGTGGAGACAGTATTAACCAGTGAAAAGTACAAGAGAAAAAGTGAACAAATATAAACTGGCAGTAGAGTATATAAATAAGATGAGAGTTATTTATATAGAGTGATGAGAGTTATTTCCGTTCCAGCAACAACTGTCAGACACACAATATCACCTGTTTTCTGAGTACCAGCTGATATATGATACTTGGCTCATCATAAGAGCAGCCATCAAGCATGACAGAAACACAGAAACAATAAACAAACTCATTTATGTAGGATCATCTACTGCATGGCCATTGGTCTTTCTCTTGTGTATTTTTTGGCAGCAGGTCAAAACACAATATTGAATTTATTGACTTTTCAGACTCCTTGTCTTGGGTTTCTTTGTGCTATTTATGGCTTGTAGTTTTACAGAAAAAGCACATACCTGGGTATACTCATGGTCTAGGTAGAAGTGCAGTAAAATGATGTGATTTCTACATATAGCTTGCATACTTCAGTCCTTGTGATCCTCAAATTGGTGGAGCTGATTCTGAAAAATATATTTACAATTAATCTTTTGGCAGACTGAAAATTAAGACGATAGAAGTAATAGAATTTAGAAAAGAATAACAATATAATTTATATTATATTGTTATAATATTGTTTTTCTCAGTCACTTTGGTGCATTTCTCACAACACTATTTACATTTGCACAACAGTTAATGCATTTCACAAAACAATTAGTCATTTGTGCACATCATAGTAGCAGTTTCTCATTACTTCTAACAAATTGCAAATGCTTTTGGACAAGCATCAATTGCTTTCATACAACTCTCTGTTTTTTTATAACATTATCATTTGCTTATGTCATCTCAGTCAAAATGAACTAAACGTGAATGCTGAATAGAACAGTCATTCCATATAAAACTAATCATCCTCATTTCATTACTTGAGTCATTACATACAAAAATATTGAACTAGTTGTCAAAATCTGTCAAGCAAATTTTATTTTAAAAAAATTTATCTTTTTTTTTTTTTCCTGAAAATGTCTTCTAAATTGAACAATTTCATAAATGATTTACAGACCTATGCATGAAGTAGGTTCAGTTCCAATATGTACTGCAATATTGTTTACAGTTGTGCACAGCTCTACCCAAAGGAAGTTTATGTTTCATGTAAATAAGGGTGTATTTATTCTTTTGCACTATTCTGTGAATAAATTAGAATTGCAAAGAGCAAATGCAGTAATAATGTGAAACATATATCTTCAGTGTCTTGTACTCAGATACCTCACTAAAAGCAGTGATGTCTAACTTTACTGTAGTTTTCAAATGGCTGTGCAAATAGTATGTAGTGTTGTCCTGAGGATTTTCAGGAAATGTCACCAAAATCTGACTTTTTATGCATTGGATAAAATTTACTGTCATAAACTGTCAAAATTAAAACATGACAAAGCCGCTTGACCATCCTGTTCATAAACAATGGTGGCAGGACTTTTCATCTTAAAGACACTGACACTTTCATTGACATAAATTCTTGTTTTTGAGGAATGATCTATCCATTTTGAGAAAGTGACACGCTTTTGCAGGTTATCAACTGGGTTTTGCAGTTTGTACTAATTGTTTTGAGAAATGCATTAATTTTTGTGCAAATGTAGATAGTGTTGTGTGAAATGCACCAAAGCCACTGAGAAAAACTGTAATTATTACAAGAAGTCACAGTCAGTCTAAACAAGTACACAGAGTACTGTGAAAAAAAAGTATATAAAATACAGCATATTAGTGTATGTTCAAATGCTTTTTAAAATAAAAATAAAATAGATCAGATCAAATCAGGTCAGTTAGAATACAGAACAGCATGTGTGTATGTATGTAAGAAAAATAGAAGATGTACAATACACAGGTATAGAATGTTTAGATACATTAAAACATTAAAATGTAAGATTCTCATCACAATAATGTTCCTCCTATTGCATTATATTTATAAATGTATTTCATCTAATTTAGCATATTAAAGCTGGTCAACATTACAATGAATGCTTTGTAATGAAACAAGCAATAAAGGAGTTGAAATTTGATATATAGAATATATCACACTAAGTATGACACTATCAAACATCAATGAAGTGAGCAGATATTATAGCTGTATTTTGTGTAAAATAAAATCTAAACTGATTTGTTATGGTAAGGTGCTATAGTATGTTTAATTTGTTCTCTGATATCAACATAAAAGTTATGTGATTTAAGTGCAAAATATTTCAGAAACTGTTTACATGTGCATTCACAAACATACACTGTAAAAAATCCTGGTTGCCTTTAACTTTTAAGCTGAATCAAATTAACCTTACGAGTCCATTGAACATATTTTGGTAAACTGACTAAAACAGCTTGAGTAACTTATAAAGTTAGAAACTTTATATAAAGTTAGAACTTGATTAACTTAGTTTAATAAGAAACAATAAACTTAAAACATACTATCATGACTAGTTGTTTATAAAATTTTTACAGTGTATGAAATGGCCTCAGAATGTAAAGCAGTTTTTACCTTATTTAGAAGGGTCATGAATATTCTGCTCTGATGCTCCTGTAGCTCACATCAATCATATTCACACAGCAGGATGTGCTCTGAAATACAGGTGGAAAATAATCACTGCGTTGCCAAAAACAAATGTAACAAATTCAGATGCCTTGCGAAATAACAATTGTTTCAAGCTCTGTTATGTATTGTAGGGATTGATTTAGGTTTGTATTTTGTGGGTTTAATGTAAATGAAACAAAGTCAGTAATTAATGTCGAACTCCACGTAAACATCGCCATACTATTATCACCCTTTAAGACTTCAAGAGCTGAATAAGACATGTTTGTGCATTAAAGACAGTTTACAAACATGCAGAGATTTTATAAAAATATAATATAAAGAGTTTAAAAAAAGTAAAACACACCGTATGCCTCTTCGGTGTGCCACTGAATAAACTTGCCATCCACCTTTTCCAAGCATTCTTCCGACGAGCTGTGAGTTCAGATGGTGCGGTCTTGTTTTCAAAATAAGAGTCCAGCCTATATATATATATATATATAGACTTAGAACATGACGAAACATTTTTAGCATTGTTGTTATTTCATAGGAAACGTTGTGGCGAATCAAACGCTGCTTATTAATGATCCAGATACTATTGGAGTGTTGCACAACAGTCAGTTTTTTTTCTATATTTTCTGTGACCTTTTGTTTAAACAAGATTTTTATAAGGAGAAGGAATCAATGTTGCTCACGGTTTGTCATTTCTATCTACTGAACTCTTAGTATTCATTCATTCATTTTCTTTTCAGTCCCTATATTAATCAGGGGTCACCACAGCGGAATTAACCGCCAACTTATCCAGTATATGTTTTACGCAGCGGATGTCCTTCCAGCCGCAACCCAGCACTAGGAAACACCCATACACTCTTGCATTCACAGCCACACTATGGCCAGTTTAGCTTATTCAATTCTCCCAACGCAAGTCTTTAGACTGTGGGGGAAACCGGAGCTGAACTCTTATCATTCAACTGTTTATCAAGATTTCCATTATATTGTACTTTTAACAAAATAATTACTTCATATGTTTGACAGGTCAATTTTAAGCAGATATAGGATAAAGAAGCCATTAAGAACATTTGCAGTAGCAGCTTTATAAAACTCACTTTAATGACCAAAAATATTTTGCAAGAAAAACACGACGAATAAATGTTGATTCTTGGGCATCAAATGACTTCATATGTATTTAAAAATATATATACTCCCACTGATATCAGTGTACTCTTCAAAGTGAAAACCAGTCAAGTGTAAAAACAGCATAATTGCTTTACATCAGCACTGGATCACGTCAGCACCACTGGCGTTCAGCAAACATTGCCTGACATCCAACTATATGTGGTTGAGGGCTCTCACCCATTACTAGCACCGTCAGTGCGGTAAAACGACAATGCTCCCCAAAAGCTGCCTGCAGTGACAGCTCTGCAGTAACAATCCCCAAGTACACTGCATTTAAATGCATGAAATCCCTGCTCTGCATCTCACTGAAGCGTTCTGGCAGATCTTCAGAGACGTGTGGGACAGTCTTCCCACTCTGAGGAACCATAATGATGAGTCTATGCAGAGACCTCAATTATTCATTTGTAGAATGTGAAAAAGTGAAGCAATAGTGCATAAAGAGCTCTTTAAAAGAAAGAGAGAGGGAACAGATTGAAGAGGAACATTTACCTGTAGGGCAGAACTGTCTTTTACACAGTGTCACAGTTTGAACACACAAAAAATGGGGGAACAAAACAAAAACAGGATATATATTCTGTGTATTCAGAGTATATAGCTTCTGGGCAACTATTGTTCCCGGTTTACCCACAAGATTTAGCATACAATTTTATGTACATATTTTCAAACAATGCCACTTATGTTTACCATAAGGCAATTTTATCAGATATTCCAGTATGATAATCACTTAACGTACAGTCAAATCTGTAGTTTAGTTTGCCTGCCAAGCAATTTTGGCTTCTTGATTAAAACACATCACTCCTTCAAATTCATATATCTTGTAAAACACTGTAAGTTTTTCTCTTTGTTTACTCCATTGTCTGAATTTTGGAAAATCATCTGAATTTAGCTTGCATTTCTGATTAAAGGACCATTTATTTTCTCCATAAACACCCTCTGGGTCTGTCTTCTGCAGCAGCCATGCTTTATTTATCAGGATTGCATTAGCCATGCTTTATTTATCATTATTGTTCTTGGCTTGAACTGTTCTTTATTCAGATAGCCATCTAATTTTACTTGCAAGACTTACCCTTGACAGTTATTGACAACATTTAACTCCATTCCGCTCTTTGTGAAATCATGAAGAATCCAAAGAGAGTCCAAAGTATTAGAAAGCTTTTGTTTGGGCACATTATGGAAAAAATAAGAAATGAAATCAAGCTTGTCCACCTTAAAAGAGGCATTTATGTACTTTCTTAAAGTGTGTTTCATGCGTCGAGTGAGCTTCAGGGATAGTGTCAGGAATTCTGTCCTGAAACACTATATATTTTTAATTTGGTAGTTTTGTCACTTATCAAGTTAAAACTTAAGTTAATAAATGAAATAGTTATTTTCTTCTTTTATTACACATTTTTATTTTATTCTACAACCAAAATGTTTCATAGTTATTGAGGTGCAGGATGATTTATTTACCTGTATCTACGCTTAATATACTGTGGGAATTTGCATTAAATCTCTGATACTGCAAGCTCAGCAAAACAACAGAAGGCAAAGCTGGAGAGATTTACAAAAACACTTTAGTGTATAGATCTCTCAGTGCATTTAAAACGGCTATAGTATAACAACAAGTCTGAAGAGGGTTTATAACGATTAATTAGAGCTCCACCAGAGGACTGCTGAATCTGCAGTATAATTTGTTTTGTAAAAGTATGTGTGTCAAATGAGTTTTGACACAAAGTACACTGTAAAAAAAGTTGACTCAACCTAAAATTTTAAGGCAACCAGCTTCAGGACATATTTGAGCTTACTCAACCTACAGTAAATATAGCTGAAAGTTGAGTCAACTCAAAAAAGCTCTGCAGCAAGTTGCCTTACAATTTTTAGTTGCATGAGTCAACTTTTTTCCTTTGAGTGTATAAGTGTCTTTACAGTTCAATATATGATGTTTAATAAATTAATTTTGTGAGAAGCGTGATCAGTTTTGATGAGGCTAATTCATTATTGACAATCATTCTATTATCCAATCAGTTTAAGACCAAACCCCTAAAAATAGTCAAACACGTCATACCTCTGTTTTCTCTCGACTTCAGCATCCCTCCACCACCCCAACTCCACACTATTAAACCCAATCCCTACTTAAATCAGAAGGGGGGGTGTTCTGGAGCCTGACTAAACACTGTGCTTGGACCCCTATCTCTCTCTCTCTCTCTTTCCTGATAATGGGACAAACTCGAGTTAGGGTGTCTTTCCGAGCTCAGAGACCTCTCTCCGGACAGCACATCAAATACATATTCTATTCAATAAAGTAACTCATGAAACAGGTATGAATAACTCATATAATTGCCACAAAATAATGTGCATTACTTGTACTTGTTGAATACGGCAAGCTAACAAAAACATGCAGGAGATACCTTTATAGCTGTAATTTTGCTGGTTGTAACAGTGAACCGCAATATGCATTTGCAGGAAGTTTCAGAGAAACTCAATGAAAGTAAAACACAACTGCTTGAATCTGAATACAATGTAAATTAGAACTTTTACCTTTTTTCTGCAGCCGAACATGTCTACTTTTGCAGCATTTTTCAAAACTGTGGTGAAAAATAACTACTGCTAAAACAGAAATGTATGACCCTTAAAAAGAAAAATGCTTACACAAAGATTGACTTTCATGCTTTATTTAGAAGCACCTAGCAAAACAGAAATGCATTTTTTAGTCATTCTAAAACTCAAGCCAACTATAATACAAAACCACTGAACAAAATGTGACAGGTCACTGAAGCAGACAAGCCCTTCCTCATCTAAAACATGCACATTTTGTGGAAGTGCACACAGGTGAGCAGACACATCCATCAGTCACCAGGCCCGCTGTGCCTCTCGAGACCATCTGAACGTTTGTATCTACGCTGCAAACAATCTCGGCATAAATAATGGTGTAAAACCTGGCACCACGAAGACCCCTGTGGGAGTTAGGGGTGTTGTTTGTGCTCCAGAGACGTTTCCTGCAGAGATAATCGCAGTCCCTGTTATCCTGAGCCAGCCCCCCTGAGCTGAGGTTAGGTTTCTGAACTGTGCAGGTGAGCCTTCTAATGTTTTGTTCAATATTCATCAAAAAAACATGAAGTGCTCAGAGCATGCTCCTAAACAGTGTAACCCTCTATCACACATACAAAACAAGTTCTAAAAAAAAGCTTTAACTGTAAGTAATTCTGCGTAAGTTTCAAAACTAGTCAGTGGCTTAACATTTAGTTCACTTTTTTCATCCTATTGGCTATTCCTTAAAGGTGTCAGTGAAAAGACTCATACAGGAGAGCATCTATTTTCTGCTGAACACTGTGCACTTGACACTTTTTTTTCTGCTGAGTTGGAAAATATTAAGCTTTGTGTAAAATGCAGTGCTCATCACTGTTGCTTTATTTACCCAGTTATCCAACTGCAGTGGAGAGACAAAGACCACACTGGCCAACTGAATAGAAATTGTGGGCCTGTTCACTCTTTAGTTTGTATGTAGTTGAAAAGTTAAGTTGCTCATTAAATATTTGAAGGGGATCTTTGAAATTAAGTAATAACTGATGGGGACTGTTCAAATTTAAGCTTGTTAAATGTGAAGTAAAGGGAACAAGCTTTAACATGTGAATGTTAGTAAAATGAAAGTGAGGTAGTTTAAACGTTGACAAAAGATGACTAAAGAAAAAGGTTTGAGATATTCTGAAGGTAAGATTTTTTTTTCGATCTCTTCTATGTTCTCTGCTATCTGAAAAGCCTGAATCTCTTCTCACACCTTCCCTATTCCCTCCCTTTTTTTAGCTTGTATTTTTTAATGTCAGAATTTTTGTATTAGAAGCATTTCTTTTGACTATTGCCCTTTGGTGTGGATAAAACAACCTGCTAAAAAGACTAAATCTGTAAGTGCAATGTAAATGATTGTAGCATAATTTAAAGAGATTGAGGATCAGATTATTATACAGTTACTATCAGTGGTGAAGTGTGGTGTTTGTGAGGGCAGCAGGGGGCGCTGGCCTGTGGTCTGTGTGCGTCCTAATGCCCCAGTATAGTGAAGGGGATGCTATAATGTCAGTAAGCGCCGTCTTTCGGATAAGATGTTAAACCGAAGGTCCAGAGTCTCTGTGGTCATTAAAAATTCCATGGCACTTCTCGTAAAAGAGTAGGGGTGTAACCCCAGTGTCCTGGCCAAATACCCTTCATAGGCCCTTCCCCATCATGGCCTCCCAATCATCCCCATCCACCAAATTGGCTCTATTACTGTCTCTCCACTTTACCAATAGCTGGTGTGTGGTGAGCGCACAGGCGGCATTGTCCTGTGGCTGCCATCGCATCATACAAGTGGATGCTGCACACTGATGGTGGTGTGGAGAGACCCCCCTCATGACTGTGAAGGGCTTTGGGTGTATGGCCATATACAATAAATGTGCTATATAAATACACATTATATTACATTACATATCACTCGAAAACTACGAAACTACAGAACTGTTAAGAGATTATTTGATAATAGAACCTCATCCCTGAATAACTTGTTTTTGTGGTTTATTTATACAAAAAAGTTAATTTCAAAACTATCAAAAAAAAAATTGTATAAGCAAGTCTGCATATTGCAAACCATATATTCTAGATTAGTCCTCATTATTTCATCTGTTTGCTGGACATACAAAGACAAAAGCGTCCCAACCCTTTTTTAAGTTTGGTTGTTGGATTCAAAATGTTTCTCACAGTCACTTATGTGTAACTGGCAAATTAATACGAAGCATAAGTTCAACTACTTTTTTTCAAAAGATTATGTGTATCAATATGCACAGCAAATAACTCTTTTGATTCTCCACATACAAC
The DNA here is from genome assembly GCF_903798145.1 of Danio aesculapii. Lineage (NCBI taxonomy): Eukaryota > Metazoa > Chordata > Actinopteri > Cypriniformes > Danionidae > Danio > Danio aesculapii. The sequence continues at coordinate 29,769,943 of NC_079443.1, read as the reverse complement.
AGAAACATAATACAGCTTCCTTGTTCTTCACTTGACTAATTTTTTTTTCAAAACGACTGAATAAAAATTATATTTCTCTTCAAATCTACATTTCTTTGCTGAATTTCTCCCATTAGCTTACCCAGCAGGTCCACAAAACTAGAACGAAAAAACAAACCGAATGTTCTCTTTCATTCACAAGTCCATTCAACAGCCACCAGCTCTGTCAGCCAGAGAAACAAATTACCGTATCCTTTAAACAAGATTTAAGTTTTAAATTGCACAGGCTTGTGAATTTCCTGAGGCTCAGCGAGGGAGCTTTAGCTTTTTAATGTTTAGGGAGAAAATGATACCCCAGCGCAGAGTGCAATGCGAGTTCTGACTCTTATAGCGCTGCCTCCCGCTGTGGTGTTTATTGAAGTGGAGGGCTCTCGACTGCAGATGTGATGGTAAAACTGCTGACTCCGGCAGTGAGGAAACCTAGCTGTTCCCACAGTACATGCATTAGAGATGAAAGATTTCTGAAAAGAAAAATCTAGGGCAAACTTATCGAAACAGCCTAAAATTGTCACAAGAAATCCTCAGAATGTGAAACGACAAAGAAAGTGAGGAAATATAAGATTCTTTGCTTCTTGCAGTGATAGAGACCCGTAAGAGGCCTCTGATGTCCTTCTCTATGACACTTGTTCCTCTGATGTCAAAGCCTCAATCACCTTCCATGGACGGGACAGTGCCAACTTTCTTTCTCTGTAGAGAGAACACAAACAACCAACTTTTCTGTCATCTCATATCAACAATATCAAAACAGATACTAATAAACTGAATATTCATATCAGAAACTTGCTTTGCAGAACAATAAAGATGCTTTCCAGTAAAATATTTTGATCTGAGGCTGAAATGACAGGCCAGGCCAGTATTCTGACCAATTTATATATATGAATAAACTTCAATAAATGTCTAATGTTCACCTTAATTATAGTTATTATGGTTGTAGTTTGGTTCAGATACTGGGTATGATTAGGGATGTAGAATAAGATTGTGCAGAATATGTATTTTTTAAGTGTAAATAAACAGCAAATATCTTAATAATAAAAAACAATAAGCCATAGTTAATAGTGAGAATTGGCCCTTAAACTAAAGTGTTACTTTACTGTATATATGGTAATGGCCTGTCAAAAAACAGATGTTCGAAAAAATACTACTTAGTATTTATAAATTATGCTTTCATCTGGCTGGCTGTAATCGTGAGACAAGAACGCCAGTTTAAGTGCAGCTTTACAATAACATTTTGTTTTAATGGTCAACTTTTGACATTGTGTTGACAATAAATAACTTTTTAACATGACAAATAGCAGTCATTGGGAGTATGAGTAGACTGTGTTTAACATCTGCTAATGCTATGAAGATCCCTCGACAGACATTATTCTGACTACAATTACCTTTCATAAGTACATCATTTATTCTATGCCATGAATTGCAGTTTTGCTTTATTTGGTCATTTGTGTCCCTGACCTGCACACAAACTCCACACAAATTGTATTTGTCTTAAAGACACCAGAGCTGTTAAAGACAGGGCATACAGTAGATGTACAAACAGAGAAAATATTTTACCAGGTAGCATACGGGCTGCAAGAATGACCAAGGAGGCATGGAAAAACACAAGAACAAAAACATATAACTTTAAAATGTATTATTATGTGTGAACTTGTCAGATGTTTTTGAAAAACCTCTCAGCAAACAGAGCAGCTCACCAAATCAGACACAAAAAATCAAGAGTGGTGCATCACAGCTCTACTTGTATTGTAATTTAATACATAAAACATTAAATTAAGGTAAACATTATTTATTGAGCTTTGATAATATGAAATATTTGGCTGTATGATTTTTTTTACATTTAAATGGATTTGCTCCACCTCCATTATGTGAGTTTGTGATACAGAAGAATAATAGTGGCAGAGCAACACGATCTACTACTAGAGGAGACTGTGCTGTGCAGTTTAGAGGCATATTGGACATTTTAAAAGAGTGGGGGGGGGATGGGCAGCTGTATGAGATCATAGGTTCATATAATTATTAATCACCTGTTTCTAAATGGTCTGTCTTTAAAAGTGAGGGGGACGCAAGGGGTATTACAAATTATTCAACATTTAAATACAAGTTAAAGAAATGGCTTAAAGTAAATCAAGTTTGTAATCATGTGTAACTCCTTTCTTTAGCAATTTTTAAAATTTTTATTATATGTTTTGTCTTTTTGGTGTATGTAACTTTACTGCTATTGTCTGTGTAATAATGTGTTTTTTTTATTTTAGGTTGCCTTTTTTCAAATCTGGCAGGGAAAACAGATGAAAATTAGCCATTGTGGCTAACTCTGGCTTATTTACAATTTTCCTGTTGATTAATGAGCATGTTTAATAAATTTAAATAAGTTTTAGTTCACATGTCTAAAGGGATAGAATGCAATAGAATATAAAGAATATATAGAATAGAATGCAAATAGAAAATAGAATGCAATTGTGCATAGGTTACAACACAAAATACAGTTAGAAAATACACATAGCGCCTGTTTTATCAACAACAGAACAGAACATTTGGCACAATGAACAACTCTACTCATGAACTCATGTCCACAAAGTTCAAATCCAGGTTAATGTGTACTATAACAAGCAATTTAATGCATGCATTCATAAATAATTGGCAATGAGTATTATTAATTGGCAAAATAACTAAACAAGAGTACCAGACTGGCAAATTAGGCCAATGAACAAAAGATGTGTAACTCTTAACAAAAGCTGCATCATATCTAAACCTGTCTGCCCGTGCAGAAAAGTTCATGCACTCCCTTGCAAGGGAGAAATCCAACACATTTACAGAATAAAATTATGGTTCATAAGTTCACATACAATGGGGCAGCAAAACGCCTAAGTGTTGGAAGACAGGATTGCGACTGGCACACAATGATGTACTTGTGTAACACAAGGTGTGAGAGTTCTGCATCAGTGTGCCATTATTTCCCAATTATCTCACAGCAGACCTTTTGTCTCATCTACCAGTCATTGGGGTTCTGTTTAAGACAAAAAAATAACAGAAAACAAACTTTAAAAAGGATCCATAAGGCAAATAATTATGCAACATGGAAATCCTATTCAGTCGTCAATTAGAGCCACAATAATTGCAGACAATGCTTTTACGGATTGATGTAATATACTCAGAGTGCACAACCTACCTGCTTTTTGTTTGTTTAAAATGTGTCAGACTGTAGTGGTCTATCTGTGGTTCTAATGAACATTTGGCCAACTCTTACTTGGCTCATCATCATTAGTATACAAATCTTTATTGTTCTGGACAGTCTATTATTATTGGCAATTAAGATTAAGGTTGTGCTGTGTATTAAAGTAATAAGTAAAGTAAGATTAATGCCTTTAGACATTTTAATAACAAAAGAAAAGAAAAAGCAGATTAAAACTATCCAGACTGCTGTGCTGAGAATATATTGTACCTTAAAAGGATAGCTCACCCCAAAGAATAAAATTTGTTAGTTAATAATCCCCAGGCCACCCAAGATATAGATAATGTTTTCTAATGTTGTGGCTAATTCATACAGATTCGTACAGGTTCAGTCGTATGAAATTGTATGATTTTAAAAAGGAGGCGTAGCACCCAACCCCACCCCAAAACACAACCATCATTGGGTGATGAGCAAATCGTACTAAATTGTATGAATTACATCTTACAAATTCCTACGAATTAGCCACTAAATCAAAAAGTTACAAATTACCATGAGATTGCGTTTAAAATGCAAGTCATCAAACAGCACTCTGAAAGTCAGAAAACAACATTCACAAGCAAAAAACAAATGAATACTTTTGTCTCCTGATGATACATTGAAGTCTGTGTATCAAACTGTGTTGTATTGTTCATCGATATTATGCGTATTTGTTCTTTGCATGCACAATGTGTATTAAAAGTAACAATCGGTTTCATTGACTGTTTGATTGCTTTGCTTCTTAAGACCCCAATGTACCAATAAATAGTCAAGGGCATTTAATTCAGTTGTTTAGTCTCTCAAAATGCTGGTAGCATTGACATCTTGATCTAAGCTGAGGGTGAGAAAATAAAAAGCAATTTTCTTTTTTTTCTCTTTAAGAATGTATTATGTTGTTTTCAGCTTCTTAACAAAATCAATCTGATGTGATTTGAATTTGTGTTTACAATATTTAAATGTTCACATGTGTTTACTTTACAGCAAAGAGCTACAAATTCAGTTTCATGCACTATAAAACTATAAGAACTAAAGTCTTTAACACCTTTTTTATTGTTTACAATATTGTCTATCACTTTGTTTACAATTGCCGAGGAAGCCTCCAGAGATTAAATTAATTAATAGAAATTAGAATTTCTGACCAATTTTCTGTATCTAGTAGACCAATCATAACCGAATGGGTCATCTGACCAACCAGAGGAGAGATTCTCAGAAAGGAGGGGTTGAAACCAAATCCTTGAATTAACCATTTCAGACACTGTAAGAAAAAGAGCTGATCCTGCGATAAATAATCAGCAAATTTGTATTTATTAAACCGTGGAAACATACACGTATTGTAAGAGAGCTCCAAAGCAAAAATACTTACTTACTCCCAGGGCCGTTTATTTTAAAGTTGATAATTAGCCGCACCATGTTGGTGTTTCCTCATTTTTTTAAGGTGGGTCATTAGCTTAATGCTCAACCCCCAACCTGGAGGACCAGGACACACACACATACACTATGAACAGTTTCGCTTACCCAATTCACCTATCGCGCATGTCTTTGGACTTCTGGGGGAAACCAGAGCACCATGCGAACACGGGGAGAACATGCAAACTCCACACAGAAATGCCAACTGACCCTGCCGAGGCTTGAACCTGCACCACTATGCCACCCACAGCAAAATTAAGGATTAAGAAGAGACCACCGTGTCTGATGATGGCACATCTGATCACTACTTTAAATTTTAATTAAGTCAGGTCATTTGATCAGCCTCATTGATGCTGAAGGGGTCAGGCCTCCTATAAAATTTAATTAAAAACCTTCATCCTTGGTTTTCTATCAGATAACTTTTGAATAGAGGCAGGCAGTTTTTTATTATACATTATATGATGAATTGTTTGTGAGAGGTAGAGTACAAAGAAAATAAATTGTACATAGCAGGGAAGTAGTAACCAGAGCCTGAGGTCACAACTACCTCCTATGAGCAATGAGAAACTCAAGAGTGTATTTCATTTCACACCCTGCCAGGATATATGAACGTGAGGTCTTGCTTCCCATGAGGACTATTGCTCTTCATGACAAACAATTCTTATCTAATCTGATATGTTGGTATTCTGCAGCATTAGATCTGCTGAAATATTTTTTATTATATATTGGTCACATTATAGCAGTACATACATTTTTTTATAATTTTAAATTAATATGATAAAAAATAGTAAAAAAAAATAGTTTGGAATTGCTAAAAAATAAGTTTTTTTTAATGTTTTTTTTTTTGTTATTTTTGCACATAAAACATATTTTACAAAACAATACTATAATAAAACAGTAAAGAAGTTTTTAAAAATATTAAAAAGTAGTCTGAATGCATCTCTAAAATGTGTAATAACTGTTTGTTTGTCATGTAAATTGTACTTGGTTACATATAACTTGCAAAAGATTAAAATGTGATTGAATTGTGATAATAGAACTTTGTTACTACAGTCATAACCTCATATTTTTGTATTAATGTGATCATGGTTAGCATTCTGCCTCTTTCGATGCATAGCTCATGATTTATGTTGATAATGGAAATACACATTTGTGAAAACACAATAATAGGTTAGATAGTAAATTATAAATGCGGCTTTGAAAAACTAATTTTAGGGTTCATCTGTTGAGATTGTCGTGAGTCACCTCATATGAATAATGCTATTCTCTAATCAATTATGTATGCTTCATCACTGCTGTTTTAAAACTTGCAGCCAATCAGATTCATCGTAGATATACTTCATAAATAAACATGTTTAGAAGACATCTAAACAGATCCTACCTCTGAAATGCTAAACCCCCAGGACAAAGATTTTTTGTAAGAAATAATGTGCTGTCTTTGTTGTAACAGATGTAATAGTTTCTCATTTGTCCTGGGGCTGATGAGGCAAAGTTCTGAACCAGTCATTCAGCATAACTGTCTTCTCTTGCAAATCAGATCAAATAGTGTTCTTTCTAAACAGTCATGTATATTTTTACGTCTTATCATAAGATCTAACTGGGGCAATAAAAACCTAAAATTAAATTGTTCATTTTAAAACTTGAATGTCTTGCATTCACTACTTCTATTTTGCATTCACTGCTTGTATTTTTAAAATATATTTATTATCTGTTTTTTTTTTCTGTCTCTGTAATTCTGATGCACTGTAGAAGCCCCAGGCTCTGTCACGAAAACAAATTCCTTGTATGTGTGAACATATCTGGCAATAAAGCGCTTTCTGATTCTTTCTGATTGTGATTCTGATTGGTTTCCCTTTTAAGTTTGAATTACATTCATACGGTACATTCATTTACAGCAACAAATATTTAAATAACTTTTTTTTTGAATCAAAAGAAATATTATGGCAAGATTTGGACACTGCTAATCTTTATCTAAATATCTCAAGCACTTGCCAAAAAAATTTGATCACTAAAAACAGCAAGACCTCCAGCATTCTTCATTCCTTAATGTATTTATATGACGAGAGACTAAATTCAATATATGTCTTATTTATGATGCACACTACATATGCAAGCCAATAAGCCTACAGAATAAACTTAATTAATCATTAATTAATCACTTAATCATTAAGCTATGTTGAGCAAATTCTTAATAATGGATTTACAACATATGCAAAATGCTTATAAATGTACAGCTTTGAATGTGTTAAAATATTTTTTGCCTGTACACAATATGAATCTAGGAATATACAAATAGAAACATTTTGGCCAATACTGCTTTATATTTGGTAGCCAAGAACTGATAGATAAGTACAAATATTCTTATATAAAAAAATTTAAAATAAAAAATCTGTTTTATTTTAAAACTATAACAGCAAAAAAAAAAACAAAAAAAAAAAAACAAGAAAACTGCAGGGTTAAATCAAGGCCCAGCCAAAACCTTTAAAGTTTGTTCTCCAATTGTTCGCTCAAAAAACTATGACCATATGAAAACCATTAAAATGTAAATCTAATGAGCTTATTTGAACAAAATAGTTGCACTAGCTTTAATAAAAGATGCACGGTTTATAAGCAACACTTGGAGACAAGCATAATTTTTCATACTAAAATCTGAGTCCCACCAGTATTAAAAAGCCATGTCAATAAATCAAATGGAGCCAGACAAACCATTGCATTTGATTGATGTGAGAATATTCTATCCGCCAAATGCTCTTGGATAATAAATGTCTGTTTGTCCTTTTGAAAATACTGTGTTGCTGTATATATTTAGAATTGTCCAAAGCAATTTTAGTGTTGCAAAACTGTAATTAATCCATTTTCTTACCGATATGAGAGTCAGGTGTCAGACCCGGTGTGTGTGAAGGGGCAGATGATTCACCACAACCCCTCTCAACAACTCCCAGTCAGGAGGAAAATATTTCGCAATGGATTAAAATGTGGCGTGTGATCTGCCACAGTGTTTACGAATGCTTTGGCTTGAAGTGGGTGGAGGTGTGTAAAACAATTGTCCAATTTTGCAAAACTTTCAAGAGGAGTTTTAATATTCTGTACTTGACTCATGTGAAGGCAGAATTTGAGAATTGGTTTCCTTTGTGTGTTGAAAAATGACCTCTTCCAGAGCCAGGGATTTTAATTAATTAATTCAATCATTTTCTTTTCATCTTAGTCCCTTTATTAATATGGGGTCGCCACAGCAGAATGAACCGCCAACTTATCCAGCATATGTTTTACATATGCTGGGTGCCCGACCAGCTGCAACCCATCACTGAGAAACATCCATACACACTCATCACACACATGCACTACGGACAATTTAGCTTACCCAATTCACTTATACCACATGTCTTTGGGCTTGTGGGGGAAATCGGAGCACCCAGAGGAAACCCACGCGAACACGGGGAGAACATGCAAACTCCACACAGAAATTTCAACTGACCCAGTCGAGGTTCGAACCAGCAACCTTCTTGCTGAGAGGCAATCATGCTACCCACTGCGCCACCGTGACACCCCGATTTTAATTAAATTCAAGTTAATTTATATAGTGCTTTTTACAATAATCATTGTTTCAAAGCAGCGTTACAAAAGGTGCACATTACTGCATTACAATCAAATTTGGAAGGTTATTACTAATCATAACTTTTATTAGTTACTAATAACTTTAATTGGCTAACTAATAGCTTTTAACAGTTAAAGTTATTATATATAAAGATAGTTAACCTGTTATACAGCATATAGATGTCTACAGTATGTGTACATGTTCAATGAAGTGTATTTGTGTATTAATTGTATGCGTTTTAGAAAAACATTTTAGATTTACTGAAATAGCAAATCTGTAAGGACCAACTTTGATATACCACAGACAAAAACAATTAGAAAAATCAAGAAAATATTAATAACCACACTAGAAAAATATGGATAGTGTGTAGCATTCAACAAACAAACAAACAAACAAACAAACAAACAAACAAACAAACAAACAAACAAACGTAAGGCTTATTTGGTAAACCTAATGAGAGTTAAATTATGTTATTTCAGTTGTAAAGTCATCTAAACTTTATGAGCACCAAAATTGTTGACTGAAGTGAGAAAACATTATGTTGCATGGAGGACTAATTTATATTAAACCATTAATGCCATATAGGTCACACCGACTAACCCAGAAAAACACACAAGTGCACCATTTTGACAAATCAGTATTAATAAAACATGAAACACAATGCCATGTAACCCTATAAAAACATGCATTTCCTTCTCTTGAATATCTCCGGATTGGAACAATGTCAAACAAAAGTCAGATGAAAGAGTTAAATTTACCTCAAAGAAGAAAGTAGGTTATATGGATATTAAGTTTCACACTTCTTTTATGTCGATTTCCCAAATCTCTGTGATGTTTATGGGTGAATGAACCACTGTAAGGCTCTTAAGGTCATTGTCAGGGTTTTTGTAAAACAATGCATTGCATTTCAGTTTGTTTTATAACAAACCTTATATTTTCTAAATAATATTATGCTCACTAAAAACGTGGTAAAAATATCTCTCTATATGCCTCTATTATGGGTGCTGTGCACAGTGGGATAATCCTCCTTTTGAGGATACAATCAAGACAGAAGTCCATTTGGCATTAGAACAACACCAGGAGTGAATGATAACTTGTATGTTTCGATTTTTAAGTGAACCATCCTTTTAAAGATATTGATATTGAAGTCAATAGGCCTCCATATTTAGCCAATAGCACAAATGACAATTTACAACGACGCATTCAAGAATTTTGTGCATTCAATAAGTTATTGGGTGTACTGTTTATTAGAAACATTTTGTAAATGTGTATAATAGAAGAATCCATTTAATAACATCCAATCAGCTTCCTCACATGCATTGGCACTATATTCTCTTACATTCACTGTCTCATGTGCTGTCATGTGATAGGTCTGTGAATTACTTTTCTAGGTAAGAGATATGAACACACACACACACACACACACATCCTGTAATCCATTCTTTCCATTCACCCGCCTATCTGTGCATCCTTGCATCTAGTTCCAAGACATACAATATGACAAACCACTAGACGTTGCGTGTATGGGCTAGCAGGTTCACCAACCTTAAGAATCATTATTTAACACAAAAGACGTGTCTATATCAAGAAATATAGCCGTTTAGATTATAGCCTAATTACGAAAATTAAACAACTAGCAGCTTAAAACAACAATGGTTTAATCAAATGTTTCAAGAAAATTGTAAGATATATTTTGAAGTGTACAATGAAATATAACTGTGTGAATATTTTGTGTGTGTGTTTAAATATACGTGTATGTATATGTGACTTTGAAATCTGTATTGGTACTGTGTTTCATTACTGTACCGTGGAATTGTAGTCGGTATAACCGTGAGCAGATGTGCAGATGAACAACGTCTGGTAATGTCTAGAAGGGATAGGCCTACATCTGCTGCTATTGTGCATGCGCACATCACTATAGCCTAATTTTTATGACACTGCACAATAGTTACTAATTTTAAATTACGGTAAGAGGTAGGTTTATAAATCAATAAAACCAAATTTAGCCTATAAGTAGCCTATATGGTTATTAATAAATAAAATAAACAAATTTCGTTAATTTTCAGCCGCAGATACGCTTATATTCTATCACACTCAGGTACTGCTCTTTGATCAAGTCAACACTGCACCCTGCTGGATGATCCTTTAAATGCAAAACGATTTCAAATCATTGCTTTGTACTTGGGACAGAGACAGGACAATTTTATCTGGGACTCTGGATCTATTAATTCATTCAAAAGCATTTTTAATATGTAACTTTTCATAATAAAATCCTTTTTTTTGTAATTTGAAATACAACATTAATCAAAATTATATTTGTAAAAAAAACTAGAACTAAAATTACAAAGAATGTGACGTGAATGTCGGGTTCAATGTGTGGCGTGTGCGGGCATAAACAGTTAGTTGTAACACATTCAAACATTTCCAAATATGCTAGCATAACAAAATAATCACAGTACTAACTGAAGATAATTTATTACCTTAATTTGGTGGTTACAAAACTTGATGTTATGGAAATTAGTCAGTCAATCACATTAGGAATTACAATGAATACTAAGGTAAAATCATATACAGTAAACGAGGCATCAATCATCTGCAGGCTTTTGTGCCAGAAAATAAAAGTATTTAACTCCCATGGTAACTTCTGTCTCCGAGGATGTCACGTCCATCGCACGCTTCAGTCTTTATAGAAAAAAGAAAGTTTGAGGATATAAAAAGAGAGAGATTGTGTGAAACACACACATACGAATATATTACACAAACCAAAAAGTATAGAGCTGAGGACAAATCCTAATACCTTTCTTCAATGTCCTGCGAGAGCCGTCTGGCCTCTTCTGGATCTTTTTTTAGGAGTGTCTGAAATGTGGAGAAAGACTTCACCATACCAATGTAGCCAGAGAGAGGGACTGCCTTCTTCACCCAAAAAAGATCATGCCTGGAGACAAAAAAAAGTTTAAGTCCAGCTTCTACATTTTTGTTAAAACATTCCAGCCATTTCTTATCCACAATAAAGAAACAGCACTGAAATTTTGGTAGCACTTTTGATGGTCCCATTTAGATATTGTATGGAGAATAAACAACTTCACAACTCCATGTCAACTAACTGTCATTTGACTGTCGGGAGTCTATCTGCTTAATGTTTGATAACACTTTATTTTACTTTTTTAACAGTCTGCAACTAATCTAACATTGTTTTTTTGTCGTTTTTTTGGCTTCATTAGATTTAAATGAAAAACATTTCATGCGTAATATTTTTATTTTGTGACATCCATTTGATAAAAGCAAATAAGACAGGTACAACAAGCAACCTTAAATATCATAACATCACAACACTGCTTCTACTTTATAGTTTAACAAACCATTCTTCATTCTGTATACCTAAAACTAACTGCACTTTAAACTGTCTTCACCTACTAACTGCAAAGTTAATATTTTGTTATAATACATTACCATTCTTTGACTGGGTACTGCAGAGAGTCATATGTTCTTTTGTACAGTTCAAAGGAGCTGGGACCCAGATGAGGATCCCGTAAAGGATGCAAGGCTGCATAAAACTGTAATAAGACAAATATAACATAAGTACATGCTGAATCACATACAGTATTGTATCCAGATTCTTTTCTAAATATAGTGAATTGCAGGTTGAAGCAGAAGTTGCACATTAGGGCACCTGTGAGTCACACAGCATGACTATGATTCAAAGCTCTGGAATAAATCAGTAGCTCATAGTAGCATGTTTTGTTCTTTATTTTGAAAGTACTGACCCATACTGAATTGGTGATTACTGTGTAGAGAGTCCAAGTAAAGTATTAGATGCTTCATGAAGCTACAGAAACACCTACATGCATAAAATTTTATTTTGATCTTTGAACTATAAGTCTAGTAAAATGCTTGTTGAGCAAATGATTAATTAGTATAATCTAATTAAAGATCAGATAACATTTCAGTCGCTCATATAAAGTACAGGTCATGTGAGCTATATAGATGATTTCAAAATGTTCTCATTGTTGCAGACAAATGTTCAGACAGTTGGCAATCATTGTGAGAAATATATGATTCTCACCTCATTACAGATGAGGTTTAATGCTTCTGAACAGTCTCCATAAGTTAGCTCCATGTCTAGTGTGTAGTTGAGAAGTGCGAGGCAGCCATGAGGTTTGAGCACTCTGTCAGCCTCCTGAAGAAAACGTGAATGGTCAAACCAGTGGAACGCAGACATGGCCGTCACAAGATCTACAGAGCCATCTTCAAAGGGCAGTTCTTCAGCTGGACTCTCCCTTTGAGTCAAATAAGTTAAAACAGTAGCATGCATAGTATACAGTATGGGTGAAACTTAAACAAATCAGGAGTATCATCATGCACTAAATAAATATATCACCACTAAACAAATAAATAAATACAACAACTTAAATATTTTTATGGTGCAATTTTTAAGTTATCTAATGTTTAACTTTGGACTAAAATTATATATATATATATATATATATATATATATATATATATATATATATATATATATATATATATATATATATATATATATATATATAGTACAACAAATACTTTCAGCTGTTTTTACATAAATATTAAAATGATTTTAAATAAGACACAAATACAACCTACATAAAATGTACAAATACAAACTACCAGAAAAGTAATAGTCGCATACATAAAATATGAGTTTTTTGTATAAAATATGAAACAATTGAACTTGATGAAATACACGCTGGACAAGCATATTGGTTAAATAAATATTTTATGAAAAATAGCCTATGTCTGCTAAAGGAATAAATGAATGAAAGGCCATTTAAACGAACAACAACAACAAATCTTAAATTAATCTTTAGTTTACATTAGTCTGCTTGATAGGCTATGATGCATATGCAAGGGTAAAAATGGGCAAGTTTGATTCATTTTTACAATAACATGGTCCATATCCATCATGAATAGGCTCTCAGAAGAATAGAATCTCAGACTAGCACACGTCTCTCCTGTAGTAAAGCTGTTTAGTTTAAAAGCAAAATTGTCTGTGATAATGAGTATGGTCTGACTGATAAAGACAAACCATAGACTATAATCCACTTCCTTTCGCTCTAGTAAGGTACGTTTGTTTTCTTATTATTATGCAAAGTGAAAATATACAATCACTATAAATTATATAATAAAATAAAAAAAAACATCTAGTGGCCTAAGTTAGCGAAGTTGAAGCCAAAATGTTTGCGCTATGATGTGGAGCCCAAGCCTGCACAAGTGTTCATTAACTAGAGCAATATCAAAGAGTATAATTAAAACTAGGGCAAACTTATAAAAGAGATGTGAAATGTGCACAATAAATTTATTTTTTGGCTCACGTCCCATTTGAGTTCAGAGTTCACGATCTATACTGTAGTCAAGCACCAGGGGGCGTTCGTTTTGCTTTTCCCTTATTGACGTGTGAATTACACCTGAAGTAAACGGCGAAGAGAGATTAAAGTAATTTAATTCACACAACTACTTCATGTTTGCCTACCTGAATGAAACGTTTGGAATGTTAACATGTTTCCTCCCCATTTCCAGCTGAGCTGGACTAATATCTGTCCCAACCACACGTGTAAAATGTGGTGCCAAGAGCAACGTTCCCTGTCCTGAACCGCAGCCAACATCTACTGCCAGGCCATTGGATGAATTTTTCTGGAGACAAGTAAGTAGAAAAAAGCAGTACTTCAAATGTAAGTTAAATGACAATGATGAATGGCTCGTAAATAAATAACAACAAAACAGTCATTATAAAAATCTTACATTATTCCGGTGAAATTGCAGAACTTTGCCAATGAGCTCTTCTGAAGGAGAAATGCGATACTTCCAGTATGAGTTTGCATGTTCTTTCCCTTCAAATAATCGCACAGCCATTTTTGGACAGATGTACAGTCCCCTTTGAGTGAGAAAACTGAAGGGAATTGAGCTGCCAGCACACAAAAGGACAAGGAAAGTAGGACACAAGGGGAGGAGCCATTTAATGTTTTAGGCTTTGCTTATTTTTTTACTCACTGAGAGACAATTGTGCAAAGCTGTTTAAAACATTCCTTTGAGGCAAAAGTAACATGCTCAGTTTGCTAATGAGGACTTGTGCCGCACACACACACAATTTCCCCCTCATATTCACTGTGGAGAACAAGACTAAAAGTCCTTTCAGATTTAATCAACTTCTCCAGAGTAATAACTGGAAAAAGATCAAAGGTTTCCATGCTAACCAGATGCCATGCTGGGAGGATAAAGTACAATATTCACATTGATATAAGCGAATGGAATTTTTTTTTTGTTCTTTATACTCAGGTTATTTTGACAGCCACCTACATTTAGTTTTAATTGTTAGATCTCCAGTGATAGTGAAGTAGGCAGGTTAAGAAAGACGGAGATATGAAATATAAAACTATTAGAAACTAGAGATCTTATTATTGCTTAACGCATTCAAAATCTGTCTAAAATGTTCACACATAAATCATTGTTTTATGTAACAGTAATAACAAATCTAAAACAAATCTAAAAAAACATAGATTTGAATGTTGGATCATGTTACATTTGTAGAAATAGATATGAGGCATTTAATTACATTTTAACAAAGCCTAAACAGCCTGCCAAAAGTCTTGTGAATCCCAGTTGTAAGAGCAACAATTAATAACTTGATTTCTAGTTGATCATTCAGAAAAGTGGCAGAAGGTAGATTTTTCAGATGAATCTTCTGTTGAATTGCATCCCAATCATCACAAATACTGCAGAAGACCTATTGAAACCCACATAGACCCAAGAGTCTCACAGAAAGTTTGGTGAAGGAAAAATCATAGTTTGGGGTTACAATCAGTATGGGGCATGCAACAGATCAGCAGAGTGCATGGCAACATCAACAACCTGAGGTATCAAGACATTTGTGCTGCCCATTACATTACAAACCACAGGAGAGGGCAAATACTTAAGCAGGATAGTTCTCCTTTTCATACTTCAGCTCCACATCAAAGTTCCCTAAAGCAGAAAGATCAAGGTGCTCAAGAATTGGCCAGCCCAGTCACCAGACATGAACATTATTGAGCATGTTTGGGGTAAGATGAAGGAGGAGGCATTGAAGATGAATCCAAAAAATCTTGATGAACTCTGGGAGTCCTGCAAGAACACTTTCTTTGCCATTCAAGATGACTTTATTAATGAGTTATTTAAGTCATTGCAGAGATGTATGGAAGCAGTCCTCCAAGCTCATGGGAGTCATACACAATATTAATTCTTTTTCCACTGCACCATGACTTTATATATGACTTTGTCTAAGCAAAGTCAGACCTTTCTGTCCTAATTAAATAATTGAAAATAAAGGAATGATCATATTTGATTTTGGTAAAATAAGCGTAATCTAGAGGCCTTTGCCTTTTATATAAGCCACTTCTGATACTAAATGATCAACTAGAAGTCAAGTTATTATTTGTTGTTCCTAAAACGTGGATAGGCCTTTGTCAGGTAGTGTAGATGGAATAAACGTGTGTAGGAACAATAATAAAACTTCATATGAACAACCAACACAACCGGAAAAAAATAAGAAAAACTGAAATTTTATTGTTTAGCCTACATTACAATTAATGCAAGTATTCTGTATTCTGAATGAACATTAGGATAGTGCAAATACTCAGTGGTTCTTATTATCAGAATCTTTAATGTGAAATCATAAAAAATATGGGCTTTGTAAACCCACACATTTGCTAACTTGATTAACAAAGCAAGATTAAACATAGTTAACTACAGTAGCTGAACACCTGTGATTACAGTAAAGGAGAGGTGAGGGTAAAAGAGAGGTGTATCATTAGACTTGAGTCATGTGTCACTCAGGTTTACATGCAAGCACACAGTAATACTCCCATATAAAGTCAACTTTGGCGTCTGTTGAAGTTGCTTTTATCTCCTCTAGAATTCTGAAACAGAGTAATTCACAACCAGATCAATATTGTGTTTAATGTACAAATTAGTCTAATACAACGACTCCTGAAGAACAAACTTGTTATATAAATGTGTGTTGCAAACCATCACTATTGCATGCTAGTAAAAGTAAGATGTAATTACCGTGATGATGTTTTCTCCAACAGTGCAGTTGCAGCCTTTGGATTGGCTCTCAGATATGCTTGGTACATGGAAAAAGTCTGAAAAAAGCCAAGTATGTTCTTGACGCTGAGCTGTTCCTTTATGGGAATAGTTTCAATCCTTGAAAGACACAACAGAATTTTATTTAAAATATTAGACTCGTTTTATATCAAAGATAACATAATTTAAAGGTCAACCCACTTTTCGACTTCAGACTTAAAAATGACATGTTAGATTCATGTGATATAAAGTTTGTTAAGATAAATTCAGGTTTAAACCAATAATAAATAAATATGCACAGAACAGGAGCCGTCTGTATGACAGCAATTTAACTGGTTAAAACAAAATATGTCAAATGTAATGTGTTAATGATTAAATACAACACATACACAAATATATCTAGATACGTATCTGTACAGGCTCATGGACACCAAGTTAATTTACCTCTCTTTATCTGGAAAGGGTATGACTTCAAACAGGTCCTTTAGCTTTGTACTAGCCCCAGTTATCTTAGTGCTTGTGTAGGGCTGAAGTTCTTGCTTCAGCTATTAGAATAAATTAATATTAGTGAGCAGTTATAACCACTCTTTAAGCATATATCTGACAGACATGCATTCAGTAATATGAAGGTTTGGTATTCACATATTAAACGGTTACATTTTTCAAATTATTATTAAACATGTTCATGTATATATTTATATTTCATTTATATATATCTGCATATACATACTTCATCATATATGATATTAAGTTGATCTCCACAGGACTCATGGTGTATTTTCATACTGTCATTATAGCCAAAGAGAGCCAAGCATCCATGAGGCTTCAGGACACGCTGAGCTTCCTTGACGAAACGTTCAGCATCAAACCAATGAGCAGCAGATGCAGCTGTCAGCAGATCCACTGAAGCATCTGGGAAGGGCAGCTCCTCTGCTGTGCCTACTCTGTCCATTAATAAATATAATAGGGAGTAGACAAGAGTAATCTGTTAGCACCATAATGCATAATGGTATTTAGTTTCTTTTTTTAAAGGTAAATATAAAGTTTTGCTGTTCCATAACCTTTACATAAGCTTTTCTTCAGCTCAAAAAACTATGCATGTTGTTAAAAACACCAAAGATTGTAGAAATGATTAAAATGTGTATCCCGAACGTGAGTCACTTTATATAAAAAGGTTAGTTTGTTTGCCAATGTGACAAAAGATTGTAACAAAATCTGGAAAAAAAACATTGGTTGTCTATAAAAGCCTGTAAACTTATTTTAATGTAAAGAGTGAAAAAACAAACACATATGTATATATTTTAGACAGTGCCAAGAGAGCTCAACCTACAACCAAACCACAGTTGATCAAAAAAGACAAGAATGGCTGTTGTTCAATAGTTTTAGGACAACTATGGTGAAAGGTCTGATCCTCTACAAATGTTGACTACTATAAACTGTACAATAGCCAGATCATATAGTACTCAGTGTCAAAGACTGTATGTACCTTCATAATTAAACTACTGTAACAGTAGTCTATAATAAAAAAAATAATAATAATGTTTACACGTGATGTTGGTTAATTGCAGAGCTTGTGCAATTATTTCCGAATCACTATGATCAAATTGCTGTTTTCACACCACTGTAATTTTTTTATGGTTTATTTTGTTATTTATCTAAACATCACTTTTAGCATGGGCAACATTATGATGTTCAGCAGCATAACATTGCAAAGGTATTCCCATTGTATTTTAGCCTCTTATCAATTGAAGTAAATTACATTTACCATTAGTAAATCAGAGATGCTGTACCTACTGGCTGCAGTTCACCAGTGTCACCAGTCACAAGTGTCACAAATACAAGGGTTTCTAAATTCTACTGGAAGGCAGTTTAAGTAAGAGTAGAAATATATACTACTGACCTGTAGGTGAGATTAGGGAAGCCCTGCACTGCTCTCGCCTCCTCCACCTGTGATTCACTTACATCAATGCCCACCACCTGCTGAAAATATGGTGTCAGTGGGCGAGAGGTCTGCCCTGTCCCACAGCCCAAATCCACAGCCAGCTGATGGGGCTTTCCTTTCTGTGAAAAATGTTTTTAATCAATAAATATTTTATTAGAGTCGTAATTCAAAAAGATCAAATGTAAATTACTGTAAGTAAAACTCTTCTGTTAACTCTAGTTTAACTCAGTTGAACTAAAATTATTAATTCATTTTCTTTTTGGCTTAGTCCCTTTATTAATCTGGGGTTGCCACAGCGCAATACCTTATCCAGCATATGTTTTATGCAGCGGATGCCCTTCCAGCTGCAACCCATCACTGCGAAACACCCATACACTCTCATTCACACTCATACACTACGGATAATTTATCTTACTCAATTAACCTACAGCACATGTCTTTGGTCTTGTAGGGGAAACCGGAGCACCTGGAGGAAACCCACGTGAACACGGGGAGAACATGCAAACTCCACACAGAAACGCCAACTGACCCAGCTGAGCAGGGGCGTAGCAACCTGGGGGACGGGGGGATACGTCCCCCTCACTTTTAGAGACAGACCATTTATAAACAGGTGATTAATAATTATATGAACGTAAATGTTTTGAATCTCATACAGCTGTCCCCCCACTTTTAAAATGTCCGCTACACCCCTGCAGCTGAGGCTCGAACCAGTGACCTTCTTGCTGTGAGGCAATTGTGCTACCCACTACGACACCGCGTTGCCCTAAACTAGAATTACTGAAACAAAAGCTTAAACTAAATAGAAATTTGTTAAAAAAACAACTAACAAAAGCATTAACTATCTAAAACTAAACAAAAATTGTAAAAAAAAAAAAAAAAAGATATTATTAAAAAGATAATAATAATAAATATGCAAAACTATTATCCTTGCTTGAGGGCACTTTAGTCAACTTTTTGTTTTTGGGTGAACTATCACTTTAAAAAATACCTCACATTAGTTTCAAGACTTAAAGCAACTTGGCTAATTATTAGTACTAAATTAATGTCATCGTTAGGATGGTTTAAAGAATGTTTATTATTATAAGCATTATAATTATTTATGTAAATTATGTTAAGCCATATTTTTTTTTACCATAATGCATAAAAAAGTATGTAGATTATACAACTGTAATGTAGGTGATTCATATTTTGGAGGGGCCTTACTAAACGTACTGATTCAGCTGTCGTGCACACAATACCTCGGAGCAAAACCTCCACGAACACGGCTGATCTTACCTTTTTGTCCAGATACTGAAGAATAAGCTCCTTCAGCTCATCCGGTGGAGCGAATCGATATTGTTGATAGAGGGAGGCATGTTGTTTCTCTTCAAACATTCGTTCAGTCATTTTTCTGTAACGTTAAGTCTTCAGACGAATATTCAGAGTAAAATTCTGCACGTCTGCCGAGAAGAGTTAATTATTACAGGACATTATAGACACACGAAGAGGCGGGACACATGTAAGAACACGAGTTAATATCAAATGGAACTGGGTGGGAACAAAACAATTGCTAACCAAGTCACTGTTTCGGTCATAATCGAGAATGACGTGGGTTGGTGGCTCAGCTATAATTCTAAATAGCATACTACAGTACTACCCCATACTACGTCATACTGTATAACAGTACAGTAGGCGTTTTAAGAGTCGATTCATTCTCGTGGTAGTGTTCATGCGAATCGGTTCTTTAGAACTTGTCCGTTTACAGAGACAACTGTAAGCCGCTTTATCAACGCTGGGCAAGATTATTGAACAACACATAAACTGTCATAAGACTTTGCAGTGTTACGGAAGTCGCCATATTTGATGTTTACTTTCCCAGTGCCATACACGAGTTGTCGCGAGAGTTCAAAACATTTTTATTTTATTTCATTTTACTACCATATTTCAGTTTAAATAGCCGTTTGGCGTTTTTATTTTCATTCACTGTCTGAGAAATTAAGTGGAAAGCTACTTGTGTTGGTCTATATACTGTTCTATTGATGGTGAAATAAAACAAATATAAAACAAACTGTTTGTTTAGAATGAAAACATCTTCATCCAATTGTGTATAATTTCTTTTTTTAAATTTTTTAAGTTCTTAAAACAAGTAGGACTCGCAATAAAACAATTCTGTTTTCTTGTTTCAACATAGCCAGCAGAGGGCAGTATTTACGCATTTTTAGCCTATTAAAACACAAATAGATCCAAATAGATCAGCAAGAATCGTACATTCGTATAAACATACAATGTTAATTTAAAAAATCGACATAACAACGTCTATGTGATATAAAAGTCGTAATGATACATGAATGAATGAATTAAAAACGAATAAATGCATTTAATCAGTACATACAGGGGCAGATTTAGTGATTTGGGGGCCCTAAGCAATTCTTGCCATGGGTCCCAAATGTCCTAATATGCACTCTTCGTATTTATTTATTTGTTTGTTTGTGTTGCTGACTTTAACTTGTATCTTTTATCTTCTTTTCTATATTTTTCTTAAAATAATAATAATAATAATAAAAAAAAACTGCGGATAATAAATGATTTCATTTTTAAAGCTAAATCTTTATCTGATTTGAGTGCTGGACTGCTCCATTATGAGGGGTGGGGGACAAATTTGCGCAAACATAATTACGATGCAATTTTATTTATTAGACAAAATATGATAGAAAACGAATATATATATATTTACACACATATATATAAGGTATATTTTATACTTCTAAATATTAATTGAGGGGCCCCAAATTTCCTGGGGTCCTAAGCAGCTGCTTACCTCACTTATTGGTTAAATCCATCGCTAATTACAAATATAGGGAAGCACATTATTTTATTTCTGGTCATTTAGTGGTAATTATGGCATACTTGTAACATTGTCCTTATTATAATTGATGATCTCTTCACAATATTGCACTATGCAAGCGTGAAGAAAAAGCATAATAAGACATTTGAAAAACACAAACATAATTTTAATCTTAACTGTAAGTTTAACTGTGTTATTTAAAATGTGCCATTTTTAGTTAAATTGTTTTCAAATATGAAAATGCTGCAAAGAAATATCTCATCTGAAGCAAATAGTCTATTTACAATGTCAGTATTACTGTATGTTGTGCTTAACATCTGTCTTTATTATTAAAAGCATAAAATACCTGTAATAAATAAATATTTGAGTAATTGCAGTTATGCAAAAATGATATAATTGTAAATTTGCACATCATTACGTTTCAAAACACATTTCCTCTTTGCTAGAAAAGCTAACACACTTGAGTCCAACTTTTTAAAAAAAAGAAGAAAGGAAAAAATTTTTTTTACTTCCTGTTTCTCTGCACTTCCTCTTTTTGGAAAAGACTGAAAACAACACCATGTGTATCATCTCAATTTTTATATTAATGCTTTTAAGTGGATTTTGTTACAGCTCTCGAGAAGGTAAGTGTTATTGACCACATTCTAAATAAACAATATTTATTTTCTTTATCTTGTTTTATTAGTTATAGTTATGGTTAACTACAGGATAATTTGAGTTATCTGAACCTGAAACTTTTAACTTTAACAATGCTCCGGGCTTTAATTAGATTTTTGATGTGCTGTACATAAATCTAACCAGGTTACAGCAATATTTATTTTTTAAATGAACATTTAATATGTAAATAACAATCATGCAAGCAGGCAATACCAAAGATGAAGGTTGATAAAGTTTTTTTTCTTTTTACTGTAATATTTTATTTATTATTATAATTTCCTTATTTGTGTGTGTGTGTGTGTGTGTGTGTGTGTGTGTGTGTGTGTGTGTCTTTTTATCCTAATGCTTAGAAAAGGCTGATAAATACAAGATTTATTTGTGCAAAGTCCTCAGCTAATTAGTTTTTGGATTTTGTTTAGCAAAGGTTTGTTGTTGAACTGTTTTAACTAATTGTTTTTCATATACAGAATTTACATCAGTTCAAAGTGTTCAGGACCAAAATGAAGGTGAGTTGCATTTCAGCAGCAAAAAAAAAAAAAAATTTATATCACTTTTCATCATTTTAAAAATAATAAAGTTTTATATAATTTCTCACCGTTGGTTTTAACATTTCATTTCTCCAAAGTTTAACGATTTTTCAACACAGAAAAAAAAAATATATAAATAAATAATTACATAATAATAAGTCTTTGTTTATTACATTGATCAGAATATTACTGATAAAAGCGAGATGTATTTGTGCACAATCCTTAGCAAAATTACTTGAAGTTCAAGGATTTTTCAACGCAGAAAAAAATTTAATAAATAATTACATAACAATAAATCAAAGGTAACAATAAAATTTTTCATTGTTTTAAATGTAATACCATTTCTCGTGGTTGGTTTTAACATTTAATTTCTCCAAAGTCTCTCCTGGCTCTGATGTGTGTTTGCGCTGTGACGTCTCTCTTCTGTCTGAATCCTCAACGCTGCATTGGGAAACAGATAATGAACCAACATCCAACACCACTCTGATATACAACAACTCTGCCTACATCATCTTACACACAGTAGATGAACACAATACAGGCCAATATTACTGCAGACTGACTGAAGATGGAAAAGTACAAACTGTTAGAAATCACACTCTTAATGTCAAAACACGTAAATATTCTTTCTTGTTGTATGCCTAAATAATAATATTCTTCTGTTTATATATTTACACCCCCATATTTTCCATAAAAAATGCAGTAATTTATTTAATTCATTATTAATTTAAAATAATAACAAATATTTATGTACTGTACATCAATTGACCAAGTTGCTTATTTTCTTTACAGATTCATACAATAGAAACATTAAGACAAATAAGACAATTTACAGAGAAAGCTCCAGCAAAAATGAAGTATCACTGATCTGCAAGTCAAGCAGGAAATATAACAGCTGGAGGTGGACATGGGAGAAGAGGCCTAATTCACAGATTGATCTAATAACTGTTGAAAAAGAAGAAGTTCAAGTCAAAGGACCAATTAAACCAGGAAGATTTTCTTCAACCACATACAACAGTCAAGCTTTCACCTTTCACATCTCACCTGTCCTCTTCAACTATAGTGGCACATACAGGTGTATTACAGAAACTACCATCTACACAACCACAATACTACACACCATCAGAGGTATATAAGTTTTTGTCAACATTTTGTATTGAGATCGTGAAAGGAATACAGTTTAAATTTGTAGAGAAAGCACATGATAATTCAAGGATTAAGCCTAACAGAAATGAAAGAAAATACATTGCTTACAGCACCTTCATATAATTTAAATGTATTTAAATTAATAATCCCATTAAAAGAAATCTCCTGATCAAGCATTGAAAACTTTTCTTTCTCTTGTTGTTTTATGTGCAGTGTCAATTGGTGTGTTGGGGAATCAGTCTGTGCTACTCACCTGTGAGCTTTCTGAAGTGACTGAATCAGTGACGCTGGTTTGGCTCAGGATGGAGAGAAACAGAGGATTGCTGGAACAACAGAACATGATGACTGACAAAAACAATAAATTACAACTCACAGTGAATCTGTCCAGCTATCAAACACAGCCTCTGCACTGGCAGTGTGCAGTCTTTACTGAGAATCAACTCAGAGCTCTGGCGCCTGTAATAATCAGCTTTACCCCAGGAACTACTAATACTCCAACAATATCAACAAAAGTCTCAACTGTATCAAACCAAAGATCAACAGACACCTTAACTGCACCAAACCAAGGTAAAAACATTAATATACAGTATTTTTCACCTTAACTCATAATAAGAATATTTTCAACAGTAGATTATTCATTAATTTATTCATTTCCCTTCGGCTTAGTCTCGATTTCAGAGGCGGCCACAGCAAAATGAACCACACACTATTCTGGTACATGTTTTACACAGCAGAGGCCCATCCAGCCGCAAGCCAGTACTGGGAAACACCCATACATACTCATTCACACATGCACTCATACACTATGGCCAATTTAGTTTATTCAATTCACCTTTAGCACATGTCTTTGGACTGTGGGAGAAACCGGAGCACCCGGAGGAAAGCCACGCGAACATGGGAAGAACATGCAAACTCCACACAGAAATGCCAACTGACCCAGCCGGTACTCGAACCATAAAACCTTCTTGCTGTGAGGTGACAGTGCTAACCACTGAGCCGCTGTGCTGCCCCAACAGTAGATTATCCAAATGTTTAAAAGTGTGATACTAATACAGTGGTTTGTTGCTGTGTAATAATGACACTGGTCAATTTTGGTGTAATTATCATCATGTTTGTAGACACAGAGGACAGTGGTCTGAAGATGGTAATCATTGTATCATGTGCTGTTACTGTCAGTGTGCTGATTCTGCTGGCTCTTCTAGTCTTTAAATGTCTGCGAAACACAGGTGAGCTCATCTCAGAGACAGACAGAATGTTGAAGATGGTTCATTTTTGCAAATTTTTATAATTTTGTTGGCTGCAATGAGATGTGAAATCAGACATATTGTAGGGGAGGGGTTCACTTTCTCAGTTTGTGCACGTTTCACAGTGTAATATATATATATATATATATATATATATATATATATATATATATATATATATATATATATATATATATATATATATATATATTCTAAATTGTTTCAAAATGATATAGTAAATATGTAGTCTCATAATTCTAGCATGTATATATATATATATATATATATATATATATATATATATATATATATATATTATATATATATATATTATATATATATATATATATATATATATATATATATATATATATATATATATATATATTTTTTTTTTTTTTTTTTTTTTAACCACAAATGAGCGGAAATGAAATGCAAACATCCCCCTAGGAGGGCCAGATTATAACATCTCAAGGGCACATTATAAAATGACCATATGACCTTAAAATGGTTTTTAAAAAAATAAAAAACTGCTTTTATTCTAACTGAAATAAAGCAAATAAGACTTTCTCCAGAAGAAAAAATATTATAAGATATACTGTAAAAAATTCCTTGCTCTGATAAACATCATTTGGGAAATATTGAAAAAAGAAAAAAAATTCTTACTTCAACTGTATTAGTAACCAGTAAGTACCATTAGTTTTGTTAAACGTGCATGTGCATAAATGGTTAAACCATGTGTGTTGCAAGTAGCCTGTGTTTTTTTTCCCACTCACCCCTAATACTGTATTGTTTCAGTTGATGCAGGTCCAGTCATTGGATTAAAATCACAAGATGATGACGACAACATCCATTATGCTTCAGTAACACTAGCAGCATCTAATCAGGGTAAGACCAAATAAAAACTCCATCAGTTGAGAAATCTATGATCAATATATGACTGTAATACTTTTTTTCAGGAGCTGACGCATGTCACGCAAGTTCAGAGGTCAGCAATGAAACACATTCTGTAATAATGCATTTTATAATGTTGTGTTCAGTTCTACTTTTACTGTACGTCTCCATATTTACAGGTGTTGGACAAAAATGGGGTGGTCATCTACTCAGCTATTAAAGTACAGTGAGCTTTTAATTTTTCTTTTTTTTTTTACAGAACTTTACATTGTTTTTTCTTTGTTGTTATTCTTTTTTATTTATAATATAAATTTATAATTTTTATTTATTATTGAATGGAGTTTATTATATAATGTGAGGATCAAACAAATTTTGTATTAAATATAACATGTCCATTATTCCTTTTAACATAATAAAAATAAGACTAATGAACTATGTGGTCTTTGGATTTCAGTTGCATAAGAAGCACATATGCAACACACACGCACACATACACACACACACACACACACACACACACATGCACGCATGCACGCACGCACACACACACACACACACACACACACACAATCTCTGGGTAATCAGATCATCATCTTGAAACCTTGGTGTGGCTTCGCGACACACCACTGTGTTAAATTTAGCACAGTACTTCCTGCAATGGAAAAAGCTAAGAAAAAATAAATCAACTAACTAATAGTCAGAATGGAAAAATATTTAAATACAAGCATTTTAAATAATGAAATATAATTGAAAGAGAAATGCTAAATTATTACGTTGCCTATGTGCACTAAAGCCTGAATGTATGCATGTGTGTAATTTTGAGATAAAAAAAGGCACAGACGTATAGCTGTGTAATGGAAAAGGACATTCATAATAATAATAATTTCTTATATTTTTCATAGTAACATAATCACCTACTGGGGTGACGCAGTGGCGCAGTAGGTAGTGCTGTCGCCTCACAGCAAGATTGTCACTGGTTCGAGCCTCGGCTGTGTCAGTTGGCATTTCTGTGTGGAGTTTGCATGTTCTCCCTCTGTTCACGTGGGTTTCCTGCGGGTGCTCCGGTTTCCGCAACAGTCCAAAGACATGCGGTACAGGTGAATTGGGTAAGCTAAATTGGGTAAGCAAAATTGTCCGTAGTGTATGAGTGTGTGTTTATGTTTCCCAGGGATGGGATTTGAAGGGCATCCGCTGCGTAAAACATGTGCTGGAAAAGAAAATGAATGAATAATCACCTATTTATGCGTTAATTTACAAAACAATAGAGTATTTTTTATCAAAGTTTTAATACATTTATTCAGCAAGCATATATTAAATTGATCAAAAATGACAGTAAATATATTTGTTATGTTAATGAGAGTGAGCTTTATTCACCAAGTGTAACATATAAGGAGCTCAGGGTACATACATGTCAACACAGGAACACAGAAGGACATTTAAATAAGTGGAAAATAATGTAAATAATAAAAATTATGAAGTTTTATATATACACACTTTTCCTAAGTATACATTAAATGCTTCTTACACACCAAATCAGCATATTGGAATGATTTTATGAAGGATCATGTGAAAATGAAGAAAGACCTCAATATCAGTTAAATTCAGTTTAGCAAATCATCTTTCTGCTCTGGGCAAAAAAAAAAAAAAAAAAAAAAAAAAAATATATATATATATATATATATATATATATATAGACCCCTTTCACAAAGCTTCTGAGAGAGTCTTTACTGAAATTCACCAGGTTACCTATTGTCTTTCCAGATTCCTATAATGAAAATAACAAACAAACTATACATGCCATCAGAAGTTTATACATTTAACTTTTTTTCTACACTTTCTATTTCACTCCTTAAATGGCCGTTTCAACTTCAATACAGGAGAGGACACAGTCATTCAGTGACTATTACCAAAAAGGCTAACATTTCCTACCTCAACTTTAAGTTACTCGTTTTAGCTGAATTCTTCTGTTACTTTAGTTTTAATCAGTAGATCCATTTTTGTTTTCAAACAGATCATCAAAGGCAGTGTCGTTTCATTTGTTTGTTCAGTCATTCTCAAGATCAGTTCAGCTTAAGTACATCATTTCCTGCTCTGGAGACGAGCTAAATGTGCAAAATGCAGTAGTCTAAATTTAACGCTTATGTTTTTAAACATTTAATATAAGATAACCAAAAATGGCTTTATCAAAACTGTTTGAGCCAATACCTGAACATGCAGAACATTTCACAAAAACAATTATTTTGTTTTCACCTATAATTGAATTTGTGGGATTTTTTTTTCTACTTGTAATTTAACATTGCAACACACTGCAGAACATATTAGTGGTAACCTAGTACAGTATCTTTCAGAACAGATGTTTTCTGTAAAAATCTTCTGCTGACTGATCTTTTCTATGACAGACAGATCTCTGAATATTGCACCGCCCAGTTAAAGCTGCTGGCCAGTTCTTTCTTTAAACTCTTCAGACTGCATCAGTTTACTTGAGGCAGTGGAAAGAAAAATCATGTCAGTTATACTATTTAAAACCTTTATTTTGATCTGTGGATTTGGTTCCAGATTTCAAGCTGTTGGTGAGTCTGACTTTAACCAAGTGATCATTTCAAATCGAACAATTATCTGTCAAGATTTTTTATTTTATTTGGCTATTTTTATATTTTACTCTACACACATTCTAATTGGAAGGAAGCATGCATTATATCGTCTTTGTTTATTACAATGTTCAGAATATGCTGATTAAAGCAAGATGTATTTGTGCACAGTCCTAAACAAATTTACTTGAATTATGGATTTTGTTCAGCAAGGTTTGTTGTTTGTAAGTGTCATAACTAAATGTTTTTCATATACAGAATTTCCATTAGTTCAAACAGTTCAGTCACAATATGAAGGTGAGCTGAATTGTTTTAAATGTAATACAATTTCTCAGTGTAAGTTTTAACATTTAATTTCTCCAAAGTCTCTCCTGGCTCTGATGTGTGTTTGCGCTGTGACGTCTCTCTTCTGTCTGAATCCTCAACGCTGCAGTGCGAAACAGATAATGAACCAACATCCAACACCACTCTGATGTACAACAACTCTGCCTACATCATCTTACACACAGTAGATGAACACAATACAGGCCAATATTACTGCAGACTGACTGAAGATGGAAGAGTACAAACTGTTAGAAATCACACTCTTAATGTCAAAACACGTATGTATATATTTAGCGTTCCTAAAAATAATAATCCAGAAAAATGTTTCCATAAAGAATATTTTAACTTCAAATGTTTAAAACTTAAATGTACTAACTGATGTATTTACTGAAATTCACTGGGTTACCAATATTGTCTTTCCAGACTCACACAGAAACAACAAATACTACACTATATACAGACAGAGCTCCAGTATTAGTATCACTGATCTGCAAGTAAGGCAGGAAATATAACAGCTGGAGGTGGACATGGGAGAAGAGGCCTAATTCACAGATTGACCTATTAACTGTTGAAAAAGGAGGAAAAGTTGAAGTCAAAGGACCAATTAAACCAGGAAGATTTTCTTCAACCACATACAACATGCTTCTCACCTGTGAGCTTTCTGAAGAGACTGAGGGCTCTATTTTGACGATCCATGCGCAAAGTGCAAAGCGCAGGGCGCAAAACCATTAAAGGCATGTCGGCAGAGCCGGCCCAAGGCATAAGCAAACTAAGCCGCTGCTTAGGGCTCCGTGGCCACCAGGGGGCCCCCAAGGGTGCATGAAATGACTAAGTGACTTTCGCTTTAGTGTTAGTTTGTTGGGTTGTGGATTAGGGGTGGGACAAAATATATGCCCATTTATAATGTTATTTACGGCCGCAATACATACTCTGGCACCAGTTATCGATATTTATCTAAATTTACAAAAGATCTGAATTAATTTATCCATCTTACACACTGACACCATTGGAATGGTGAAAATCTCAGGCATACGGACACATTCTTCTGTCCAAGCGGGACCAAGGTGTTTGTGTTCCAGCTCCCCCGAATTTTCCGCTAGTTTCTTCCTTACAGACGCGCTTTCACTTGGCTATATCGCTCGCGCGTGCCCGCGGTCAGTGCTGTGACTTCATACAGGAATATGTGCTCAAACTTTTTAATTCCGCCAAAATATATATTAGATAAAGAAATCAATAAGGCACGAACGTATGATTTGAAGGGCCTTGCGTTTATTTAACCCTTTAACCCAAAGTCTTGTAGATTATATTTTGGCTAAAAAATATTAGGGGAATTAAAATCTTTAAAATGATGCTCTTTTTAAATAGATGAATAAATAACTAATGTTCTCCACTGCTGAAAACCTCATACATGCTCAGAGGAGTCTTTGCTCACTTTTTCAGTTGAAGAAAAAATATTAATCTAGTGGGAATGCAGGATTTTTTTTAATTAAAAATAAACCAAGGCTAAGCATAAAATGTTTTCATAAAATAAGTGGGTCAAGTTGTAATAAGTGTTTTAAGTTTACAGAAAACCAGAAAGCAATAAATTACTATTTTGACAGTGTTTTCTTCAATTCATATTCCACAAAATTGAGATTCTACTGCTATGATAGAGCTTTGCTCTTTTCAGTCACAAACTACTCTCTGCACATCAGCACTGTTAAGCTTGTTTGACAGATGTGCGCTTGTTTTACATTGCAATTTTGTGAACATATATTAATAAAATAAATGCATCATAACTTTTAAGCATTTTTTCTCCTTCATTTACAAAAATTGTGATATATCGATCGTGGTTGGTTTTCTTGTGATCTATCGATATATCGCAGAATCACTCATATCGTGAATGAAGCAACAGTGCACAGCACAGCAGCAAAATGCTTCATAAACTTAAAAAATAAGCTTCTGATTTAAACATTTGGTTCAAATTTCTTATTACACAGCCATGTACCAAGGATCATTGACAGTTGGTAAATACACTGCAAGAATGATTTTCTTCTAGTTTTTGTCTTGTTCCTAGTCCAAATATCTAAAAATTCTGAAACCAATAAACATTTTCTAGACATATTTTTAGTCAAAATAATGTTTTTTTTTTTTTTCATAAAAAACTAAATATGCCAATTCGGGTAAATAAAAGAATATTGTTTTTGGTTTTAAATAAGATCATTTTACATATCTCATTGGCAGATTAATTTGTTTGTTTTACAGAAAAAATTTACTTAATTTGGAATTATTTCTAAAAACTAAACATTTTTTTTTCTAGATATTTAGCAATATGATATATGCGAATATGTCTATAAAATGATTCCTGATTTATTTTATTTGATAGATTTTTTTTTAAAGATTTTTGAACTCCAAAATACTTTTTTTTTCCAGTGTTAACATTTATATCCATTTTTAAAAAAATCTTTATTATCAAAATTTTTGACTGTTTGGCAGCGTTTTGTGACTGAATAATAATAATATTAATAATAATATTAATAATAATAATAATAATAATAATAATAATAATAATAATAATAATAATAATAATAATAATAAATGTGCTATTGGCTACTTCCAGCTGTTTTTGTTTCTGTCAACATTAATTACAGCTCAGATTAATGTTTTGTGTCTAATTGTTTAGTTTTGTGGCAAGTAGTCATGTTCAAAGTGGGATCAATAGGCAGTTGTTTCTGCAGAATAATATTTAGAATTGTCTTAAAACATATATTTTATGATGTAAGCAACACAGCTACAGCAAATAAAACCAATACTGAATGTTTAAATTGAAGGTGTGCGAATAATGAAGGATCAACGATAATTTGTCATATTGTTTGCACCAAGGGGGCCCCAAATAAAATCCTGCTTAGGGCCCCCTGAAGGCTTGGGCCGGCCCTGCATGTTGGAATCCACTTTTGCTATTTTAAGGATGGAAAAATCCACTTTGCGCCGTGGCGCATGGTCTAAAAGGGTTGAGCTTATTTTCTTAATGAGTTATAGGTGTGTTTTGAGAATAAATTAATCAGAGTCTCATCTCCCATTCCCTTTAAGAGTCAGTTGCGTTGCGCCATAGCGCATTTGCTATTTACATGACGGACTTTGTAAGTGGAAAAACTGAGCATTTCACTAGCAAGAAAACAGTTAAACAGAACATCTACAGCATGAATATGAGAGATGAGCCTGCTCATTATTTACTTTCACTTTCACTCTCGTGGATAAGGAAACGTCTTGTAAGCACAGACATCCATTAGCCTATAAATAATTATTTTCGTTTGTTAAGCAGAAAAATTTGTTTCAAAACTATTTCTAAATTCAGTTCTAATTTCCAGACAACGAAAAAAAATGAACAATAATAACGAAGTGTGGTCAAAAACCTGTGTTATATCCAAATACACATGCTATGCCCCATATGGTCTAAAACCTGACAGGTGGGCAAATCTAAGCTTGTTTTTAATAAAACAAATATACATAAGCATATAATAAATAATACAGCTAATAATAATAACATTATACAAAAGCAAATTGTTATAAAACAAACTGAAAAAGCCCCCCGAGATGAAGAAGGCATGAAAGTATGGTTTTTATATTTATGTAGGCTAGAAAATAATATGTTTTGTAATATTTTAATCCTTTATATTTATATCCTATATCCTTAATATTTTAATTCTTTTTCATATGTAAAGATATTTGCGTATTACTGTACAGTCTGTCTGTATTTTGTGTAAGCGAGGTGAACAACTAACTCGCTCTGCGTTGGACTTTAGACTGGCTTTGTTCTGGTCTATTAAACAATCTATTATAGTTTCTTAAAATAGCAACACTCCAGCAACGCGCCTCAACACACCTCCTTTTTTAGACCAGAACGCCTATGAGCGCACATATGAGCGCAAATGCATTTGATATTTAAACAGCGTGGCGCAAAACCTCAAAACAACTCTTGTGCCAAGCTGAAACTAGCAAACAACAATTGCGTTGCGCCTTGCGCCGCATTGCGCCCGGTGTATGATAGGGCCCTGAATCAGTGACGCTGGTTTGGCTCAGGATGGAGAGAAACAGAGGAGTGCTGGAACAACAGAAAATGATGACTGAGAAAAACAAGTTACAACTCACAGTGAATCTGTCCAGCTTTAAAACAGAGCCGCTGCACTGGCAGTGTTCAGTCTTTACTGAGAATCAACTCAGAGCTCTGGCACCTGTAATAATCAGCTTTACCCCAGAAATTAATGCTCCGATAATATCAAAAAGAATCTTAACTGTATCAAACCAAAGATCAACCAATACTTTAATACTTTTTTCAACTGTAGATTACCCACATGTTAAATATGAGACACTAATACAATGGTTTGATGCTTTGTAATAATGACACTGGTCGGTTTTGGTGTAATTATTATTGTGTTTGTACAGAAGACAAAGAGGACAGTGGTCTGAAGATGGTGATCATTGTATCGTGTGCTGTTACTGTCAGTGTGCTGATTCTGCTGGCTCTTCTAGTCTTTAAATATCTGCGAAACACAGGTGAGCTCATCTCGGAGACATAGAGAATATCA
Source organism: Danio aesculapii (assembly GCF_903798145.1). Taxonomy (NCBI): domain Eukaryota; kingdom Metazoa; phylum Chordata; class Actinopteri; order Cypriniformes; family Danionidae; genus Danio; species Danio aesculapii. The sequence continues at coordinate 29,736,895 of NC_079443.1, read as the reverse complement.
GAGCTTCAAATGCACGCACATTTTCTGGATCAATCTAAATGATTTACTGGTATTAGACTTGTAATTTTTTTACCACTTCTGCCTATTTACAATTTAGTTACACATTTGCCTTTAGTTCATATCAACCGAATTGTCTTAAAAGTACAGTTAAAGTCAGAATTATTAACCCCCCCTTTGATTTTTTTTCTTTTTTAAATATTTGCCAAATGATGTTTAACAGCGCAAGGAAATTTTCACAGTATGTCTGATAATAGTTATTAAAACTAGAATTAAAAATCTTCTCTCCATTAAACAGAAATTGGGGGAAAAAATAAACAGGGGGCTAATAATTCAGGGGGGCTAATAATTCTGACTTTAACTATATATTTGTGTACTGCACATTAATATTAAACATTATTTGTGTGTGTGTGTGTGTGTGTGTGTGTGTGTGTGTGCGTGCGTGCGTGCGTGCGCGCGTGTGTGTGTGTGTGGGTTTTAAAAACTGTGAGAAAATTTTGTTAAATATATGATTGCTTTTTTCCAGGTGATGAGACATTTAAAACCAGTCATGCAAGTTTAGAGGTTAGCTTTGAAACATTATATTATAAACTTTTCAGATTGTTCTTTTGATTTACTAATGTTACAAGTTAATCACATACAGTAAATAAACATTTATATAAATATCTACAGATGGAAGACTGCAGTACTACAATCATCTACACACGCAGCCCGCACGGTGAAGCTTGACAATGAAACTCCTCAACAGAACATTTAATGATTACATCTAATAAACTTATGTAGGTGTATTTGTTGTTAATTTGCTACAGAAATCAATTAAAGCTGATAAATCTTGTTCTATGCTCATGTGAGATTGTGCGTGTGATTTATTTAGTTTTGCACAGGAAATCACAAATGCAAATATAATCTGACTATAATTATTATTTAGCATGCCAGAAATAGACCCCAGTGTGGTTTCACTGCATACAACTTAAATGTAGCAAAGTGGTCTGTATTTCATGAAATGGAAAGAGAAACTTAAGATGATTTGGATTAGCATTTTTTAATACTAAACAAAACAACTTTTGCATGATAGTCTTTTATATATTGTTACATAATTATTTATATTGTTTGCATTTCACTGAAAAGTATAAAATCAGTGTAAGGGGAGATTCATGTTTTCAACTTTCAAGGCCAAGGGCTTGTTCTGTATTATCAGTTCAGTTAAATGTATTGTTTGCATATTTAATAGGACTTTTTTTTACATTGCATGTAATTTCAGCATTACAAAGCTTGATAAAGGCTTTACAGCAAGCATTTTTTTGTTTTTAAAAGATAATAGATGTCTAATAGACGTCTAAACATAGTCGTCTTGGCTAAAACAAGGCTAAATTTGGGCTGTCAGTGAAAATCTAATAGATGTTTAAGAATAGGTAAAAACTAGACTATTCATCAAATAAACAGAAGTTAATGACTACACATATAAAGTCTGTCTATTTGACGACTAGTCTAGTTTTGGCCTATTCTTCGACAAATATTAGATTTTCACTGACAGCTCAAATTTAGCCTTGTTTTAGCCAAGCTGTCTACGTTTAGATGTCTGTTCAACGTCAATAAAACTCAAAATCGTTTGCTGGGTTTTGCCTAATAAAACTGCAAAACAACAGTAACAATAATATTATTTTTATTTATTGTTTCATTTCATTATAATGATTATAATTACTTCCAGTAACAGCAGTGTAAAATCCATATTCATGGGCAATAACATTCTTAATATTTTATTTACATGCGTTTAAAGAAACCAAGTTTCAGAAACAGATGTTTATTAAAACTGGTTGCGAGCTATAATCAAACTTTAGATCTTATAATTGTGCGCCTGAGTGAAACCTCAAGATCAGTTCAGATTAAGCACATCATTTCCTGCTCTGGAGATGAGCGAAATGTGCAAAATGCAGTAGTCTAAATTTAACACTTATGTTTTTAAACATTTAATTTAAGTAAGACAACTAAAAATGGGTCAAAACTGTTTGAGCCAATACCTGAACATGCAGAACATTTCACAAAAACAATTATTTTGTTTTCACCTATAATTGAGTTTGTCGGATTTTTGTTTCTACTTGTAATTTAACATTGCAACACACTGCAGAACATATTAGTGGTAACCTAGTACAGTATCTTTCAGAACAGATGTTTTCTGTAAAAATCTTCTGCTGACTGATCTTTTCTTTGACAGACAGATCTCTGAATATTGCACCGCCCAGTTAAAGCTGCTGGCTAGTTCTTTCTTTAAACTCTTCAGACTGCATCAGTTTACTTGAGGCAGTGAAAAGAAAAATCATGTCAGTTATACTATTTAAAACCTTTATTTTGATCTGTGGATTTGGTTCCAGATTTCAAGCTGTTGGTGAGTCTGACTTTAACCATGTGATCATTTCAAAATGAACAATTATCTGTCAAGATTTTTATTTTATTTTGCTATTTGTACATTTTACTCTACACACATTCTAATTGGAGGTAAATAAATGAGAGCAAGAATCTATACTGCATTTTTTAAGATAACAGTTTGATTATAAACAAATGTGCTAAAGTAAAATATTTTCAAAACAATTGCTCAGAAATGTTACTTAGTCACTCTCAAATGCACTTAAGTCTGAAGTTAAAAATTACACGACAGCAAATCAAACGTACATGGATGATTAACAAACTAAATTCAAAACAATTCTATGTTTATAAAGCATGGATTATATCATCTTTGTTTAGTACATTGATCAGAAAATGCTGATTAAAGCAAGATGTATTTGTGCACAATCCTTAGCAAATTTACTTGAAGTTCAAGGATTTTTCAACACAGAAAAAAATTAATTAAATAGTTACATAACAATAAATCAAAGGTAACAATCACATTTTTCATTGTTTTAAATGTAATACCTTTTCTCGTGGTTGGTTTTAACATTTAATTTCTCCAAAGTCTCTCCTGGCTCTGATGTGTGTTTGCGCTGTGACGTCTCTCTTCTGTCTGAATCCTCAACACTGCAGTGGGAAACAGATAATGAACCAACATCCAACACCACTCTGATATACAACAACTCTGCCTACATCATCTTACACACAGTAGATGAACACAATACAGGCCAATATTACTGCAGACTGACTGAAGATGGAAGAGTACAAACTGTTAGAAATCACACTCTTAATGTCAAAACACGTATGTATATTTTTAGCGTTCCTAAAAATAATAATCCAGAAAAATGTTTCCATAAAGAATATTTTAACTTAAAAAGTTAAAAACTTAAATGTAACTGTGACGTATTTACTGTAATTCACTGGCTGGGTTACCTATTGCCTTTCCAGACTCACACAGAAATAACAAAAATCACACTATATACAGACAGAACTCCAGTATTAGTGATGTATCACTGATCTGCAAGTCAAGCAGGAAATATAACAGCTGGAGGTGGACGTGGGAGAAGAGCTCTAATTCACAGATTGATCTAATAACTGTTGAAAAAGGAGGAAAAGTTCAAGTCAAAGGAACAATTAAACCAGGAAGATTTTCTTCAACCACATACAACAGTCAAGCTTTCACCTTTCACATCTCACCTGTCCTCTTCAACAATAGTGGGACATACAGGTGTATTACAGAAACTACCATCTACACAACTACAATACTACACACCATCAGAGGTTTAATCTTTTTCTTACTATTTTGTCAACATTTTGTACAGTAACGCTCTTTAAAAGGATAATAATTTTTCAATTCAGCTTATGTAAGTTTACAGTGAGGGCACAGTTTAATTAAAAGGAACCGATAGAAAGGCTAATATTCTTACAACATCTTTAGGTCATTTAATATGTATTTTTGTTTGTTTTTTACTGAACAAAATAAATTATTTATATTTGATCTTTGAACATGCAAATCCTTTTTGTTTTGTAAATGTGTTCTGTGCATTTAAATGGAAAATCTGCTGTTGATTTCAGTGTCAGTAGAGCCCACTGGTGTTGTGTCGAGGAGTCAGTCTGTGCTTCTCACCTGTGAGCTTTCTGAAGTGACTGAATCAGTGACGCTGGTTTGGCTCAGGATGGAGAGAAACAGAGGATTGCTGGAAAAACAGAAAATTATGACTGAGAAAAACAATAAATTACAACTCACAGTGAATCTGTCCAGCTTTAAAACAGAGCCGCTGCTCTGGCAGTGTGCAGTTTTTACAGAGAATCAACTCAGAGCTCTGGCGCCTGTAGTAATCAGCTTTACCCCAGGAACTACTAATGCTCCAACAATATCAACAAAAATCTCAACTGTATCAAACCAAAGATCAACCGATACCTTAACTGCACCAAACCAAAGTGCACCAAAAAACTCAACTGCAACAAACCAAGGTAATATCAGTTCACAATTAAGCCACACACACACTTTGGTAGGCCTCTTGGTGGTTTACAGGGACGCTCCATTTGCGTAATGAAATTTCTACAGTAATAATCGCTAGTTCTATGTGGCCATACCCCACACATACCACCACCAAAAAAACAACAACAACAACAAAAAAAAAAAAAAACAGGACACCTTAGTGAATTACAAGGACTTCATGTCCTTGTAACCACCAACATCAATAGGCCTACACACTCACACTGACATGTGCATAATTAAATTGTTCTGAAGGTGTGTAAAAAAACAACACTTGTTGTGATTGTGGTAAAACTGACTCAAATTGAAATGTAAAAAAACATTTTTTTTGTCAGATAAATTTTATTGAAGACACAGATTCAGAAAGAAAAGGATTCTTTGTTTTACATATTTTTTACAACATATAACATAGGCAAAGCAAATAAAAATAAAGAAGGAAAAACACAACAAGTCAACTTGTTACAAAGACCTGTTTTTTCAAGGTAACAGATAAAAGAATTCCAAATTTTGTCAAATAGTTTGAGTTTTTTTTTACAAATAGTGTCTAATTCGATCCAAATGTAACATAGAGTTAAATTCTCCAAGCCACAGTTTACATGTAGGGGATTCCTTTTTTTCTAAAACAGTAGTAGCTTCCAGGCAGTAGTTAAACAGTATGGGAGCAATTTATGTTGTGTATTTGACAACAAATGCATTTGTTCAGAGAATCCCAGAATTGAAAGCAATTGCAACTAATTGAAAGTAATTGCAACTTCAACACCTCAGAAAGCACTTCAAAGATTCCATTCCAATAATTCTGTATTTTAGAACAAAAATAAAACTGTGAGAGAGATCTGCATCTGATGAATTACATTTGTCGCAAAGAGGTTAAATATTTTGGAAGATTCTTTGTAATTCTGAGAGAATTTTAATTTCTGTTGTAATTGAATAAATGAAGCTAGATTTCCATCATCGAAAAGATCCTCTACGGTATGTGCACGCATTTCCTTTTATTGCGTAAAAGTCACATCTAATGTTGATGGAGTAAATGATTGATAACGGGAGTTAAAAAAGAAAGTGACTTTATCTTAAAATGTAGTTTCATCTGTTTCCAGATGCGATGAATATTCGGAATTAAGATATTTCTGTTAAAAATCGAAGCTTCTAAAGTTAAAAACATGATTTTTAAAAGTCTATAAAATTAAACCAAATCATTTTAAAACTGAAAATTGACACAAATGAAAGCCTGATAGTACAAATAAAATAATCCAAAAATTCAAAACACAATTATGAAAGGGTGAGACCTAATGCCTACATGTACACACACGCTCACAACACAGGTGTGGAAAAAAGTTATATTTGTCGTGTTTTGGGCAATAGACCCCAACTGAAATAGAATTGGAAATGTCAATGACTTTTCACTTCTGTTCATGTCTTCATAATGCTGTTGAATTGATTTACATATTTAATACATTTCTGTTAATCCTAAATTTAATGGTTTAAAAAAATATTTGGTTAATAATAAAAAAAAAAACATGCAACGGTAATTATTTTCTTTAAAAAAAATTTATTGACTTTGTTTATTTTTTCTTTTTTTTCTCTAGAAGACACTCTAAAACACATAAAAATGAAATTTGTATTTATTTGTATGTTTAAATCTGTAGTCACAAGGAGAAAGGTTGATAAACTTAAGATAATTAAAATAAGATTATCAGACACCTATACATTTGAAGACAAAGATGTGAGTCCAATATATACAGTAAATTTTTAAATAGGTTCACACTAACCACAAACATAACAAATGGCAACCAAAATAAGCAGAGCATAAAGGATGTATGAAGCATAATATATATATTTTTCAGAATATTTCAAAGTCTGACAAAAAATTTAAACCAAGCACAAAGTATTGTTCAAGTTCATCTTCAAGTGATACAGGTACAAGCCAGCTGAAATTAATTTACACTTTTATGTACTAATGAAGTCTGTTTTATTTTAGCAAAATACAGAAAAATTACAGTATCCACTGTTTTGAGTCTGCTTGGGATTCTGCTTGGAGCTCTTTCGTATTACTGCTACAGAAAACAAACGTCAGGTACAAAAAACAAACAAACCCACTCACTCATCTCCAGTACACATCTTAAAAAAATATCTTATGATTATTTTCATCACATGTATGTTCCGTTCTTTGTCTGTTCTTTCGTTTTACCCTTTTCTGTTATCAGTGTGTGCTAATCAGTGTGTGCATTTAAGTTTCTGTGTTCTCTTGGTTTAGTGTCTGGTCTCATCTATGCTGATGTTTATTGTGTATGTTTATATTATTAAAGTAAATTCTATATCCATTACCTCTTTCTTTCTTTCTTTCTTTCTTTCTTTCTTTCTTTCTTTCTTTCTTTCTTTCTTTCTTTCTTTCTTTCAATAATTTCAGTGCAAGCTGATGCTGAGGAATCTGAACCAGTCTATATCAATATCAGTGAAATGAAGAATGACAGAGGTATTTAGATTAGTGATATATATATATATATATATATATATATATATATATATATATATATATATATATATATATATATATATATATATATATATATATATATATATATAATTTTTTTTTTCATTTTATATTTTATATATCGTTTTATATGTACATTGCTTGCATTTTCATTGAAATGACTTAATAGACAAATATTAACAGTTGTACTAAAAAGCATATCAAAACCTAAATATGCTATATGATAACAAAGTGAATGTGTCGGTGTAATTTGGCAAATGGTCTTTTAAATATGTGTACATACTGTGTAACTTCCTTAAAAAGTACTGGATTGAACAAGGTTACTAGGTTAAGGCTAGGTTCAGGATTGCACATTAGTTATTACCTAATTTATGTAATACTATGAGTAGGCTACTTCATGCATGTGAAACAGAACTTTAAAATAAAGAGCTACACAAAACCTATAGCAATTCTCAGGGAAGCTTTCACATAACTATTGCATAACACTGGTGACGTTTGTGCACAAAATTTCTGAAAATGTTTTTTAATTTTTAATTTTTCATTCCCTCATTCTAGCAAAGCGCAGAAGTACACTGGGAATCAGAGAAAAGAGCCCTGAAACATACCATCATACAAGAAGATACAGTCATGGTAAGACCTTTCTCAAGCAGGACTTTCATGATGCCATCTCATTTTAACCCCATTTCATAATTACCTTTTTTTTCTGCAGAAATAACAAACACAAATCTAAGAAATGAGGTGAGTGCAGATTAATGGAGTCAATACAGTATATCAATATTTGTCTTTTAGAGAATGTTGTTCACTTATTGTGTTGCCAACAGATTTTTTTGCCAATTTCCCTAAGAATATTTTCACTTTTAATTAATTAAATTATCTCTCAACAGACACCACCAACAGACAGTGTGACCTATGCAACAGTTTATTTCAACAAATCCAGGGTGCGGACTTAAATAGAAGTCCTAGATTTCTGTCATTCTTTCTTGTAAACTGTTTTCTTCGTTTGCTGTAAGCATCAAACTATGGTCTCAGAATAAACACTTTCTTTATCTAACAGCAGATGGCGCTGTCTGATTACATATAAAGCCACTAAAAGGTGTGTGATGATCAATTCAGTCATGTATCTTTAGTAAAGCCATACAAATATTAATCTGACTGACTGAAAATGGTTGACTGCAACCTTAATTAATATTGCGTCAAATCTGAACAACCAAACACTCAAATATTAATATGACTGTGGGTTTGTTATAAAATTGCAGCTTTATTTAAGTGAATGCATGCTGGTGAAATGACCATTTGATGGCACTGTTTGAAAACATATTTGAAATATAATAATAATAATAATAATAATAATAATAATAATAATAATAATAATAATAATAATATAAGTGTATATATAATATACACTTACAATATATATATATATATATATATATATATATATATATATATATATATATATATATATATATATATATATATATATATATTATATACAATATATATAATATAATAATAAGTGTAAGTACAAAACAAAAATGCTGTTACACATTGAAATCTCTCTCTCGCTCTTTCTGTCACTTGTCATCCTCCTGGAATCCACCCAGAACATGCAGCTTCAATGTACTTCAATCTAACACACAAAAATGTGGAGGGAGAGAAAGAGAGAGAGAGGAAAAAAAAAACTAGTTTGAATAGGACGTCTTTATGAAGGAGGAATAACGCTCCTCACTAACTCAAGGTTGCTCTGCTTTGTATAAATGCGTGTCTTTATGTAAACGTGGGGGGATTTTAAAACGCTTGTCAAGGTCTGCTAAGTAGAAGCATTGAGTGATGAATTAGAGTATGACAGAATCAAAATGCTCATAAACGATGTTCAGTGAGGAGGCAGATGTTAACAGAATAGGCAGTGTGTAGAAAAAAATACCAAGGTTAACACATGCTTGGACTCACATCTTTGTCTTCAAATGCAGGCATTTGATAATCTTATTTTACGAAGGTTTTGACCACAACATGCAGTAAAGACTTATTACAAGAAAAAACACGAGTACGGTCAAGATGGGTAGACTCTTATCCAAAGTCTTACTTTCAACAACTGACTATCACAGCACCTTTTTAGTTGAGCAAAGCTTTTCTGCTTGACTTAAGCTCCTTCACTTTGAATTAATATGTCCAATTGCATAAAAATCGCTTTATTCTGTCCATCACTCCAAACACTTCAGCTGTTTCTTTACACACACACACACACACACAGAGAGAAAATTAATGCAAACCTATGAGATACAGTATAGGGGTTTAGTGTTTTTGCATCCACTACTTTAAGAAGTGGTAAACTTCTGTACACACAGTATCCTCCTCTCCTAGCTAAACTATACTTTTTTGTTGTGCTGACTGAGCAATACTTGGAGGAATCTGTAGACACAAAGCACTATTCGCATCAAATGGATTCCTCTGTTGTACAGGCCATTTGCAAAATGCCCTGAAATTACATACATACACTGCTGTATATGTAAGACTTGCATAATGTTACATCGGTGTTATAAAATAGGCTAGTTTATCACTTCGACCTCAAGGAAGAGAAAAATAGGAATGAGTAAAAAAATAAAAAGCATGCCTTCAAATAAATTTGAATGCAAGCTCACATTTCGACTCACAACTGAAGCATATGTTTAGGGATTAAGGAAAATGCTCAAATGTCAGGATGTTTGTTAGAATGTAGATTGTGGGGATGATGAAGAGTAACACCTATAATATTACGTTGGAATATTTAATCAATTGCAAGCGTGTTCAATAAAAAAGGTCAGGAGAGGTTTTTCTTCAATGTCAAAAATATTAGTAATTTATTGGATACAAATGAATAATTCGATTCACAGAATTCTGTTATCCTCAATGCAATGCAAGAACTACATTTAGGAGGTGCACAACAATTTTACTTTCCTGACTCCAGTTTTTATTCGCAGCTGATATTAACAGATGGAGTTTAGTGGAATTTGTCAATCATTCTCCAGTCCTCCGTTGGCCGCACCCATACATACATCCTCTTTTTCTACGAATTCTCTGGACAACGCTAAAAGCATAAGACCTCTCAACTGCAAATATTCTGTGTTCAATTTCAACCAAGTACTGAAAAACACCTACACACTCTCATGGATTGGGATTTGGTTTGACTTGAGGGTAAGTAATAAGTAAAAAAATTGTGAACTAATCATGGTGAACTAATCATTTATTATGAATTAAAATCAATTTTAAAAATCACAATTGACAAAACTATAAAATATTTATGACTAGATTTTGGTGATTTGAGCCTATTGGCATCCTTGTTAAATTCTTTTCAGACCAAAATTTATTTATTTAGTCATGCTGCTAAAATACCAGTTAAACAAAAACATATTTCCTTATTACATAATTAAGCTAAGGGCATCACAGTGGGTTGCACGATCACCTCACAGCAAGAAGGTCACTGGTTTGAGCGTTGGCTGGGTCAGTTGGCATTTCTGTGTGGAGTTTGCATGTTCTTCCCGTGTTGGCGTGGGTTTCCTCCGGGCGCTCCGGTTTCCCCCACAGTCCAAAGACATGCGGTACAGGTGACTTGAATAAGCTAAATTGTCCATAGTGTATGTGTGTGAAAGAGTGTGTATGGGTGTTTCCCAGTGTTGGGTTGCAGCTGGAAGGGCATCCGCTGCATAAAACATATGCTGGATAAGTTGGCGGTTCATTCTGCTGTGGTGACTTCTGACGAATAAAGGGAATGAATGAATGAATAATTAAGCTATAGTTGCCCAAGGGTTTGAGGGTTAAGTTAGTTAAAAATCTTGGAAGCATTAACAACATCCAAAATACAACGCACACTTGTTTTGGAACATAATCTTAAGGTCCGTGTGTGTTAGGAAGGAATTTAATGATACAATATAAAAAATGATATTCAGAGATTTTTGGAGCAAGTCGGAAATTAGATTCTCAACAGCCGAAGAGGGTTTAGCGGTGCTTTAGCATTTGCAAACGGCTGATAAGGGACGCCTTGGGATGTCTATGGCACCAGATGTCTGTTGTCTGGGTTTCTCACGTGCAGATACATACCTGGGGCATGAATCTTGAGTATGTTGGCGGAAATGTGTCCTTGTGAATCTATTATTCTTTTGTAATAGAACAAGGGTCCTGTCGCTAAACGACTGTTGTTATGGAGAATGAGCCTTTATTGTTGGAGCTTCGCTAATACGCTAATTAACGAGTGCAAAGAGAGTGGAAGACCAGTATGAATAGAGAGAACCGAACCTGATCTACGAGTTTAATCAGACACGTTGCAGCATTTTATTGGGGTAAATAAAGTCATGCTGCATTTCATCTGCTTTTTACAGCCACATAATACTTGCACGCCAGCTATATTAGTGCATATATAAAAATTGTGAGTTTCAGGGGGGAAAAAACGCAGCATTTCAGCTTGGAGGGCTGGAGTTTAGCTCACTGGCACAGTGAGAGAATGAATGAGAGCACAGGGGATTCTGGGATACGGAGACTCAAGGCTGATGTGTTATGATGGACATGTCGCTGACTCTGACTCACTGAAAGTACATTTCCAAGAACACCACACTCCCATTGGCAGTGAATGAGTCAAATGCTTCTAATAATACATTAAGGTTCACTTCCCATTCAATTGTGATGGGAAAATGCGAGTTTGGTTGAAATTGTCTTGCTGACATATTTCCCATAAACAAAACATGGTGGCTCAATGGTTAGCCCTGTCACTTCACAGCAAGAAGGTTGCTGGTTCAAGTCCCGACTGGGCCAGTTGGCATTTCTGTGTGGAGTTTGCATGTTCTCCCTGTGTTCGCGTAGGTTTTCTCTGGGTGCTCCAGTTTTTCCCACTGTCCAAAGACATACGCTATAGGTGAATTGAATTAACTAAATTGGCCGTACTGTATGTATGTGAATGAGTTTGTATGGGTGTTTCCCAGTACTGGCTTGCAGCTGGAAGGGCATCCACTGTGTAAAACATATGTTGGATAAGTTAGTGGTTCCTTCCACTGTGGCAACCTCTGATTCAGTTCAATTCATGTTTATTTCTAAAGCGCTTTTACTATGTAGATTGTGTCAAAGCAGCTTTACATAGAAGTTCTAGTGAATTGAAACTGTGTCAGTCCAGTTTTCAGAGTTGAAGTTCAGTTTAGTTCAGTTCAGTGTGGTTTAAATTTCACTGCTGGAAGTCCAAACACTGAAGAGGAAATCCATCGATGCGCACCGCTCATGAATAAAGGTACTAAGCTGAAAGAAAATGAATGAATGAATGAAAATTGTAATGTTAGGCAAGGAATTGCAGTTTCATCAGCACTAAAGGGCATGTTTGCTCTAATGTCTAGTATTACTGTACATGGAAAGGTCAGAGACTATTGTGACATTTCATTAGCACTTCTGTTGTTACAATTCTGGATTTTAAGAAACAATGTGGCTCCTAGTGTTTTAAGAATAAATGCTGTGCTGTATTATATTTACTGTATTTTCTGTATTAAAGCATTTTTTCATCATTTAAAGCACGCTGCCACTTAAATTACAAAGTGATTTATATAATGCATTTACTGACAAAATGTGCACACTTTTGGACTGATGGTCAATGAGGGAGACATGAGAGTATTTGTTTAATATCAGGTGTGCCACACATACCAGAAGCCAGTGCTCCACATAGATCTGATCTCACCATCATCATGAAGAAACAACAAACTGAACTAAATCCGTAAGAACTGTAACAACATGGAAACTTGCCGACAAAGCTGAAAGTTAGTTCTGTACTGTATAAAGTTCTAGGCACTCTTCTTTAAATTGAGAATGTTTTAAAAATGGCATAAATAGATTTTTATTTTATTATATTTTATTATATGCAAACCAATATTAATACTGACACACCAGGCCTGTAGCCAAGGGGCGGTTCGGGTGTTTTAGAAGACCTAACCCTGAGTGAAAAAGTTTCAGAATTTTGGAGAGGGGTCTGGATGCAGACCTTGTGCAGTGTAATCTGTGCTGCATGCAATGCTTTTTAATGGGCTCACCTAACCCCACCCTTAAGCCTACCCCTCACAGTGACGTCACTCACTCCATGTCTGACATTGCATTGCTAAGTGATGCAATCTCATCTTGTATTATAAAGGCTGCATCCAGATACTATTGGAATTTTGTCTCATACGTGATCTCATTTGTATTATTTTGACTGATAAGCCATCATAAACAGTAATAATAACCCATGAAAAAGGCTTTAAGACCAAGCAGAATCCTCTGTTGGCTGTCGCTTCGGTGTGAATTTAGCTAATCAGTTTTGCTCAATGCTAACAAATATTTTTCATGAGTCAATTTTTTTCAATTTCAAATGCACTTTTTTACAAGAGAGGCTAGAAAAATCATGACGCTCGACATTATTATTATTATTACTACATTTTAATAATTTTTCATTGAAATGGCCAAATTCTGACTGAGGAAAATTAAATGTGCTGGCCAGTTTGTTATTTGCCTAATAAATGATAATTGGCTCTAGTTTTTAATTTAAAACTTTTACAGATTCTTATTTTTTGAATAATATGACGTAATAAATTTGTATTTTAAAAATAAGTATTTTTTCATATTTCTTTATTCTAAAGCTTTAGAAAATCTTTTGGTACATCAAAAAGTGTGGTTATGATGACCATTCGACAAGCTAATTCAGCTAAAATAGTTCTTAAAATGTCACTAAAATGCAGTATTTAAATCTCATAATTAAATAGAAAATGAGGCGTATAGCTGCAAAAACGTTTACATTTGGAGAAAAAAGAACTACCCCTTTCACCAGGCTGGCCACAGGCCTGCACACTACACCAAAAAATAAAACTTAAGACAATCAATTTATTTATTCAGGTGAAAATACTAGTGGCACAATATTTTCAAGACACTGTAGTCTGTTAGGAGTGATGGCAAATTCAAAACTGGTGCCACAATATGCTGGTGAACACGACACATCACAATATGAATACCAGGTGTGTTTCAGAGAGCTCATTTACTGCACAAGAAAAGTTCAGTGCTAAAACAATTCTGCACCACAACACTTATTTTGAGGACAAGAAAATTTACCCCCTTTTTCTGTCCATTTCGAATGCTTGTCTCATTCATGAGCATTATGCAGATAAGCTGGCTATGTCTGGACACACAAATCTGACCCCATCACTTGCAATTAAACAGACAGTCTTTCTGAAAAGATCTGATTTGAGACTAAATCTGATTTGGCTGAAGTCTAAACATAGCCTTTGTATACCAATGTGACTTTACTAAACTTTTTTTTCCTTCAATTTCAACACTATTAGCCTGGTGTGACATAGTCAGGTGCTACTTGTTTACTGTTTTTCAACCAGCCCGATCTCATGAAGAAACAACTATTTTATGTATTGTCAAAACAGTGGCTAATTTGCACACATTCAAATGATTTCATTCATATGAAAATGTATCATTTTAAACAGGACACATGCCTCCAAGCCCCTCCTCTAAACATATTCTTCGATGAGGATGAGAAAACCAAACTAAAATGTATGAATTAGATTGTACAAATTGATACAAATTAGTAAATAAGAATTACACTTGAGAAACTTGAGGTTTACAAGGTCACAAATGTGAACATTGTTTGAAAGATTCAGATATCATCATGTCCAGGGATCAAATACATGTCTATATTTAGAGAGTAATGCCTGATACCCAACAGCAGATTCAATAGCAGCAGTGTTAGTGAGATGCAGACAGACACGCGGTTAAGCTGGGACACAGCAGGGTCAATAGCGTGCAGATTTCAGCTCGAAAACACTAGTGTGAATGGCCTAGTGAGACACTTGTGTAAAGGGGTCTCTAAGATGCAGTCTCAAACACACATGTACATGCACATGCATTAGCGCTGGTATTTGAATTCCTGCTGTGAGCCTGGAAGTGCACCTCCACACTCACTTTGAGTTCACTACATTCATTAGCTAGGAAGCAGCCCAAGTACTCGTACTGTACTTACTGTACTTGATAATTACTGCCTAGAATATGAGGTTCTAGACTACTGAGGGTTCTAGTATGTACACTGTGCACAGGATGCAATTTTTATGACCTCCTTTAGATATTTTGTTGGGAATCAGTAAGTCTCCTTTATAGATTATTAGCAGAGTGAAAGTTGATTGATGGGTTTGTAAAATCGCATCAGAGCAAGAAGGTCGCTGGTTCGAGCCCTGGCTGGGTCAGTTGGCATTTCTGTGTGGAGTTTGCATGTTCTCCCCACGTTGGCGTACACTACAAAAAAATTATTCAAAGATGATTCCTTGGATTTACTAAAAAATTTTTAAGTTAAGTGGTTGTAAACTATTTATTTGGGTTGAATTTAAACAAACAAATTAAGTTGAACATTGCTCAACTTGATTTGTTTGTTTAAATTCAACCAATATAAATTGTTTGCAACAGTTTTGCAGACATAATTTTTTTCAGTGTAGGTTTCCTCCAGGTGCTCCGGTTTTTCCCCCACAGTCCAAAGACATGTACTATAGGTGTTTGTATGTATGTCCTGGTCCTCCAGGTTGGGGGTTGAGCGTTGGGCTATTGACCCACCTCAAAAAAATTTGATGTTACGAAACACAAACATGGTGCAGCTAAATATCAATTTCGATATAAATGGCCCTGGGAGTAAGTAATTAAGTAAGTAAATAAGTAAGTAAGTAAGAAGGTCTCTGAGAGACCATCTAAATTAAGCAAACCTTTAAGCAGAAAGCACATTTTCTAATGACTGCTAGTTGACATGTTGTAAAGCTATATAGTCCAACTAAATTTTTGAAATGTGATTAAAGATGGAAAATAATAAATGAATGGTATGTAAATTAAAAAACTTGAAGCCATTATGTGCAAACAATAAATAATTTAGTAAAAAAATGCCTATAACAAAGAAGTACACATTTATTGTATACATGATTTTCCCATGTTAAATGCAGCCTAATTGAAGTTACTTAACTTTATTTAGAAATGTAGGGCCCTATTATACACCCGGCGCAATAAGGCACAAGACATGTTTCCATGACGTGTTGCTAGTTTCAGACCAATGCAACCCTAATTTTTCCGTTTTCCGTTTAAATAGCAAATCCATTTGCCACTTTGTGGCGCATTATTGGAACATTGCTATTTTGAGGAACTAAAATAGATGGCTCAATCGGCCAGATGAAAGCAGGTCTAAAGTCCAGCGCAGAGCGCATTAGATGTGTGCCTCGCTTACACATTGCTTAAAACACGCAGGATGTAAAGCAATACACAAACATCTTTACAAATCAAAAAAGTATTAAAGGATTAAAATGTTACAAAAAAATATTATTTTCTTCATAAATATAAAAACCACTGCCTTCATGCCTTCTTCATATTGGGGGGCTTTTTTCAGTTTATTCATGACAACTTGCTTTTGTATAATGTTATTATTATCAGTATTATTATTTATTATATGTATATTTATGTTTGTTTTAATAAAATCAAGCTTAGATTTGTCCACCTGTCAGGTTTTGGATCATATGGGGCATAGAACGTGTGTTTGGATATAACTCAGTTTTTTTGATCACACTTCGTTATTATTGTTCATTTATTTGTTTGCTGGAAACTAGAGCTGAATTTAGAAATAGTTTTGAAACAAATCTTTGCGCTTAACAAATGAAATTAATTATGTAGGCTAATGGATGTCTTCAGTGGAGAGCATACAACACTGTTTCCTTATCCACGAAAGAGAGAAAGTGAAAGTAAAGGATGAATGGAGGAGGCTTATTCTTTATCCTTGCACTGCAGATGGTCTGTTTAACTGTTTTCTTAACTGTTTTGAAGTGTTCAGTTTTTCCACTTACAAAGTCTGCCATGTAAATAGCAAATGCACCATGGATCAATGCAACTGACTCTCAAAGGGAATGGGAGATGAGCCTCTGGTTTTTTCACAAAATACACCCATAACTCATTAAGAGCATAAGCTCAACTCTGTTAGACCATGCACAGCGGCGCAGAGCGGATTTTTCTTTCCTTAAAATAGCAAACGTGGATTTAGACACGCCCTTAATGCTTTAACGCCCTGCGCTTCAGACTTTGCGCCTAGACCGTTAAAATAGAGCAGTAGTGTTGGGGAAAGTTACTTTTGAAAGTAGTGCATTACATTATTGGATTACTCCCCCCCCAAAAGTAACTAATTGCGTTACTTTTTTTGGAAAGTATTGCATTATATTACTGTTGCGTTACTTTTTTTTTACCTGGCTGAGGTTTGATCTCTTCCAGAACTTGCAGGTGTTTTTTTCCACCTTTTTTTAAAGAGAAGCTTAGCATTTAATAACCACCTATATAACCTACACCTTCATTTTCCTTTAAAAAATGTAGGATAAAATTATATCTTGAGAACTTTCTAAGCCCAGAGCTATACATGCTGTATATACAGATTATAAAGTAATGTGTTGGATACTTTTGAATGTTTTGTGTTATTAGTTAAATAAATTCACTGCCCACTGAGATAAAGTAAAACCTAAGAGTACTAACATGAAATAATTTATATTAAGGCAAAAACAGATTTTAAACCTTTAAAATGTTTAACAAAATGAACAGTAAGATAATTAAAAAATCCCCAAATCAAAATACATTTTTGAGCTTTATACACTGAATAAATTGCTTCACGTGGTCTCAACAAATGTGTAAATAGTTTCCCAAAAGAGTAAAAATCTTACTATATTGCAAAATGTAGTTGCTTCTAAAGTAGGCATTGGATGCATCCTCTCAACAGCAAAAGCAATAAGCATTTTTACTGTCTGTTTCCTCGCAGCACACTCTCTTATTGA
This sequence comes from Danio aesculapii, assembly GCF_903798145.1. NCBI lineage: Eukaryota > Metazoa > Chordata > Actinopteri > Cypriniformes > Danionidae > Danio > Danio aesculapii. The sequence goes on along the minus strand of NC_079443.1, from coordinate 29,719,215 downwards.
GTGAGTGATTCAACCTGACTAAGGTCACTTTTATTCCTTAATATATTTTGTAAAAGCCAATTAAGCAAGGTAAAAAGTAACCCACATTACATTTTTTTTAAAGTAACTCAAATAATATTACTTATTTTTAAAAGTAATTCATTATATTACTCGTTACTTTGGAACATATTAATATGTATCGCGAGTTACTTATAACGTGTTACCCCAACACTATAAATGCATACTAGGTGTAACTAAATATTAAAAAGTACAAACATTTATATTTAACACATATATATAGTTTAAAAATAATTAAACACAACTTTCACCCTTTGGAGATGTGGGACAAAATACACAACCACTTAAAAATGTTAACAGATATAACAGCCCTTTTTGTCAAGGTATATCTCTTACAAAAAAACATCATGAATACAAATCAACATTTCTCACAACATTGGGTATCTATTTGGCATGCTTACTGTTAGCAGTTATGTAATCACATCAAGAGAACAAAAACTAATCAATCTTATATATATACAATCATATTAAACATACATTAAGTGAGTCTGAACACATATTTTGTCCTTACGAAACCTAAGCTTAAGACACACACTACTGACACTAGATATTAAAATAGATATTTATTAAATCGTAATGGAGCTATTTTAACTAATTACAGCCAAAATGAGAGGTGTGCGAGACTGATTGTGATGAGCATAACCAAGTCTACTGGTAATATTGCTTTCCCCAATTCTAGTTTGCTCTATTACGAATTCTCTTGCGGCGACAAAGGTTCATTCATTGCACAGATAAAGAGCTGGACAGAAAATCCTGTGCTAATTTTAGAGTCACCCCTCATCTGCCACATTTGCACTTTAATTTTAATTTAATGAGTTCACTTCCCTCTTTATCCAGCCCTTATGAAAAATATTTGCATATGGTCATCAATTATTTCAAATGTGCCTCAGTTCTGATAATCTTTGAGAGGGATTTTGCATACATGTTACATATAAAACTGATGTGAATACTGTACTTGTACTTTTTCACAGCTTCAAAATTACACAATTTAAACACGTTTCCTCCCAGAAATAATGTAATCTTTAGTTGTGGCTATACCACATTAGTAAAGCAGTGTTTTACAAAATAACCAAAGCCATTGATCAACCCCTGTAAAAAGGTTACAACAGTCAGAGATTAGTAGGAAATGTAGAAGCTCTGAATGACTTCAGCACATCTACAGCAACATGAAATCACTAGTTTCTCACAGGACATCAGTTGTCTCTCACAGGACATCATCATTCTCTCATAGGACACTAGTCTCTCACAGGACATTACTAGTCTCTCACAGAACATCATCTGTCTCTCACAGGACATTACTAGTCTCTCACAGGACATCATCGGTCTCTCACAGGACATCACTAGTCTCTCACACAGGAGTGTCGTAAGTGGGGGGAAAGGGTGCCCTGAGGTGGGCTCTTTACGTCGCCAGCTCTTTTTTAATCCCTTCTACAATTTGCTGACTTAGCTATAACTTTGTTGCCAATGATTTTCCAGAGATTTATTTAGGTTAAGCTCAGGATCCTGGCTGGCCATTTCATAATTACAATGTTGTCAGCCTTAAGGAAGTGCTTTTATTGGGCGATGAATGCAGGGAATGAACCACAAGTTGCTGAAGGAGCTTCTAATAAAGTTTGCATTCACTCTGCATGTATCTATGGCCCAACTACTGCTGCAGAAAATATCCCCAAAACCGTTATACCTTTCCCTTTTACACATTTTAACTCTGTCCCCAGTTTGACAATGCGCAAAATGTTTTTCCCATTGGATCTAAATAAATTAAACCAAGTCTTTTGCTTATTTCTGCCGATGAGAGGTTTTATCAGAGTGAGCTTACAGTCTAATTTCTTTTAAATATGGAGACACTGTATGCCAGATCCTTACCCTGTCCAGAACTAAATCTGTGAGCATTTCCAGCTGCAGTGCTGAAACAATTTCCCATAGGGTATATGCAGAAGGACTTTTAATTTAGCAGGAACCTGGGTCAAATGCTTCCGGTGAACTGTATGCCATTACAATTACATTTAAGGTCTGTTTTCTTTAAAGAACTACAATCTCCACTCCCCGATTCATTTACAATATAAAGTGGGTTTCAGATCGCACAAGAATCACTGCATTAAATTACATTTTCCCACACCATGTCTTTAAAATATGAATATTTGATTTACTTCTGTATTTTCAATAGAATTTCTGCGCTAGCCTGCTAATCCTGATGGGCGCGTGCATGTAAATAGCTTTTCATCTCAGTTTACGCTTCAACAACTAAATGAATGCTGAAGTCTATTTAACTAATTATATTTTAATTACATTACAACATCGATGCTGTAAAAGCAACCATATAAAATGTAAAAAAGTCATATTGACTGTTCACTGAAAGTTTATCAGTATGGGAAGAAACACTTGCTGCGTATATTGAGATTCTCAACATTATCCTGTCTTCACCTACATTGTCTTTCATGGATGACTAGTAGTTTTGGGGGAGTTGAATGAGTTAATGACATTGTAAAAAAATTCAATGTTGTGGAAATTCGGAAGCAGATTGAAAGCAAGTATGCTAGAATGTTTTACAATTTGGCCTTTTAGTTTATGTTAAACTGCTTCGACACAATCTAAATTGTAAAAAGCGCTATAGAAATAAAGATGAAATATAAAAATTAAAGATTTGTTACAACAAACTTCTTTTGCTACTGTACTGCTGAAAGGATCATCCCTTTGGCTTTTATGGACAATACTGTCACGAGGCTTCAGTCCTTGGAGCCCAATCAAAGTCAGTGATCTTATCAAAGTCAGTAGCTATGTTTCCATCCAAAAATGTGAATTAAATTTATGCGCAAAACTGGAATATCGCATATCAGACATGACAATAAAGCAGCGTTTCCATCCAAGGAGTCAAAGAGAACAAAAGGGTCACTTTCTGAATAACTGGCGCCAAATATCAAAAGTAAAAACAAAATTTACTGTGGTAGGAGAAGCTGCGTGAATCTTTTCTTTATTTAATAAATGACTTGTGCCTTAGAAGACAGTATGCCAACACGCAATGAACGTTTGGTGGCTTTTGAAGGTGTCAGACACGCAGCACAGATGCTCTTGACAATTCTGTAAATAATTAAAAATATAATAACACTAGTACTGGCGTTTTAGAATGACCAAAACAACATTTGAGATGTTTTACAGTGTGCTCATCCTGCTGGTTTGTCCATTCACACACGTTTACCAGCACATGATCTCTTATAACAAAATCACATGACTTTTTTAAATGCGCATACTGGAATTTGTTTGCTAAAAGTGTTTCTAGCGCAGTTTATGCACATCTTTTCTTATCGAATAAAAAGTTTATCCTACTCAGTTATGCTCATGCATTTTTCAAATGTATGCGCATCTTGGCGTTTCTATCGTTTTTTTATGTGCATATCCATAATGCACATAAAAATAGGTGGATGGAAACGTAGCTAGTGTAAACTGGAAAATTAGCTGTCTATTAAGTATAGTATTTGTTCTTGTAAAACAAAGAAAATTACCAAAAGATGCCAAATTGACACCAATAACTTTTTAAATCTGTTAGTTATTTTGATCAGTGTTTTTCAGATATCTCATTCAAGTTTTGGTAGCACTTTACAGTAACAGGACATGAATGATGATGTGCTAATATGTAAACAAAACATTAATTTATTATAAACTAATGATGAGTTAATGCATGTGCTAATCATGAACTAAAATGAACTACAAGAAGAGTTCATGTGTACATAACGGGTACCTTAATTACTTAGTGCATGATTGTTTGTTAATTAATCTATTAATTACTCATGAACCCTTACGCTATATATATATATATATATATATATATATATATATATATATATATATATACATATATATATATATACATATATATATATATATATATACATATATATATATACATATATATATATATATATATATATATATACATATATATATACACACACACACACACATATATATATATATATATATATATATATATATATATATATATATATATATATATATATATATATATATATATATATTATTTTTTTTTAATTGTTCAAACTGCTTATTTAAAATGAGCTGAAACAACACAATTCTTGAGATTTCATTGGGACAACTTAATTTTTTATGTTCAATCCACATAAATTTGTTAAAAGTGTTAACTTAATCGATTTGTGTTGGGACAACATGAAAGAATTGTATGGAACCCTGCATTTTTACAGTCCAAATAGTGCGTTTACACTGAAAAACGATAGAAAAGTATTCTGTCAACATCAACATGAACAGTTTAAACACAGGAGTTGATGAGTAGTTAAGGATGAGTTAATGATGATTTGCCTCTCCAGTTAAAGTCATGACATTATTATACATTAACAGCTCGTGAGTTCATGCTGGTGACATTTAGCTTAAACTCAAATGTTAATTAATACATTAATTAATACATTAATTAACAACATGTAACAAGTAATTAAGGTCACTGTTATTTACACATGGACTCTTGTGAATCATGTTGTAGTTAAAGATAGTTCATGATTAGCCCCGCGCCTTAACTCATCATTAATTCATAATAAAGTAATGTTTTGTTTACATATTAATACATTATAATTTATGTACTGTTATTGTAAAGTGTTACCCAAGTTTTTTATACAGTGCTTCAGAATGCAAAAACTGCTATTTTACTCCTGTTAGTTTAATGTCAAATAGTAAGTAAGAAATTGTTGGTTGTTCTCCAATCTCCACTGTACTAGCTTTACTTTGTTTCGAATTGTTTTACGGTTCAATGACTGCAAAATGTTTGGCTGCCGGACAAACTCCCAGTCAAAGCAAAGGCTGGTGTTCAGATCCTAAAGCGAAAGTATGTTTCTCATGGCGGCTGTCTCTCCAGTGTCCTGCTGCTGAGGCTGTTATAATGATCAACTGTCAAACTGATGACGCAGCTTACCGGCATCTCAAGAGGTGGAAATGAATATTTAATGCCCTCGGCTATGTGGCCGCATTGTGGAATGGAACTGTTTGCTGTTAAGTGTTACGGGCCTATTATGTGTCATTAGGTGCAGGACTTTCTCTCTCTCTCTCTTCATTGTGTTCTCGTCTCCCCAGAGAATTTCATTCTTGTCCTCCTCCCATCAATCTGAGCATCTTATCTGTGCCTTCAACATCTCCGAACATCCCATTCGTCTGGCAGATCTGCAATTGATTGTTCTTTTCTCTGTTCCTTCTTCCTTCTCCGCACACCATCTTCTTTCTTTCTTTGGCTTGCTGGTTGATAAATGTTCAACATTTCTTTCTCTACCTTCTTTCACTATCCTTTCATCCCCAGCTTCTTTTCTCTCATCGATGATTCCCCTTTCCCTGTTTTTCTGTCTGGACATATCTCCTCCTCCTGCTCCCTCTCCGTAATGGATTTTTCTCTGTCGGTAGGGCCTCTGTTACTCCTGAAGAGACTGCAGCAGACATGCTCTGTGGAAATGACTGGAAATTGATTTTCAGTGCAAGCTTGAGCACAGCCAGCTATTAAATGGGAACAGGATCCCTCATTAACATGAAACCTGAGGAAGTTAATGTGGAGCGAACTCTGTGCGAGTAGGCAAAGGCGAGCTGCTCTGCTCGGCGTGATTGCAGAATATTGTGTTTGTGGCGCTGAGAGTGAGTTTAGTATGTCTGCTCGGTTTGTGTCTGAACACCGTGCTTTTACGCAAGCATTTTGTCCTGTTAGAGCTCATGGTTTATGTGCGGTCTGAGAAAGTCATTTTAGCAGCTCAAAATACATACTAAACACCTATTGTAAAAATCAGGTATAAAGAACATATGAGAAATTAGAGAGTTCAGCCCACAATGACAAATCTGTCATCATCCAAAATGTTTATGACTTTCAAAAACCTGTATTACTGTCTTATTTCTGCAGAACATAAAAAGAATGTTGGCTTTGGTTGTCGATGATTTATGTGTGGATTTATTTTTTCCACAAAAATATATTTTTATGGAGAAAAAGGTCCGGTAACACTTTATTTTGATGGTCCATTTGAGTATTAGCAGTGTAAGGGCCCATCTATTTTTCCTATGACGGAACTAACAGCATGGGTGAAGGTTAAATGCATGTAAGCCTTTTAGCACATGTGAAAAGAAATATTTTTATTCATTAAGATTTATTTTAATTTGTTTCCAACTCCGAATTTTAATCTGACTCCAATTCATAATAATTTTAGATTTATCTAATTCAAGCTGATTACCTTATAGGTTGTGATTCGGTCTAATTTAGATTGATTAACCTAATAAATCCTTATTCTCAAGTAATGGTTCATCATTTACCCGAAGTCGCTTAGAGTCAGTATGCTGGCCAGTTACATCTGCTCACGGACACAACCTCGCCAGTTCCGATTCTTAGCCGATAAGCTAATTTCCTTTAAATAATAATAGGCCGCCCCATGCTTGCACATATTTAAAGAAAAGTTTAATTTAGCTTAGTCAAAGAATATAACTGAAAGCTACTTCCTTTAAGCAATAATTGGCCGCCCCATGCTTGCACATATTTAAAGAAAGTTGTATTTAGCCCCCTAATTTATATTATACTAAGTCAGTGATTGTCAGAAATCATCAGGTCTCTAATGCTGTGCCCATGCTCCATCCATTGATCCTGAATGTATGACAAATCCTGGTCGTAGGCTGCGGAAACATCAGCCTAAACAATCTACTAGATTTAAATGATTTCAGGAGATATTAGAGTTAAACAAGAATTTTACATTTATTTGTCAGGCAAAGATTTTCCATTCCAATTCACATAACTAAACAAAATAAGCCAATCAAGATTGTACAACATCAATTATTCGAAGATACATTTAAGTTAGAGATTAATACCTGACCGTGTAGAAATACATTGCAGCATATAAGTCCTGATGCAGAGCTCAGAGACTCACAAACTGCAATGGGGTATCCTGCCTACAGAATCCCACAGACACTTCTGCACCCTTTGCCTAAATACTCAAATCGTCATAAATTCAAGACAATAAAAGCGTCACCAAGCCTCTTGCCTGGTCATGAGTTGATACAAAGACCATTTTCCCTGGAGTGGAGCATCTGGCAAAGATCTTATCAAAGAAATTAAGACCACTTTACCAATCACACAGAGACATTTAAAATGACACTAAGCATGACAAGTTAAAATTCACAAATACTGCAAATATACATCTTATATCAGTTCACCATAGAAGCTTGAAATCTGGTCATTCCTGAGTAGCCTTTTAATGACCCAGGCCGTATAACTGGGGAGGGTAAGAGGGGCTGAGGATAGGTGTTGGGTCAACTGTCCAGATGGCTTTCTCGAGATCCTCTGAAGATTATAAAGTTTATTGTTTTACAGCATGTTAGTTCTCGTGGTCTGATCTTAAGAGAATTTCACAGCAGTTTTCAGACAGTAAACTCCAGGGCAAAGAGGGGGGGCTCAGGATGCATGATCGAGACAACCCGAACAACTGGTTTCCTAGCTGATCTTCTTCTCAGATTAGAAAGTTTATTGTTTTAGAGCTTGACCGTTCTCGTGGTCTTGTCTCGTGTGGAGCTCCATAACCGTTTTCAGGGTTTAATATTATAGAGAGATATAGCCATCCTTACAGATTTCCTCCCCTGGTCCCTTGGAGCAATTCTGAGCAGTCTCTCAAGGGGCCACAAGATCATAGTTTTGGATGGCTTTGGCGAGCGTTGGTGTTGATTGTAGAAACAATGTCATCACCTGAAATCACAACATTAAAAGCAGCTTCAACATTAATATGGAGTTATATCGCTGAACCCCACAGTCTTTTTAGTTGTAGGCATGCTGTGTTGAGCTTGGGCTCAAGTGGCTGCTCAGGCATTTTTGCCATCCGCTTCGTTGTATTTGTGTCCATCTGTGGTGGTATTCAGTCTATAGGATGACAAAGTTCAGTGCATTGATCAAACAAGTTGCAAATCTCATTGCACTTTGAGAAACATTCATGTGCATTAGATCCTCCCCAGGTCATTATCAGTTCCACTGGAAAGACCTTTGTCAGCGTCAGACATAAGGTGAGTTTCACAGGGCAGTTCATATATTTACAGGTTAAGGACCAACGTCACTGATGATGCTCCACTTTATGTGAGACAGCTGAATGACCATGCAATAGTTGAATATCAATGAGCTTTGCATCACTGTAGAATGGGTAAACACAAAACATAATAACCATGTTCAAAGTGTGAGAGGTAAATAAGGTCTTAATAAGTCCTAAATTTAGTGCTAGTAAATTCCCAGATGCTTCACTTCCATGATGAATGACAGTATGGTATTTAAAAATATTTGATAAGAGTAATTTAAAGGAAAGGTGCAAAAGCCAATATAACCAGTATTTTTACCAGTGGTATGCATAATAAAAAATATAACATCAATAAGAAAAATACACAATTTCACAATTACAATCATAAAATTGTCTATATAAATGGTTCAATTGAAAAAAACATTAATGCAGACCAAAGGTTTGACTAAATCAACAAGAGAATGAAAATTCAAACAAAGTAAGATTTACAATCTTCAGGTTATTTTTTCTCATTCTTTGTGTATCTGATGTACAGGCTAAAGTCACATTCAACAATGCAGGTTTAATTTAGAATTTTTTTAAATTGCTAGTGCCTGCATTTTTAGATTTTAGTTGTTCTTATCATTTTTGAGTTTTCAAAAGTCACTGTTGGAAAATAGTGGGCCCTACTATTTTGCAACAGGGCTAATGAATAAACATGAATGAATTTAACATCTAAATAGACTAGTAGTCTCATTTAGATTTTGCTAATTAGTTTGTTATGTGACTGTAGCCATGCATAAGTCTTCTGTACATTACTATAGCAATACACAGCAATTTGAAAAACCACAAAGTTGCAAAATTGTTTACCACAATTGATATTTTAGTAATTTTTCACATTGTCCTATATGTATGAAGTGAATAATGTATGATAGATTTGAATGATGTAAATAATTTTAACCTGGATAGTCGACATATACCAGTTAAAAATACTGAGGTTGCAATAATGAATGTATGTTGTGTGTTTGTGTGCATGAGATGGGTAAGGTTTAGTTATAATTTGTGTTGCAAAATTTAGATCCAGCGCTACACTGGGAGGCCATGTAGACAGGCAGTGTTAGTGTATTTATTGGGTATGATTGGCCTCTTTAAGTACCTTTCTAACCCATCTTATGTCAAGCTGTGTGTCCTGTCTGAATACAGGCAGGTTTGGGCAGACGCCAACCTGAATGGTAAAATATGCAGAGAGAAAAAACACAGTTTTATCTAAGCCTTTACACAAATTATATTAAAATAGATAGTACTACTTTAATTTCCCATTTATGGTCTTAGCTAGACATGTTTTATAATTGGCATCAACTTACATGCCATTAGAATTTAATTTGTGTTGGTTTACAAAGACATCTTATTATCATAATCATGTTTTTGCAAAGCAAAAGGTCAGATCAACTGAGCATTGATGGTCAAATTTGAGCATATCCTTTTAAATTTCTTTAGCTTTTGAACTTTCAGTCTGCCATAATGTGAGTTTTATGTGTGTGAAGATTTGAAATGTTCTCTGTGTGGCAGTGTTTCAGCTGAGGCTATGTGTTTGTGTAAACATGCTCGCAACAAAGGGTGGAAGTTTTACGACAGTGTGTAAAATTTAGTCCTGTGGTAACAGGGAGCCAGGATGGAATTTGAGCATGAGATGTGACTGTGATCTGGCTCAAAATACTTCCAAATCAATGTTTTTTAAGGAGCATGATAAAATGCAATGTTTAAGGCTGAATCCTGTAAGAAAGCATTTCCATAGTTACTGCAGTTATTACATTGGAGCCACAAGGCAATTCTATACTCCTGTTTGTAGTTTAAACTACAGCTATATTGAGGATAGCAGAGTTTACCACTTTTAGGAGATGAGACTCATCCAACATATAAACACAAGTACCTTAAAATTAATGAATTTCAGCATACAGTTAATTCCTTATTTATACATGACATGCGGTCTAGAATGCATCTGTGGCTTCTAAAACATCAGACCTGAGTGTTTTTACACCTACAGTACATTAAGAAAATCATGTTTTAAGGAATTACTCAGTCTATGTGTACATGTAGTATCACACAATACCATTGTGTTCTGTGGAAATGAAAATGTGTATAACACAAATATAACAAATTTGGAAATGCAAACAGGATCAGCAATTGTTAACTTTTATTGCCATTGCTACAGCGTTGTTTTTCACTGAGAGTATTTTCATTCCAATCAGATCGATTAGTTTAGTTGATAATTTTCGGGCATGTCAATTTCTCTCATCACAGATTTTTGCATTATTAGAAGATAAAGAAATTCCTTCTTATTAATTTGATTATTTTTCCTTTCCGTTTCCTCTCTTAGCTACTTACTGTTTTCCATCTTTAACTATCTGCTGACTTCTTTTTAATGTTTTAACATTAAGAAAGATCCTCATTTTCTTGCTACATGCATTTACTCTCCTTTTCACACCTGCTTTGTCCATTTTACACCCTTCAATTTTCTTTTCCTTCCTAAATCATGCTGAATCTTAATGAGATTGGACGCCATTATTGGCTGTGATAATATACAATATCATAATGTTCTTACGATATAAATCATATTACCTTAACATAGTATACATTTTAAAATCATTTTATTACTGGTCTCTGGAGTGGCTGTTTAGTAATTTGTCTAGGATGACTGATTATCATCTTATTGATCTTTTGGAATGTCACCTTTTGATTTGGCTCTTTGCTACAGTTGTTCGTACATGTTCACTATCAGTGCAGGATCAAGTCACACTGGAAGCCAGTCGTAAACTTTATTGCCTGGACATTTAGTGAATTGCAAGCACATCTCCAAGTCAATCATTGCTCGGTTTAAAGAATTTTGTGGGTTAGTCACAATTTTCTTATTTTGAGCTTAGTTGTTATTAGGTGAGCTTTCTTTTGTAAATCTTTCTTCATATGTGAATGTTTGAAAGTTTGGCACGCAAGGGCAAATGCAGAATACACATCTTGTAGATGTATGATCTTATCATGTCCAGTGTGGGGTGTAATTAGTTACAAAGTAAATAGTCACTGCAATTTAAAATTACCTTTTCGCAAAGAATCAAGTGAGAGATTATTTCTCATTCTTAGGTAGCTTAATTACAGTGACTTATAATGTACTTGCCTTCAATGCTATATAAAATTTTAATGGTTCTATATAACTCAATTCCGATAAGTAGGGTGATACCTATCTCAAACAATGAAATGTGAATTTATGAAATATAGTGTCATTTATTTGAAACATATTGTCTTTTTCTCAAAACAATACAAAAATTCCTGATTGTTTATTTTCTATTGCCGATGCATTTTATGTGGAATTTTAGTCTTTAGTCAAGTAATTAAATTACTTATCGAGTAACCAAGTTACTTTTCAGGCAAAGCCATTGGAAACATAAATTAACTACAACTTTAGTGATGTAATTAATAATTTTTTTCTTCTGTCTTTAAAGTAACACTCCAACACTGACCATGTCCTTATCTGCCTTACAGCTTTGAACCTCATAATAGTGTAATAATTTAACTATTTAGACAAAGTCTTAAACAGCATTTAAAAAACTATTTTCAGTGTTTTTATATATCTCTTGGAAGACTTTCATTACATTTAATACAAAGATTACAATAAGAATTTCCAATTAATCTAATTACAAATTTCAAAATTCTTGAAATATAAATGCTGCTTGTTTGCAGTGTTGCAAAGTTATTGTAACTTGCGCAATAAGCAACCCTTAGTGGAAACAGTTATATTCAGAATTTAGATTTTCATTTGCCGCTCTCTGTTAAGTACCAGAATAAAATTTGGATGATGTTATTCCATCTTAAAATTTAATCTCTGGAAGAGATTTTGAGAATTTTGGGTTTAGAGCTTTCATTCTTCTCCCACTCTGCTGCTATTATGTCCCTGACGAACAATGTGGTTTTGTCTAATTCTTAAGCCCAACCAGATTTTTACGGTCTCTGGTCTATCCTTTTTGAGTATTCCGACTCATTCTACAAAATGTGTCTATATAAGATGCATTTATCTTTCCCTCAACACTTTAAAAGGCAAAATAATTGACTTACCTCAACAGTTGGAAGAAGAAGAGAAACTCGAACCTCTTTTTTCGGAGCATTTCTTTTGAATCTTGCGCTGAAAGACATCACTCGCCTGAAACTTTATGGGAGATCACTAGGGTCTGTCACCAATTGTAAGGGCCCATCTATTTTTCCTATGACGGAACTAACAGCATGGGTGAAGGTTAAATGCATGTAAGCCTTTTAGCACATGTGAAAAGAAATATTTTTATTCATTAAGATTTATTTTAATTTGTTTCCAACTCCGAATTTTAATCTGACTCCAATTCATAATAATTTTAGATTTATCTAATTCAAGCTGATTACCTTATAGGTTGTGATTCGGTCTAATTTAGATTGATTAACCTAATAAATCCTTATTCTCAAGTAATGGTTCATCATTTACCCGAAGTCGCTTAGAGTCAGTATGCTGGCCAGTTACATCTGCTCACGGACACAACCTCGCCAGTTCCGATTCTTAGCCGATAAGCTAATTTCCTTTAAATAATAATAGGCCGCCCCATGCTTGCACATATTTAAAGAAAAGTTTAATTTAGCTTAGTCAAAGAATATAACTGAAAGCTACTTCCTTTAAGCAATAATTGGCCGCCCCATGCTTGCACATATTTAAAGAAAGTTGTATTTAGCCCCCTAATTTATATTATACTAAGTCAGTGATTGTCAGAAATCATCAGGTCTCTAATGCTGTGCCCATGCTCCATCCATTGATCCTGAATGTATGACAAATCCTGGTCGTAGGCTGCGGAAACATCAGCCTAAACAATCTACTAGATTTAAATGATTTCAGGAGATATTAGAGTTAAACAAGAATTTTACATTTATTTGTCAGGCAAAGATTTTCCATTCCAATTCACATAACTAAACAAAATAAGCCAATCAAGATTGTACAACATCAATTATTCGAAGATACATTTAAGTTAGAGATTAATACCTGACCGTGTAGAAATACATTGCAGCATATAAGTCCTGATGCAGAGCTCAGAGACTCACAAACTGCAATGGGGTATCCTGCCTACAGAATCCCACAGACACTTCTGCACCCTTTGCCTAAATACTCAAATCGTCATAAATTCAAGACAATAAAAGCGTCACCAAGCCTCTTGCCTGGTCATGAGTTGATACAAAGACCATTTTCCCTGGAGTGGAGCATCTGGCAAAGATCTTATCAAAGAAATTAAGACCACTTTACCAATCACACAGAGACATTTAAAATGACACTAAGCATGACAAGTTAAAATTCACAAATACTGCAAATATACATCTTATATCAGTTCACCATAGAAGCTTGAAATCTGGTCATTCCTGAGTAGCCTTTTAATGACCCAGGCCGTATAACTGGGGAGGGTAAGAGGGGCTGAGGATAGGTGTTGGGTCAACTGTCCAGATGGCTTTCTCGAGATCCTCTGAAGATTATAAAGTTTATTGTTTTACAGCATGTTAGTTCTCGTGGTCTGATCTTAAGAGAATTTCACAGCAGTTTTCAGACAGTAAACTCCAGGGCAAAGAGGGGGGGCTCAGGATGCATGATCGAGACAACCCGAACAACTGGTTTCCTAGCTGATCTTCTTCTCAGATTAGAAAGTTTATTGTTTTAGAGCTTGACCGTTCTCGTGGTCTTGTCTCGTGTGGAGCTCCATAACCGTTTTCAGGGTTTAATATTATAGAGAGATATAGCCATCCTTACAGCAGACTGTCTGCTTAATATATGTTGATACTGCTCCTTCAACAGACATTTAACTGACTATAAGAAACCTTGCAAGTACATGTCAACTTACACTAACCCTAACCCTAGTCCCAACCCTAACAGTCTACTTATAATCTAATGAGAATTAGTGGGCATGTAGATGCAATATAACTTAAATTCAACAAATGGACCATCAAAATAAAGTGTGACCAAAGGTCATAATTTTTGCAGTGACATGAAGATGACTATGACAATAATTTTTTCATTACTTGGTGATTTGTTGTTTTAATATTCATCACATTCCCAGTAGAAAACAGACAGAAACAGACATTGTATTATATCAGTTATTATTTCAGAAAAATCCATAAAACTCTAGTTTTCTAGATTTTCTAGTTGTTTTTCTAGTTGACAGAGATCTACACTTAATCTACATTTAAAATTTAATGCCCACGGCCAATCATTTTTCCCCTCAATCTTTAAAACGTCAGAGTAATGTTCAAAATGAGACATTCATTTTGAACGTTTATTTTGAACGTTACTCTGACGTTTTAAAGATTGAGGGGAAAAATGTCAAATAGAGACAGAAAATGCACCAATTGGAGTAAACAAGAGACCAACATTTTAAATAACAAATAAATATTTAATTTAGAATATAGTGGTTTAGTCCTCACAATTTTAGCCCTGTGACTAGAACTATTGTCACTGTCTGTCACCAAAAGCAAGAATGCTGCTTCATAGTGTACAAACCCTACCAGTATGATAGGTTTTCTTGTTACTGAGGTGTATATGATTCTGTTGGTAAGAATTTATGAATAAAACTGTTCATCAACTGTCAGTATAATTACAGATGAAAATCACAAATAGAATAGGGAAATAACTTAAATACTGTATATGTAATACAGGTAATATGTGAGCCTCTATCAATCTAAATTTCAATGAAAAAAATCAATGTTGTAGAAAGTAGATTGAAATAATGTTGGCTTTGGTTGTCAATGATTCAGGTGTGGATTTAATTTTTCCCCCAAAAGTATATTTTTTTTGAGAAAAAGATCAAACAATTGTTGCAACGACATAAAGATGACTAAATTATAACAATTATTATTTCATTACTTGCTGATTTGTTGTTTTAATATTCATCACATTCCCAGCAGAAAACAGACAGACACAGACATTGTATTATATTAGTTAATAAAATCTCAGAAAAATCCTTAAAAAAAATTCTACTGATTTTCTAGTTGACAGAGATCTACACTTAATCTACATTCAAATATTAATGAAATTTTAAATAACAAATAAATATTGTATTTAGAATATAGTTGTCATTTGTAGTCCTCACATTGTCCTCCTGCTGTGTGAATAGAATTATTGTCACTGTCTTTCACCAAAAGCAAGAAAGCTGCTTCATACTCTACGAAACCCTTTAAGTATGTCAGGTTTTCTCTGAGATGTATATGATTTTGTTGGTAAGAATTTATAGATAGGGGCTGCACGGTTGAGATTGTGCCTCACAGCAAGAAGGTCGCTGGTTTGAGCCTCGGCTGGGTCAGTTGCCGTTTCTGTGTGGAGTTTGCATGTTCTCCCCGTGTTTGTGTGGGTTTCTTCCTGGTGCTCCGAGTTCCCCCACAAGTCCAAAGACATGTGGTATAGGTGAATTGGGTAAGCTAAATTGTGCGTAGTGTCTAGCGTCATGTCTAACACATGAATGTCTAATTCATATAAAACATTTTTCCTCACCAAAAAAGATTCAAAGTCTTTCTATGGTTGGTCAAATTCTGCAGTTTGTTGTTCCAGTCAAATTAAAGATTTGTTCAAATTGAACAAATTGTTCAAGAACTAGCCATCACTAATAAACTTGTTCAAAAACATCCAAGAGTTTGCTTGAGGCATTTAGTGGAATCTAATTGAGATATTTGTTCACCCGCTAAATATGGCTTGAGTCTAATTTTCCAAGCCTGGCTGACCATTTCCCAGAATCTGAAAGGTTTCCTTAAAGATTAAATTTTGCAAGTTGCTTTCCTGCTTACACACTTTTGGGAAAACAAGTGAAATACCAAATCAAGAAGGTGATTTCAGCTGTGTATGCTGGCAAAAATGAAAGAACATAGACTAACATACTAATTGAATGATTTAGTCTTGGTTTCAACTAGTTAACCTTAACATCAACTGCTTGTTGATAATGAAAAGTGGAGAGATGTGGTCCAAGCAGGTATTTACTGGGAGTGTCTCATTGGCTGTTGATGAACTGCACTTTTTTTACAATGCAAAGTAATGGTATTCTTGATTCAGATGCTGTCTGTTTTCTGTGCAAATGATGCATAAAACACTGTACAACATGTTTGATGCACACTATGTTGTCGTTAAATTTTTATAATTAACAATTTCATATAGGTATGAGTTAGAGCTGCACAATATGGAAAAAGACATTGCAATATTTTATTTTTCTACAATATATATTGCGATAATAAATATATTATTTCACCAGGTTAAATGAATATGTCTATTTGGAAAGAATTCATAATTTTCGATACATTGGTCTGATTTTGTAAGGGAGTGCATGTACATAAACTATAATAAATAAATCACAAACACAACAACAACATTGTGCAATCAAAATATACAGTGCCATGTGATTTTTCTGGAAGTCTAGTATATGCACAAATTTAATAATCAAACGTAAAATAACGGCATATAATAAATACACATAAATGCAATTAATTTTCCTTAAAGTTAAAAATGTAATTTATTTATTTTTAAATTAATGTAATTCATTTATTTTAATTGAGTTAAATGATAAAAACACACATAAAAATTAAATGTTTTGGTAACTTCATGGTTAAACGATGCCAAAACTCCACAAATCATGAGTGTTTTCCAAAATCTGGTTAATAATAATACTGATTCAACATTGCAGATCCTACGATGTGACTATTGCGGAAGTGCACATTGCGATATCGATGCTAGATATACAGTATAGTGAAGCCCTAGTATGAGTAAAGTTATCCTTTATGTTCAGTAATTGAACATCATTCTGTAGCCACAGGCTTGCTAGGTTTGGGACTTGTAGAGCTGTGCATCGATGGATTTGCTCTTCAGTGTTTGGACTTTCAGCAGTGAAAATTAAACCACACTGAACTGAACTAAACTAAACTAAATTTCAACTCTGAAATCTGGACTTTACCAGAACTTCTATGTTAAGCTGCTTTGACACAATCTACATTGTTAAAAGTGCTACATAAATAAATGAATTGAACTGAATTTAATTATTGCATCTTATACTTGAAGCGGCACTAAACAAAACATGATTAGTTCATTTACATGTCAGTCATATGCCCTCTTGGGCAGTCCTTGGTAAAATCAAAGTGGTTAAGAGGATTCTCAGACCTTATGCCACTAGTTTGAAAGGTCTGCCAATGCAAGACTAAGTCAGACCACTGCACACGCAAAAGGTTTAAAATAAACCAGCCTGAACTAACTAGAAGGAATGAAAATGTAAACCAACTGAAGTGTGTGAGAGAAAGCAAGAGTATGCTTCCCCGCTTTTTGTGTGTTTATCAAATAACTAAACCGCTCACTAATTGGATTTCGCCACAGAAAAGCATCTGCATCGAGAGAGACAGATAGACAGAGTGGTCAGGAGAGAGAGAGAGAGATGGAGAGACTACGCAGAAGCATTTATAATTGGCACTGTTCCCCCATCTGATAACATGCAGCCTGAATCAACAATAACAAACATAATGGCTTTTTGCGCGCTGTTATTCTTGCCATCGTCTGAATTACATGAAATCGCCCCCCTTCCCCTTCTACCCCTCTTCCTCATGTAACTAATTTGTGTTTTTTTCTTTAATTTCGTGCCTAGCGGCTGAGTCATGATTAGACTGTGGTGAGGCTATTGTTAGCCGCAGGAGGGGCGCATGTACCACGCTGCTGTCGCCATGCCAACACACACTCCACGGCAACAACAAGCAGCCTGGAGATCACTGGAGATTCTCTCTGATGATGAACCTCAGGGGCCTCCACCCCCCTCGCCGGGCTACATTAATGGACAAATTTCATCAAATGCATCGCGTGTTTATGTTTTCCCTCACAGTTGCCCGGCATAAATCTGCAATGCTGATGCCTCGGCTTTGAGAAGGGAGCTCTGGGCGCATGGCGTCTCTTAAATACAACCCTGCTTAAGTATTCATTGCCGTGATATATGCATATTGGAACGCAGTTTGCCAATTAGACCTGCGACTGTTCTTAGGGGGGGTAATAAAACCTGCAGCTCGCGCGCCAGTAGCTGGTGGCGTCCTGCGGTGCGCGGTTCGACTGATTGAAGATCAGGTGGCGCTGGGGGGTGTTGGGTTGAGGTTGTCAAGCTTTTATTTTGCAATCCGTCACTCGGCCACCGATCAATAGCCCTCTTTAGACCCCTTTGCTCGCAGCGTGGACATACAGGTTGTGCTTTTTGTACTTTTGGATCCCAAACACCCGCAGACGAGCCTGCTATCGTTGCATTTTAACGCGTGCTTTTGACAAAGCATGCATGTGATAAATATGCAATGGATTGGCTAAAGAGGAGTGATGCATCATGGGATGTGAAGTAATGTGCAATTGATGTGATTAGAATAGATCATCCTCGCACAGGCACGTGGGGGGAGGAAGACGCACGGCCCCCACCGTCCGACAGATGAGGGGTCCCGCAGCCATCCTTCTGAGTAAATGAGAAGATATTATTGCTGTAGATTGATATCAGAGGGGGAGGCTGGGATGAGACAGAACAGCCTTATTCATTAAGCTCTCACAACAGACTTCATCTGTTTAGTGTGGCAGTTGATGCAAATTGTGTCACAGTCAAGTAGCAAAATGGTATGTTTGTGTAACAGGAGTAGACAGGTTCACGTCTGTAATTTAATATATGGCCCATGTGCACGTGAAAGCCACAGAGACATACCTCATCATTTATGTCCTGTTAGAAGATTACAAGTGGTTGAATGTCGATGAATAAAAAATTATGCACAGGTCTAATGATCAAAAATACAGAAAAAAAAAAACCCAGAGGAGACTGAGCATCTTAAAGGGCACTGCACTCAAAAATCAAAATTCTCTTATAATTCAGGGCTCATTCACAACAATGATAACTCTAAGATAAAGAAATAGTTCTAAATATCTCTCTAAATATGAAAGAATATCAGAATGCATGCCACAACTTTAATGAAGTTGTAATCTTTTTTGAATGATTTCTAAAAAGCTCGTTATTAGGGCTATGCAATTAATCGAAATCGAATCGAAATCAAATTGTGACTTGAACATTACGATTATCTAATCACAAGAGGCTGTGATATGAAATATTATTTAACTTCCCTAACCCAGAGCAAGTGGGTCTTACTAGCCAATTGAGTGAGCACACTTTCGTTCTGCCCGAACTATGCGGAACGCCCACAATAAAAAAAAACAAAACAAAACAGGACAGCGTGAATGAGTGAGATGATGGCATCTGCCACTTTAGAAGTTTTAATAGACGAATTAATTTCAAAGAAAAACAGCACGTCAGTAATATGGGAATATCTTGGTTTCAAAGTTACAGACACCAAATAAAATCAGGTAATTTGTAAGAGCTGTCGCAGAATTGCTGCCACAGCACGAAGCTACAATACTGATTATTGAGCTGAAGCTTGACTACAAAATTAAATCGCAAATCAAATTGAAATCGCAATATGTCAAAAAACTAAATTGCAGTTAGATACTTTCCCCAATTCGTACAGCCCTATCATTAATAACTGATAATGATAAGTATGGACAGTCAATAAGATTCAGAATCCATCCTAAGTATAAGCATTTGAAGAGTTCAGATGCAAAAACCTCTAAATGCCGTCTGAAATTTTTTTCTAAATTGAGCATTTTTTTCAGACTCATATGTTTACGTTGTTATTTTACTTTAAAGGCAATGAAAAGAACTTTTTTGCCACTATGAAAAAGTAAAATTACTGAGCCTACACACGAGTCTAAAAAAATGCTAATTTTAGAAGAAAATAACAAGCGGCATTTAGAGGTTTATTCATTCATTCATTTTCTTTTCGGCTTAGTCCCTTTATTTTTCAGGGGTCACCAGCACATTTTTTATGCAGTGGAGGCCCTTCCAGCTGCAACCCATCACTGGGAAACACCCATACACTCTCATTCACACACAAACACTAAGGACAATTTAGCTTACCCAGTTTACCTTTAGTGCATGTCTTTGGATTTGTGGGGGAAACCGGAGCACCAAGAGGAAACCCACGTGAACAAGGGGAGAACATGCAAACTCCACACTGAAATGCCAACTGACCTAGCTGAGTCAGGAACCAGTGAGGGTTCCTAATGTACATTTAGAGCAATGGTCTCAAACTCAATTCTAGGAGGGCTGCAGCTCTGCATAGTTCAGCTCCAACCACCTCCAACTCACACCTACTTAATAGTCTCTAGTAGTCTTGAACACCTTTATTAGTTGGATCAGTTGTGTTTGATTAGGGTTGAAGCAAAACTGTGCAGAGCTGCGGCTCTCCAGGAATTGAATTTGAGGGCGTACTCACACTATGCTATCCAAACCATGCTCAGGCCGGTTTCCCGGATCGTTTGATAAGTGTGAGTGCTCTGAATCGAGCTCAGGCACGGTTCACTGGGCCGGCCCTGGCCCATTTGGAATGGGTGTGCCAGAGGTGTGGTGTGGTACGCTTGCAGTGTGAGTGCAAAGTGCGCCTGAGCCCAAAACTGATGATGGGACGTGACTTTTACGGGGCTGTTTCATGATGAGCTGTTCAATGAGCGCAAACTGTCGTAGATTATTAAAGACGCAAACCCCTCACTGCATGACAGCTGCACCTTCAGCAAACCTCCTAATTCCTGCAGCACGAGGACCTTATGACTGTTTATGAGCGTCAAAAGTGGCGGATCTGTTCGGCGAAATATTTGACTGTGTCCCAAATGCATCCCAAATAATTAAAACGATATAACTAAAGAAATCTCCACTGTGCTGAGCGAAAGCGCTTACAGAACAACGCACCATCGATGACTTAAACATGCCCTGGCCCGAATGTACTGTGAGTGCAGGCTATCGGGGGAGATGGGAGGGGGGACAAGCGTGCTTTGGCCCGGTTCAAGGCAACTGTTCATAGTGTGAGTACGCCCTGAAACATATGATTTGGAGACAAAACAAAAGCATCTAGCAAAATAAACCAACTCAAAAATCAAAACCTAAAATATTTGAAAATATAAATAATATAATAGTATAGAAATTATTTTTAAATAAAACCAAAACAAACCTGTAATGACTTGTGTTCATGTAATGAATGGAATTCGCTCAGTTGAGTCTTATATTGTTTTATAATCAAGTTACTTTTGTCCAAACCATGGCACATTTTCAAAAATCTGTTCACTTGCAGCTGCTTATTGCTGTAAATACATTATATGTAATCAATAAAAGCTCAGCTCACTGCTGCATTGCGTATATATCAATGAAAACCATATTGCACGAACAGAATCCCAGACCCCCCTCTTTCTAAACAGCTTAAATGTGCTGCAGTATGTGTTTCAATCTTATAGTCTTTTTTCTTCACAACAATGACTAGAAGCATCTCCAGTTCTCACAGCTATGTCATTATCATGTGGCCCTGTAATGGCCCTCATGCAAAACTGAACGATGTCCTTCGCTGCTGCGTACAATGTCAACAGGATGTAAAAACCCACCCACTGCAATGCCAGCAAACCAATTCTAAAAAGGTTAATTAAATCAGAGTGCTTAATTTATTGTAATTAACCGGCTGGTTGGAATGACCGGAAAGTACTCATGTTTCATCGGAGGAGAAAAATGAGAGAACGCTGAAAAAAAGAAAAAAAAAGAGGAAAAACCTTAAGTGGGCACAAACTGGCCAAATCGTTCAATGGCAAACAGCATGGCAGACGGTTGGCACGTTAAGAGTTATGAAGAGAATGAAAGATGGCATGTGAGAGTGTTTGCGAATGTGTGTGGGTGAGGGGGTGTAGAAGGGATAAATTGGCGCTTTTGAATGGGCTTTTGGTGTATTTTAGTATTATAGCGATTCCTTTGTGCGTGCAAACATAATTACCTCCCTACAAAGCAGGGTAGCAAACAGGGAGTTTTTCTTCTTTCAAGACAGCCACATTAAAAGGCAAAGCACATCGGCAGAAGTGAGCTCGCAACAGCAGCCCCCACAAAATGAACCCTGCCAGAGATCTCTCTCTCTTTCCTGCGCTCTTATTTTTTTTTCTCCCCATCTATTCTATCCCTATTCCTCCCTCTCTTGCTCCTTTTTTCACGCTCTGCAGATTATCATAAGTCGCTGCAGTGGAGTTCTGGTGTGAACACACCACTTGACCTCCGAAGCCTTTCATCCTCTCTTGTAGTCCAAACAAACCATGCCCTTCTTCCATTCCTCGACATGCAGAGGCCTCCGACGTTCTCCACCCATAAAAGGAAACAAAATCAGCAGCCGAGGACCAAGGAGGATTCAAACAAATCCGATTCAACATACTTCAAGCTGTCATTTTCCACCCGACTACGTAAGAAAGCAGACGTGACCGCACACGATGCATGCTCTGAACTGTGTGGAAAAATACAACAGTTTGATGTCTGATAGGTTCTTCAACAAGTCTGCATGGTGCACAGATACTAAAAGGTGCAATGATACAATACATGTTTGAAATTTTTTTGAGGTAGAGATGAAGTTTTATTCAGCAAAGACGCATTTAATTGATCAAAAGTGACAATAAAGAGACAATAAGCACTGTCATTTTGAACATTTTCACAATCTAAGATTCCTAAAGAAAATGAATCTGAACTTTCCCCAAAATATTAAGCATCATAATTGTTTTCAATGCTGATAACAACCAGCATAGTAGAACATTTCTTAAGGATCACTTCACACTTAAGAGTGGAGTAATGATGCATATATATATGTTTATGTGTATGTGGGTGTACATATATATATGTACAGTCTACACACAGTATACATACTGACATTTAATAACTGAATCTATTGAAAGCTCTTATGAGTTGCCCAAGGTTGTTTATTTGTCGCCTAAGGTATTGTTTTCATGTCAGTACCAAAGTACCAGAGGCTGATGCTTAGTTGTTCATTAGATAGCAATGAGATTGAAAGAAGAACAAATAAGACTTTTCTTATCAGAGACTTCTCAGATATTTCTCCAGAGAACAAGAATCTTGTCTCATCTTGGGTTTCTTTAGAAGAGATCTCAACAGTATACCAAACTGTGTTTCGATTTGCCAAGACATCAAAGTCTGAAATCTATATTAACATTTTTGTTTTCCTGAAAATTCTTTATAGATGAAAGCGCAACTTTATGAAAACAGTACATCCTGCATATTTCATGTTCAATAAATAGGTGTGCAAGAACTTGACAACCAAAACAACAATGGCGGATTACAGAACTGTACTGTAGGTGCGCATGATCAGGGTCTTTCTTTATCAAGTGACTTCACCAATTACTGGCATAAGTAATAAAGTATTTTGGTTGGATATATGTGGGAACAAAGACTGTCTTAAAAACAGACATCTGTATGTGAAAAATTAAAAACTTTAATTTTTAGTACAATGCTCTGATGTTAACATTAGGGCCTGGTTTCACTAACAAAGTTCTTGCTTAAGCCGAAGACTATATAATACACAAAACATGTCACTCCTATAGTTTTGAATGGGGAAAAGTGTAACAGTCAATACGGCGAATGATGCCTCGCCTACTAGTACAGGAGACAATCAGTGATTGCTATAGACTGATGTTTCTCCGGGGCAAATCTCAGACCAGAAGTGTGCTTTTACGAGTTTGGTAGTCAACAAACACACTGGAACCTCAGCGAATATTTGCTTCACAGACAGGGCCGGCGCATCCATAGAGGCAACCTAGGTGGCTAGGTGGCACTACCCGCGTCCTCAGTTATATCTGCGACACCCCCCCTCTTCCCCACCGGTCCTCACTTTGCTAACGGGTCACTTTCGGGTTGAGGGCAGCGTGATCGTCCTTTGCCTAGAGCAGCAGTTCAGCTTGCTCCGGCCATCTTCACAAACATAAGAAATGTCTCAAAATATGTGCTTTTAAATGAAACAAGTGCAAAACAAAAGATTTTTGGTTTTGTAATCTGTATGAAACCAATGCAAGGTACAGTCCATCCTGTCAAGTGCACATCACACGACAGCAATTATTCAAATGCTCACAAACTTGTAAACAAAGAGTCACTGTCATTTCTGGAGGAGATTCGCCATCAAGACCAAGTTGTGGATTACTTCAGAAGACCACCACAATCTGGCAAAGCAGAGGATTATAATGTGTAACACAGCCGTAAATGAGGTTGGTGTCATGATCACTTTCTTTTCGAGTGCTCATGCGTATTGGCTTGGACAACCTGAAAATATGCCGATTTTGTTTGATTCAGACGTTTAGAAACTAAACTTATGAGACAGTTGTTGTTTAATTTTATTGGTGATTCCAAATATGAAATGTAATCATAAGCTTGGCAAACAGTGTTGGAGAATTTGATATTTCCCCATTCAGACAGAATGCCAGCATACTGCCTGAGAGGCGTTTCAAAGATGGCCGCCAAGTGAAATGGCTTGTCTTAAAGGGATCTTGGTTAAGCTTAACCAAGAACTAGGCCTTTGTTATATTAGGGTATTTAAGCTGCTTTTATATAGAAAAAGACAAAACAAGGGCAGCAGTGGGTAGCGCTCTCACCTCATAGCAAGAAGGTTGCTGGTTCGAGCCTCAGCTGGGTCAGTTGGCATTTCTGTGTGGAGTTTGCATGTTCTCTCCGTGTTTACGTGGGTTTCCACTTGGTGCTCTGGTTTCCCCCACAGTCCAAAGACATGCGGTATAGGTGAATTGGGTAAGATAAATTGTCCGTAGTGTATGTGTGTGAATGGAAGTGCATGGGTGTTTCTCAGTGATGGGTTGCAACTGGAACGACATCCGCTGCATAAAACATATGCTGGATAAGTTGGCGGTTCATTCTGCTGTGGTGATTAATAAAGGGACTAAGCCGAAAATGAATGAATGAATGAAAGACAAAACAATTGCACTAGCATATTTCAAAATATGGCACTCCCAGTTATTTTCAGTTAGGACAGCTTAAACATGCAATTAAGTTAAGGACTACACTACACTTGTGAAACTGAACGAAATGTTTTAAATCAGTACAATAAGCTTTAAAATGACCTCAGATATAGGTTCATAAAAATGCACTACAATATACACCAGGCTGTAATTCCTAGTTTCCCACATGGTTTTCAGATTGAACCCAATGATGGCTGATTTCAGGACTCTTAATGGCTAACAAAATGAGCTGAACCCATGAGCTCTGCTGTCCTTCAAGATGACCTTGTTAACATATCAAAGCGAGATGGTCCTGACCTCGTTAGATGCATGGATTCAATTAACGTCATGCTTTTCAAATTGACATCAGAGAAGAACTGAAGAGTCTTCAGGGTGACCTAAGCCAATGTCACGCAGAGGTCCTACCACAATAAGCAAGCAAAGGTGTTTTTGTGATGAAGGACCTTGTTGGGAAGCAGCTCTGTGAGGAAGCATTGTGCATAACTTCAAGCGAGCCAGACAGCGAATAGACTCATTCCTTCAGTGTTGCCATCAATCTTTGTAATAGCTTATCTGTTTTTATTTCTCCCCCACACATTCAAGTACACGGCTCGGAAGTTTTTTAATGCATTTCTATTAGGGCACTATTTCAACATACAGTGGCCACTTTAAAGAGAGTAAGGAGTAAAAAAAGAGCGAGAGAGCAAGCTTGCTGAGCCATGTGTGCCGCTCCAGCTGTGGGAAATAAGGAAAATTGATCTGACATTGATTTTCCATGCCTGGCTCACACTTTATTCTGGCACAGAGGTAAAGCGATGTGCGTTTATGTGTGTGTGTGATGGGTTTCCCTTGAGACTTAAGGCTGGCTGCTGAATCAGTATCCCCGTATTCACGTTCACACCGGCCGGTAATGGGGTTAAACGTATTTATACAGAACCACTGACCTGCATCCCGTCTCTCTTGTTAAGGGCCGATTGAAACCCCTGCCACCTCTGTCTTCAACAGGATACGGGGGAATGGAAAATAAAAGATTCCTAACCAGACCTGATGAGTGCTTTTCTTCGGCCGTCTGCTCGCTTCTTGCTCTGTGAAGAAAACAAGGCACAACGGTGCGAGTTAATACCGGCATCACTATTAATAATGGTGGCCATTATACAAGCAAATGGACTGGCCCTTTGCTATTTACTCAGAGGAGATGGCGGCCTGATATTTTGTGCTGATAAACTGGCAGTGGAAGGCTGATTAGAAGCCGCGTGCCGCCTTTATCGTTTAATGAGAAAAGACTGGAGACTTTCTCCACTCTCTGCCTGTCTCCCTCTTTCATATTTCTTTGCATTCGGTCCTGCTTTGCCTCCCCCCCCCTCCTGGTTCGTCTAGGTTGCCATGACAATGGTGTGTCGCCACGGCAACGGTGAGAGCTGACAGGTTGGTGTAAAAAGAGATACAGCGATCAGAGCAACCCAAGCTACATACAGTAGGTACTGAAGGAGAGAGAGGGAAATGACAGAGGTTTGCTGAGGGAAAGATGGTGCTTGTTGGATGTTAAAGACAGAAGAGGGGAGAGAAAAGGAAATGAGGGGAGGATAACTGACATCTGAAAAGGGGTAGCGAACAGTGAGTGTGCTCCCTTTTGAACTGGAGAGAATCTGAGAGCTCAGAACATGCTGAAACATCTGTCCAGCAACATCAGACAAGAGCTGCTGCTTCACTTTCACAGCGCCGTCCTGTCATGCAAACCAGCGGAAGATTTTGAGAGCTCAAAGGTTGTAATCTTATAGCTTAGTATCAGTGGTGTAAAGTAACAAATTACAATCTTTTTTTCTTAGGAATTTACTAAAGTAGATTTAAAAATGTGTACTTTTACTTTCTCTTAAGTACATTTTTAGGGCTGTATTGGTACTTTTACTCCACTCTTTCCTTCAACCTGCGGTCGCTGCTTTATTTTTTCTTGTCTATGGGGATTAGAAAACATCCAACCTAAAGTCAACTATATATCAATGTCTAATGGTGTTACAGTTAGACGTTGTGTGGACGTTATCACTTTGACATCTATCAGATGTTGGATTTTTGTTGCCATGCCTAACGAATAAATGTCAGTATTTCATGTCAAAATGACGTTGGTTTAAGATGTTGGCTCGCCGTTGGATTTTGGTCATTTTCTTACACAACCTAATATCAGCAAAATATCTATGTCATTTCACGCAATTATTGGACGTCAAAATAACATTGTCCTCAGACTCTGGCTAGATATTGAATTTTGGTCATCCAACATCACGACTTAAATCTAACCTAATATTAACGTCTTTTGACGTTGTGTGCCTGCTGAGCAATAACTAAAGGCACTACAGAATGTTACGTTTACACACATCGACAAATTGCATGTAAATACTTTTTTTACAGCATAATAGTCACTACCCACATAGCAAAATATCTCTGGCCCACACAATCAGCTCTTGCTTGGCCCATATGCCGGAGTGAATTACGGTACATCACTGGACCAAGTCTGGATGCTAGACAATGGTCAAACATAAACCATATCTGGGCCAAATCTCAGCCAAGTTGATAACCAAGAACTAGGCCCAAACTGGGCCAGATATGTTGGTGCATCAGAACTGCAATGAAATATTGATAAACCAATGAATCGTTGTGCTTTTTCTCGAAGCGATTTGATTGGCATAATTTTTTTTCTTTATTCGAAAAAAATAAAAATGTATTTTAAATGGGGGTCAAGATAGGCCAAACCTACATGGCCCACATCTCAATTATTAACATCTGGGCCACATACTACATTTTACATTTAGCCCAAGTAATGTGTGCTGCCTTAAAGACAGTGCCATCCAGACCATGTTTGGCCCACATGCTGTATGCCAGTGCCGGATGAATGCCTGCTGTGCCAGCTTTATGCCAAATCTGGGCCAGAATTGAGAAACTCTTGAGTACTTTTGACAGGTCTACTTTTTACTCATACTTTGAGTAATATTTACAACAGGTACATTTACATCTACTTGCACTACATTTTTTACTCTGCCCTCTTCATGGTATTAGGTTCGTACTCGACATATGTGGTTATTTTCTATTTATATCTCCTTTGAAATATGGTATAAAGCACAAAAATACAGACTTTCCCCTATGTTTTCCAATCAGTTTTTTACTTTCTGCCCTCCATCTGAATTTCAAGCGTCACCAGAACCACATGATTGAAAACTACATATTAAGGTATGTTTTTTTTGCAGTTTCTGTTTTCGCAAATCCACCAGAGTCTGCTGTTTACGCTTTTTCAGATTTCAAATTTCTCTTGCGAATGCCATTCGTGTCTTCTGTTCTCATGTAAATCCACCAGAGGCTGCTGTCGACTGACTGACTGACCTTTCCCCTTCAACTACCCCCTCCCTAAATCCAACCGATAGTGTTTTCAAAAGCTATTGACCAAAGATTAACTGTTAATTGTTTATTCAAAAACTGATATTTTTACAATTTATAGGGTTTTTTTTTTTCACTCAAACCACTGAAGATCCATAAAGAGCCCTATCATTAGAGAAGACAGATGTGAGATGATCAGAGAAAAATCAGGGAAGCAAAACACAAGGTTACTCTGTTAAGTAGCAAATAAAATATAGTACTACAAGCTATTAGCTAAACATAATATCTTTAGGTTAACTATTTATTCATCCATATAAAATAAGATACATAGAATTGCTTAGGACAAAGCAGTTCATTTACACGTATGCATCTGACAGATGTTTTTGTAATACACTCTTGACTCCTAAAGCTAACTCACTGATTCACTAGTCTGATTCACTACAGTTAAATGCTACAATGAATCATACATTTCAACAATGAATATTACATGTCAAAGAGGATTGATCGTATCCTCAGCTCGCTCTGCTGTACAACACAATGTGAATTTAAAAACAGCATTCGTAGCATCTGCTCACAATTAATGGGAAAAGTTAGTCACTGGAAAAACTGAACTACTATCACACTATGGAAAAATGTTCGATACTTTTGGTTAATTACTCTCCAACATTGGCTCAGCCCTTTCAAATATTGCCTTCCCAGCCTCCATTTAAGTTTACCGTTTTCGTTTCTCACCCCTTTCAGATTTTGAGAGAATGGCTCACTGCTTTCTCTGCACTAGAGACTGAGACAGAGCCATGATTCGATTACACAGCAGATGCACAGCAAGGTTATGGTGCTAAAGAAGCGAAATGTGTTTTCAGCCATGTCCTCAAGTAACAACTGAGAGAGGCGATGTATAACACTCAAATCTGGTCTGAATATATATACTTCTTCATCTCCAGTATGACTTTTCCATTCAACTTCACTCCTCTAGCATTTCCCTTCGCTGCACAATAAACTTTTTTCCCTCAACGAAACTTTCAGTGAGCATGTTAAGCTATTTTATTGGTTCTACAATAGGTTTACATCCCTTCAAGGTATCATTTTCCCATAGTATACTTTGCAGCATCACAGTGTCTGAAACAGTTCATACAAGGATATGTACTCTCAAAACTGCTGTGATTGATCAGATTGCCCAGTCTATTGTGATTGGTCTACTGCAGGGGTCACCAATCTCATTCCTGAGGGTCCGGTGCCCTGCAGGGTTTAGCTCTAACTTGCCTCAACACACCTGCCTGGGTGTTTCAAGTATACCTAGTAAGACCTTGATTAGCTTGTTCAGGTGTGCTTGATTAGGGTTGGAGCTAAAATCTGCAGAACACCGGACCTCCAGGAACAAGTTTGGTGATCCCTGGTCCACTGTTTACAGCACAATTTGAATGCTAGTAACCATAACTGAATTCAAGCTCTGGAGACTTCCTCATCACTTCCATATAAAGTACAGTTTTACAAACCGTAACAATGGTGTCGGGTTTTATGCTTACAAAGTGGATTTGCTTTCACAGCACAGATT
The DNA here is from genome assembly GCF_903798145.1 of Danio aesculapii. Lineage (NCBI taxonomy): Eukaryota > Metazoa > Chordata > Actinopteri > Cypriniformes > Danionidae > Danio > Danio aesculapii. The sequence continues at coordinate 29,689,352 of NC_079443.1, read as the reverse complement.
ACAACAGCATCTTCCCGACATGTTGACAAATTGAGCCAAACTCAGCTACAACTACAGTGTTTGAGAGGGAGTTAAAGCATTGGCTGCCAACCAGTAAAGATCAAAGACTGGCAACATGTGTATTGTTGCAAACCTACATAGATTTATGCAGAAAGTAATGCTGAAATTACTGATGAGATCAGGTCATTCTTTGAATCTTAGCAGACCTTTTAAATCTGCTACATTAAACACTACAACAAAAAAAAGAGTATATAAATTGCACTTTGTAACAGAGACTTTAAAGGGGACCTATTATGCAAAAATCACCTTTTAAACAAAGTTTAAAACGCAATTATGTGCCAACAGTGTGTGAACATTTCCAGCCTCTAATGGTAAAGATTAATTAATTCAACTTTTTTTGTAATCACACTTGATTAAAATAGTCTGCAGAAACACTTTGATTGACATTCTCCCTTTGGACATTTAAGTCAGTTCAATTCATGTTTAAGTCTATAGCGCTTTTACAATGTAGATTGTATCAAAGCAGCTTAACATAGAAGTTCTAGTAAACTGAAACTGTGTCAGTCCAGTTTTCAGAGTTAAAGTTCAGTTTAGTTCAGTTTGGTTTAAATGTCACTGCTGAAAGTCCAAACACTGAAGAGCAAATCCATCGATGCGCAGCTAATCAGTAATCAGACCCCTCCCGCTAAAAGCCCTGCCCGCTATTGACAGTCTCTCCCTCATTAGCATAAACAGCCCTTAGTGAGAAGCAGCTGTTTTGAATCGTTTGAAAGCAACAGTTATCAAAACGGCACAATTTGGATCAAACCAAAAAGGGGCAGTTGTAAAGAGTAGTAAAACATTATTTATGGGGTATTTTGAGCAGAAACTTCATATACACACCAGGGACATCAGTGACTTATGATACATCTTGCGAAAATGGCCATAAAATGTCCTCTTTAAGGCCGTCACAGTGGCACAGTGGGTAGCATGATTGCCTCACAGAAAGAAGGTTGCTGGTTCGAGCCTCAACTGGGTCAGTTGGCATTTTCGTGTAGAGTTTGCAAGTTCTCCCCATGGGTGCATGGGTTTCCTCCAGTTTCCTCCGGTTTCTACCACAAGTCCAAAGATGTGATATAGGGGAAGTAGGTAAGCTAAATTGTCCATAGTGTATGTGTGTAAATGAGTGTGTATGGATGTTTCCCAGTGACGGGTTGCAGCTGGAAGGGCATCCGCTGCGTAAAACATATGCTGGATAAGTTGGCGGTTTGTTCAAGGGGACTAAGCCGAAAAGAAAATGAATAAATGAATGATTGAATGTCCCCTTTAAGTAAAATTATTTTATCATTAATTCATTATCAATATTTTTTACTTGTTTATTTTATTTTTTGCCTTTTGTTTTTGTTTAACCTGCTTTCTAAACCGGTTCTTCACCGCTGGTAGCGCAAAAAGAAACACAAGCCATTGGTCAGACTGCCCCATATTGTTCGGTTTAAAGATGAAATGCAGCCATACGTAGCTATGGCTACATAATTCGCACTCTCTAGAAATGTATACTAGGGCAGTGTTTCTCAACCACATTCCTGGTAGACCACCAACACTGCATGTTTTGGATGTCTCCTTTGTCAGTCAGACCCATCACAGGTCTTTCAGTCTCTGCTAATGAGCTGATAATCTGAAACAGATGTATTTGGTTAAGGAGACATGGAAGATTTGCAGAACTGGTGGTCCTCCAGGAACGTGGTTGAGAAACACTGTACTAGGGTATGTTTTTGCAATGAGCCTGTTTTAAAAGTCTAAACATTCCAGTGCTCAGGTAAAAGAGGACAGAAGAATACCATGAACTAGAAACAAGGAGGACAGTGTGATGTTGCAAAGAGGCAATGGAAAGAGGAACAAGTGTGAGACAGTAACAGGAAAAAAGGCATGTGAGAGTAAGACCGAATGTTTTGAAAGCTCTCAGCTCAGTCCGGTGTCTTGACCTTGAGCACAGCGCTGAAGCCCCAGGGGCAGACGCTAATGTGGCCCGTGCGGATCAGCAATTCCCACATCACATCACTTAAAATCTGCTTCACGCTGACCCCAGCACAGTCCCTGCAGCATCAATTCCCATAGCGCTCCGCTTAATACCGATCCGTCTCACTGACTTGAGTGCAGTTTGGCTCATCAGGTTCAAACACACAGCGCTAAACAGATTTCTCAATGAGCTCAGAACAGACCAAAAGAGTGGACCATAGTAAAAGATTATCAATGACAATGTGCTTGTTTTTATTCTTCAAGAAAAGAAGGGCAAGTGGGTTTTTAATTTCTTTAAATTTAGAAAATAATTCTTGAAACTTTACAGATATTCAAACGCCCTATTCAAAAATATCCACCTTATTTTTAATCCCAAACGTAAGCTGTTTTCCGTGAACATGCATGATACTTCAGAGTATAACAAAAGTTGTGCATGAATGAAGTCATCACCCAGAAGAATAACTCATCTTGTGGTCACTAAAGATTTTCCTATGGGTAACTGGTGTTTTCAATTAATGAGTAAAATACGGTCTGTGATGCACATAACTTAATATTATTTTAACATTTTGTAGATGTAAAAAATGTAGATTTTGAAATTAGTATCTAATTTACACTGCATAGAGCAAAACATGAAAGTAATGTCAAGCTATGTGTTTCACAGATGTCATTTTACTTATTTAAACTACACTGTAAAACCTCATAGGACAGTCTTGAAGGAATCTACGAGGAACTATTTTGTGGGTTCTGATTTCTTGCTTGCACCACTCTATAGAAATAAGAATACTGTAAATATTAAAACTGTTTGCACTACAAACCTGTCAATTCATAATTAGGAAATTACATTTTTATATTGTATGATGTGAAATTTGTTTGCAGTACAAAGCAGTGTAACACCTTCTCTTAAAGCAGTGGTTCTCAATTCCGGTCCTCTGGCCACTCCACCCTGCACATTTTTATGTTAGTACTTAAAGGACACCTATGATGAAAATCATATTTAGTATGCTGTTTGGACAGAACTGTGTGTAGTGTGTCCACAGTCATATTAGGGTGATATGAAGACAACAAGTTTCTTTTTTGTAATTTCCTGATATTTAAAATAGGATCCAAATCCCTCCTACTTTGAGGCCCACCGCAACGTGACGTAGGAGTGCGGTTTACCCGCCTACTGAACTGATTGACAGCCGCGTATTAACATGTCTTTGTAGTAACACATATAATCATATCAACAAAACAGGACGTGTGCAAAGCCACCGAGATTAAAACGATCTGTTCAGCTCTCTGTGATCATCAATCATCATCAAATGAGTTTTACAAGTTTAAAACGTTTTTAAAACAGTGCATGTTTGTAATGAATTACAGCGATTTAACCGTTTTAATTACCACAGTCGCATGTCAGTACAATTATAAAAGAAGGTGCTTCAAACTCAGTTTGTGAATGTTAAATCAGGTTCATTTTGTACATTAAAATAACGGATATCCATACAGCAGTGGATATTAATGTGTATCTTGTCACATTTGCAGTGCAAAATAATGCAAAATGAAACGTGTGCACTGTGTGTGTGTGTCCCCGCAATCCCCAACATTGTCCCTGTAGTGGTGGGGTGGGGAGGGGAACGGTAGTTAGGGCCAACACATTTTGGGGGTCCCCAGCGATATTATTAGGGGCCTACAACCAACCCACCCACCCCGGTCTTCACTTTCGTCTGCAACATACATCCAACCCCCCCGCCCATCATTATCGTTCGCGAGATCTCCACACCCTCCTCACTTTCGTCCGCGAACCCCCACAACCCCCTGCCCCGCTCTTTACTTTTGTCCGATAACCAACCCTCCCTCCTCATTTTCGTCCGATAACCCCACCCCCTTCACCCCGCCCCGCTCTTTACTTTTGTCCGATAACCCCCCTCCCTCCTCAATTTCATCTGATAACCCCCCCACCCCCCTGCCTGTTAACTATTTTGAAACTTTGAACTGATCTTTGTGTGTCAAATAAGGTGAGTGTTTCGAGATTTAGTGTTAGCCCCTGCTGGAAGCTGTCATAAATACATAAACTGACTGCAATTTCTATTTTAATTTACATCCATTCATTTTAAATTAAGTAAATAATAAAATAAAACATGATTGCCATAATATCACTTTCTTACTTTTAAATGACAGACGCAAAGACAGATTTTTTAATTGCATATTTTCCTACATTAGTTAAGCAGCTGCAGTTGACACGAATGGGGATGATAATGGACAGCTTTCTTCAGGTATTATAAACCTCCTTGATTATAATCATTGACACTATTATTATAATCAACAAAGCTATCTAAACTACATTACAATCAATGTTGCATGCTTTTTAAAATTGTACATGGTTGTTTGAATCATTTAGCACTCATCGGAATAAAAAAAGCAAGCACATGAGGTTAGTGACTAAATTTTACATGAACCGCTTCATTACTGCAACAACAGCATTTGGAGAGACAAGATCGGTTTTAGTTTACCAATAGCAGCGAGAAAAATCTATGTTGGGACATGTTGTTCAAAATGTGCAGATCAAAGATGATTTCTGTTTGGTTAAGATGCTGGAAGCAATGAATCAGCCTCACTGATGGTAGAAAACTTGAGAATCATCAATATTCAGAGGAGCTGAAGGGCAGAGTTTTGTAAGTTGAATCACACACGCTGCGGTTTACACACAGCATTGAGAGGAAGGAACAGTGTGAGAAAACATATGACTACAGGCCTCCAATCTATTGTTCTCACTCAGTTTTTCCCTCATAATTCCTCTCGCTTTGTCTGATTTTTGCTAAATAAAACTGTTTAAAGAAATAAATGACTGAAAACAATGCCTGTCCTCGCTCTTACTCTTCATCACTGCCATCACTCATCTCTAAATCTCGATTTCTCTCTGAGTTCCTGTTTTTTAGCTTTATCCCTATCTTCTACACTCAATTTCTCTCCCCACCATATATCTGTTGTGGTGTATTGTAGTTGCTTTATTTGTTGTGATGCATGGTGTCACTGGGCTCACAGATATGATGAATGCTACATAAAGACTTAGAGCCTCAGGCTAGCCATGAGTAGTTTGCCACGTGTTTGCTCCCAAACGGAAACCATTTCCTTTGGCCCCCAGGGGCCACACAAAATCATGTTACCAACCTAAAATGGTTCCCCCCTGAAGCTTTCAACCCCCCCCCCCCCATAGAATACATCCAGTTGAACAGCAAATCGCTAATAAAAACAGCACTCCCTCATAGTGCGAATCATTAGCTGTGAAAATAGGACTACAGTAGGTCTCAATACGCTTATCTAATGTACAGTGAGTATGTGGAAGTCTGGATATATGGTACAGAGTAACACCAGAAATCGTATTTACGTGGTATTTTTAATTAGGAGTCCATGCTGTGATTTAAACTATATTTCACCCCTCATTCTCAGGAGAATATACAGACACCTACATCTGCTACAAGGGAAATCACTTGCATTAACAATCACGTCAAATATTAAAATTACTGCAGAACACAACAAAAATTTTAAATATAAATGTTTTTTTTTTAATTTTCAGAATTAAAGGGCACCTATTTTACCACCTTTTTTCAAGATTTAAGAGAAGTCTTTTGTGTTTCCAGAGTGTGTCTGTAAAGTTTCAGCTCAAAACACCCATCAGAATATTTATTATACCTTTAAGAATATTAGGATTTTAGCACACTGCAACATCACATTGCGGTGAGCCTCAAAATGTGAGACATTTGGATACTATTTTAACTTCAGGAAATTAAAAAAAGAAACTTATTGTGTTTATATCACTCCAATATGACTGTGGACACATTATACCTACACATAGTTCTGTCCAAACAGCTTACAAAAGATGATTTTCATCATAGGTACCCTTTAAAGCCAATGGCATCCATTGTTGTTTGTGACCTTATTGACTTTCAATGTGTAGACAAATACAACTAAAACTTACAACATAATCATGAAAAAAAAATCTTTGTTTGTGTTTCATAAAAGAAAGAAAAACAAGGTTTTAAATGCTAATTTTGTATGTATGTGTGAGAGAACTACTGTATATACAAGCAATATCACACAAGTAGCTGGGCAATATGGCTCTATATCAACACAGATGTTTGCAGTAGAATTTGCTCATTTATAGTGAGTTTGGTCCTTTGTCGTAACACTCACTGCAGTGGGCGATGCTGCAGGCAGTATGGTGATACTGATTAAATATTGTCTGGCTAAAATCAGATCTCACCCAATTAGATTCAAGAACCAAAATAAACAGTTTCATGAATTAATTTATATTCAACAAAGGCAGCAAAACCAAAGCTCCAAAAATGCTAAATTTATTAAATTAAAAAGGCTGACACAAAGCGCGTAACGCTTCGAGCCACACGGCTCTTCATCAGACAGTGTTCATCACAATCAGGTGCTCCTTTTAGTACACTTCCGGATCACATGATATCCTATCGCATAACAAGAAAAACGAATGAAAATATATATATACATGTACATAGTATTATCTCAAGTATTATTATGGTTTATTTCTGTATTGTCACTTGAAATATCTAAGTTGTACAATTTATTAATGTGTGTATGTATATGTATATGTATATGTTTATGTATATGTATTTGTATGTGTATGTATGTAAGTATGTATATATGTATGTAAGAGCACCTGATTGTGATGAACACTGTCTGATAAAGAGCTGTGTCGAAACGTTACATGCTTTGTGTCAGCCTTTTTAATAAGTTTTGCATTTTTGGAGCTTTGGTGTTGCCGCCTTTGTTGAATATAATTTGCACCTTTTTTTTGGCTGAGCACCCAGTTAAGAGGGATGTACGTGCTTTTGTACAGTTTTTCATAAATTAATTTACAATTTCATAATTTACAAGTCATAAAAGTGCCAATATTAATTGAACCAACAAAATCACAGTTTATTCAATTCACTTAAATTCAATTCATGTTTATTTCTATAGCGCTTTTACAATGTAGATTGTGTCAAAGCAGCTTAACATAGAAGTTCTAGTAAATTGAAACTGTCAGTCCAGTTTTCAGAGTTGAAGTTCAGTTTAGTTCAGTTCAGTGTGGTTTAATTTTCACTGCTGCAAGTACAAACACTGAAGAGCAAATCCATCGATGCCCAGCTCCACAAGTCCCAACCAAGCAAGCCAGTGGTGACAGTGGTGAGGAACAAAGTTCACCAATTGACAGAAGTGAAGGTAAAAAATGAATTTATACTAAGAAGAGTTCTGCTTAACCCTTTAATTGCCCCACCAAGAAAAAAAAAATGGAATGCATTTCTTAACTCCTAATGTCGCTAGTTAACACACGCAATGTATTTTTTTTTCAACACATCCCATAATTTCTAACATGTCAACCTCTACCAAATGGTCGATATGTTGGTTTGTGGTAAAAGTACTGGAATTAATACATATATTATGAAAATCAGAAAATTTGAAGTGTAAGACCAATTGATCTAAAAACAATTAAAATAAAACATTTTTGAATACCAAATCGCCTTTTTTTAAAAGTATGCCATAAAATATTTCAGATTCTCATTTAACACGCTTTCTTTTTTCTTTTTTACAATATAAACAAGATTAAGTGTAGTAGTGCAACAGGATTATGTTGATGATTTTTTGTAAACCAACAATGCTGTGAGGTGTAAACCATTATTTAAAACAGTCATTCTTTAAATGACTTTAACAGTCATTATTTAACACAGTCAAAATATGCTCAACCATTTGGTAGAGCAGGCACTTAATGTTAATTTTATCACTTGCAGTCACTATCAATTGAGACTTTTCTCTTTTAAGCATGATAAGTAATTTCCTCAGTTGTGATTTGCAGTTTCAAGTATTTTCCCTTTTACAATGTACTTGAACAATTTCTTTAAAAAAAAAATGCTGTGCCAAATGCTTCATAATGTCACATTTCATTCGACTCCACACAAGAATAATATCCATTCAGTTGCAGGACGCTCTGTGAGTCTTGTCTGAGCAAGTACCAGAAACCAAGGAGGGAAAGCAAAAGGTCAATTGCAACAGTTTAAATCAATGAGCATCACTGTGGGAGCCTGACACAACTGCTGCATTATCATTTGCATAATACGTGCCCTATATATTATGCATCAGTGTCCCAAATCATTGTTTCAGCTAATGTTGCCTACAACCTGCAATTTGAAAAACATTGCAGATGAAATGGTGAGGTATGCACATGCAATGCTAACATACATACATGTATATAATATATAGTGCAAAAATCGTAATTTAAAAAAAAAATAAATTACATGTAATATTTATGCTAGGGTATGTGTACATCAGGGATGTGCAAAAATACATTGCGTTACACTTTATTTTGATAGTCCGTTTATTGAATTTAAGATGCATTGCAACTAATTCTCATTAGATTATAAGTAGACTGTAAGGTTGGGGTTAGGGTTGGGGTTAGAGATAATGTAGGTTGCCGTGTACTTGCAAAGTTTCTTATAGTCAGTTCAATGTCTGTTTAGCAGCAGTATCAACAAATATTAAGCAGACAGTCTACTAGTACTCAAATGGACCATCAAAATAAATATATTTGAAATGTATTTTAAAATAAAATATCAAATACCTCAATTTTACGTGTATCAAAATAAACAAAAAATACACCAGCCACTAGTATCAAAATGAAACAATGTATTTTGCATTTGAAAATACTATAACATACTTTTACATGAGAGTATAAAATTTCTTATAACATTTCTAACCTTCTATCAATAGACATATTCTATCAACCCCTTCACCATTAAACTGACTCAGTGAAGTAAACAATGTTTAGCAACGGCGTTTCTCTCAGCAAGTTTAAGTCAGCTTCTCTGCCAACTCATTGACCTTTACTGTACATGAGGAGGTATTCATAAACGTTGGTTTTACTTTCATTTTAGTATAATTTTTGTACAAATTTCATACAGAAATACAGACAGTCCCGTCTTGAAGATCATCTCTTTTATCGCTGTAAAACCATGTAATGCGGATGAGTTGGAATATAGTATGCATTATTCATTCTTTTTCCATCCCTTGCATGGCCAGTAAAATTGCAACAATCTCTTACCAGTCTTATATTTTAAAAGGGTGCTATATGAAGAGGTTATTAATTTTTTTTCACATACATTTTTTAAATCTTTTTTTTTGCAATTAAAATATTCAATACTGAATGTAAAAACATGATTTCTGAAAACTACTAAAACTTCATAAAAAAATTCATGCATGCACTTTGAAGTGTTTGTGCACTACATTGTTGCTCCATACAGAAACAAACAAAAACCTAACAAACACTAACTCACAGTTGCCACGGGTAAATGAACCGCCCATTACCTGGGCATTTGTTTTAAGCGGCGGATGCCTTTTCAGCTGCAAACTAACAAACAAACAAAAAACAGAATGAAAGAAAGAAAGAAAAATGAAATGATGGAATAAACACAAAAACAAACTATTAAAAGTATTGAACAACAGAATCTTGTTACCAACAGATTTCAGCGGAACTTGCAAACATAATCTGTAAAAACCCTAAAAGAATCAGGTTATTCCATGAGGAGAACAATGCGATTGGATCCCTGACGATTGACGCAAGTGACGATTTTTCCACAGCAAAGTAACATATTACGCCGCTAGGTTTTTGAAATACAATTTTATGTTTTGGAATGTAGAAAAGTAACGATTTAGAAAAATAAAAAAATCTGATTGAATACTGTACATGTCATAGCCAGGCCAGGCTCTTCCTATTCACAGTCACATGACTCACCCCATTTACCATTACCGCAATCAACAAGACCCTTTTCACTTGAATACTAATCACCAGAGCACCTGCACGTTATCCCACACTCATCACTACACTCCATAAATACCTGGAGAAGGGTCGAATCCTACGGTCAGCCTATACCTATTACTCCGAGTTATACTTACCTTGTCTGCTCCTTGTTTACCCATAGTGTCTTTGTGTCTCTTCCTAGTCTGATTCCCTCCTGGATGTGTGTCTCCCAATCCTGTCTGTGTCCTACATCGTCATCAGTCTCCCGTTGGCTCCATCACGGCTCCACTGGTCACCATCTGCAAGAAAGAGACTTTACCTGCTTGACATTTATTTCTGTTTACTTATACTCACTCAGTTTTGGTCTCAGTCCCCCTTCTGTGACAGTACAGACTGACCTACAGTAATGCAGTAAAATACTTTTTACCACTGGTGTAAATAATTATACTTTGTGCTTATGTCCCAATATTAATATTGTTCTACTGTTATTCCAAAATACCATACGTACATTGTCTGCTCCAGTGAAGTACAGTGAATGTAGCGTGTAGAACAATATTGATAAGCAAAATCTGCTAGGATTATCTTCACATTTGCAGGAATGCCAGATAATAACAGCATATAAACCCATGAAATCCCCTGATTTGTCACAAACCCCCTTGAAGTACAATTTAAATTGAGAATACTTGAGACGCATCCAGGCACATGCGCTGACGTTTGAATCATTTCCTCTTCGTTTCACTTCCTCTTGATTCTCCTGAACAATTTAAGGCAGAAAATCCCATAAAAATAACAATCGTTAAAAAAATAGATGGGTACGCCAATGCTGCGTATCTTTAAAAAACCCAGTGGGGCTACTGCATACTTAGAAGTTATCTTGCTTTCTCCAAAACCAATTTAGAGGCAGCATGATTAAGGATATCCAATCACATGGGCTATACTCGCCTGGGGTAGAGTAGAGCACAAACTAGGATCGTCCAGAGAAAAAACAATTCAGCACACAGCGTGTATGCGTGCGTGTTTAATCGACCCCCCACCATGTGTTTTGAATGGAAGCGTAAAGCTGCAGCTCGTCTGTGTTTAAAGGATGCAACATATCTACTAAAGACGCAGATCTGGAGCGTGGAGACAATGCAGGATTATCCCTGTATTGTGAGGAGCGGAGTAAGATCAGAGTCCACTTCAAGCAACAGAGACTTCTGGTCACTTGCAAAGGAAGCAGACAGCTGTCAAGCAATTTCCTCAGTTTATGTGCATTTGAAGACACTGCACAGCGAGCTTCAGCATTGATGACATAAATAAATCCATTTTCGACGAGCAATGCGGTGTAAAATGGTTGTTGTAAATTTTTACAGTAACTTAGTAGCAGCTGGTTGTAAAAATAATTACTGTATAATTAATCAGTTTGCTTTCACAGTAGTGCATTTACAGGATTTGCTAACAGAATTTGTGGCATTTGCTGTATCTTTATTAGCAATACTGTTGTATAACTATTTTTACTTCTGCCAATTTAAAATACAGAGCAACATGAACATTAACTGCGGTGCTGTCTGTTAACTTGATATCTCCATTCATTCATTCATTCATTCATTCATTCATTCATTCATTCATTCATTCATTCATTCATTCATTCATTCATTCATTCATTCATGCATTATTATTTAGTAGTTTGGATGGAAGTGTGGAGCTACAGCTTATCTGTAGCTGGGTTTCATTCACAAAATAGAGCAAACCTTTTAAAAATTGCAAAAAAATATATAAATAAAATAAATAAATGTAAAAAAAATTTGAATGCAAATTAGTTGCATTTCCATTAAGTTGTTAAAGAGGATGACTGTAGTTTGGGTGACAACCAAGAGTATACTTGAGAAACTCATGTGGGTGTAATGCTTGCTACATCAAGGTTTATTCGGCAAATGAGTTTTCATCTCCCATTATTCCCATTAACCATTTTTCACAAGTTCAAAACAACCATAAAGGGCACCTATTTTACCCCTTTTTCAAGATTTAAGAACAGGACAATTTAGCTTTCCCAATTCACCTATACCACATGTTTTTTGGACTTGTGGGGAAAACCCAAGCGAACATGTGGAGAACATGCAAACTCCACATAGAAAGGCCAACTGACCCAGCCAAGGCTTGAACCAACGACTTTCTTGCTGTGAGGTGAACATGCTACCCACTGCGCCACCGTGCAGCCCCGTAACGTAACACATTACCATAAAAAGTAATTAAGTAATGCAACTAGTTATTTTTTGAGGGGAGAAAATCAATATTGTAATGCATTACTTTCTAAACACTGTTCTAACATTCGTAAGCCAAGTAAATCAACAAAGTAGGCCAGTATTATAACCTCCCAGAACTATCTTGAGCGACTGCACTCTCAAAGAGCAGTCTCATGCATCCAAAATTGCACTTCGTCTTTGTCTTCTGAGGCACAAGTAATTCATTATAAGAGAAAGACCCACCGTACCACAGCAATTCCATTCTTCTTTTGCTATTTGGCGCCAGTGTATCAGGAAGTGACATTTCTGTTCTTTTTGACTCATTGGATGGGAACTGGGCCTCAATTAATTTTTAATTAATGTTTTATGCAATATTCCCAGTTTTGCGCATACGTCTAATTTACATCTTTGAGCAAAAACATAGCTAGTGTGGGATTATCCCATACTCTAAGTAGTTGAGTAATATCAGAGACCTCTACAAGCAACAGAGACTTCTAACTGCATGCAAAGGAAGTGGACAGCTTTCAGACCAATATCCCTAATCATTTATTTGCATATGAGAACAATGCACAGCTTCAGCACTGATGACATAATTAAACCCAATTTCACGCCGTAATATATAAAACAATATTTGATTTGCGTAATTCTGCTCTAATTAAGGTTCACGGCTCAGAGGAACGGCATTTGCATTTTACGAGATATGAGTGCTGGGTAAACCCGATTGATATTGGCATCTTTGCTGAGAGCCGGGCCGCTTCCTGCAGATGCGATAACATGCTCCCTTCTTCCTTCCTGTGCCCTTCTGTTTGCTGGTCTTGCTGGCCTCCTGCCACAGCGTGCTGTACAGATAATCAATGAGCAGATCATGGCCGACAGAGTCTGTCAGTGTGACTCAGCATTCGCCTGTTTTAAGTTCCGTCTCAGTCAGGTCTTACCTTCGTGCAAAGATGTCACATATGAACTCAAATCCCCGGATACAAGTGGGAGTCGGGCATTTGGAGGCTTAGAGGTATGTGCTGAGACCTTCCACATGAGAAGTCAACTATTATTTTTCATTCCTTTCTTCCATCTGTTTATCTGCAAGCCTTCCGATATGGGGGACAAGAGAAATGGTTCAGTGCCCTCTTTTCTAAAAAAAATAAAAATAAAAACAAAAAAGCATACAGCAGCATAAGGAGGTTTTCAACAGAGAACGCCATGCCATACACAGCAGACAACCTTGCGCCCACATAGGGGAATGAATTCTGTTCGTTCAAGGAGGCGGAATTGAGTGGCAAAGTAATATATGGAAAAAGCAAGACAACAGAGAATTGCATGTAAAAAAAGGTATTTTTTTCATTTCAGTTGCTTATCTCTGCTTCTATGTGTATTGACTTCAGTTAGATTTGACTTTGAAAAAATAATCTGTCAAAGATAATGCATTAACTAATCAATTGTTTAGTTTAATTAAACTAATTTCATACAACTTACCCCAATTATCAAAGGGAAATTCTCAATAAAGTTATTTAATTCTGTGATATTCTTTAAATGCCCTTTATGTGATCTTAAGCAATGTACATTTTAAGATCTTCTTTTTTTTAAATATCACATTTTAATATTTAGATAAAAAAGATAATTCAGTTACACTTTAAAATAACAATGAACTAAGTTTGAACACTCTTGTACAGCATTTAATAACAATCATAGTTTAATCAACATTCACTAATGCATTATCAAAAACCAAAGTTTTGTTTGTTATCAATAGATAATGCAGTGTGCATTAATAATACACTAAACAACATTGCTTTCATTAACTAGTGTTAAAAAGGGTGAATAAATACTGTGATAAATGTATTGTTCATAGTTTGTTCATGTTAGTAAGTAGTTAAGTTAAGTGAAGTTTATTTATAAACTAATTTCGAGAAGATCACATGCTTATGATTGACACGGCTGGCACTGAGTCAAGCTAATGTACGAACCACCAATCAGACGATTCCTAACTCAGTATAAATAACCAAAGCATCTTACCTTCAGTCATCTTTGTCTTGAAGGACCCCCCCTCTCCTCCTGTCTTTATCTATAGGGCAGCACGGCGGCCCAGTGGCTAGCACTGCGGCCTCACAGCAAGAATGCCTCTGGTTCGGGTCTCCACCCAGCTACCCAGTCGGCATTTCTGTGCGGAGTTCATGTTCTCCTCGTGCTCGTGTGGGTTTTCCCCCGGGTCCTCCGGTTTCCTCCCAAAGTCCAAAACATGAGACATAAGTAAATTGACTAAATCAAATCAGCACCAAAGTTAAATTCTACCAGCAACACACCCTCATAGCAATCCTTAAGCAGCAGGAGGGGAGGGGGGGATCTACCTGAGCTCAAACTCCCCTCTTGCCCTGCAAACGGGAGGGAGCCCCGGGCTCGAGGATCTCATGAGCTCTGGGCTCTCTCCCGGGACAGCTTGCCAAACTAGCTTATTACCAATCATCAGCTAAGTGTGAACTCTTGAAATAACATTAACTAAAGGGTCAGCAATTTAAAGTGATACTAATAATTATTGTAAAAATATCAAAGTTTTAATCCAGTTTCATTGTAGTTCTTCATATAATTTATTCATTATGCAAACCACAAAAAAGTTCAAAACTTTCTATCAGCCCAATGATGGAATCCGATGAATGGTCATAGGTTAAATGTGTGTAAGTCTTTTTAGAGCTTCTGAGAAGAATTGTGTTATTTATTTGAAAATTTTTACACTTGTTTTCAGCTCCGAGTTCAATCTGACTCCAATTTTTATTTTTACTGTATCTGATTTTAGCTGATCACCCACTGTACATACACCTTTGTAATTATGTTTATCTATCTGCACACTTTTGATTATTAATAGCCTGTACATATAATCATTTATTGTAAATCTCTGTTCATAGCTAATACAACATTTATATAATGTTCATAGTACATCCATTTGTAAATATCACCATAGTTTTTCTATAACTGCACTTTATAACTTATACCTTATACTTGCTCCTGGTTAGAAGTAAACTGTATTTTGTTGCCTTGTACTTGTACATGTGTAATGACAATAAAGTTGAATCTAATCTAAAAATCTAATCTAATCATGCATAATTTCTTTCGTATTTTATTTGACATCATTCATTCTAAGGTTAACACATTTACCATGTTTAATATTGCTGGTTCATTCTGTTCTGTGCAGTTTCTTAAGGTTGGTTGGAACCTTGCAAGAGTATCAATAAATGATGGTAAAAGAACATTGCCTTCGGAACACTTCTGTAAGAGAAACCACAGATGGGATTGCTGTCAAAAGTAAAGTTACCTGCAGTTCTTTTGAGTATATGGACTTTGATTAAATGATAAATTTTGAATTAGTGTAAATTATCTTTTAAGTTCAACAAAGATTACCTATAGTGAAATACACATTCAAGAGGAATGTTATTGAGAAGAAAGACATGAATAAAAAATGTTTGCTATTTTTAAAAAAAGAAATACTTAACGCATTAAAACTGAATGCACTGTGATTAATAAATAAAATTTCTCACTTTCTGAATGTGTCGATTCAGTTTGACTGCTGTGAATGTTTGTTGCTGGACTGTAGCGGGTGCTGGGGTGCTTTGCTGGCCAGCAGTGGGAATGGGCTGAATCCCCGAGCCACTGCGGCACGACAGATCTGCTGACCTTGCTGTTCTGCCAAGCCCCCTCAACCGGCATCTCAATGAGCCTCTGCCAGGGTCCAAACTCCCAGGGGTTGCTCGGATTTAATCTTTAAAGAAGCTGCAGATAGAAAAATAAACAAAGAGAGCACGGAAATCCACAAAAAAAGAAATAAAAAAATAATTTGTATGATACTGATCATTGCAGCAGAGCCGCATCCACTGTAAACACACATTTTGTTCATTTTTCCTATCTCTGCTGTGAAAAAAATCCACTTAAACCAGTCTGCTTTGCTGGATTTAGCTGGATTAAGCTGGTTTTGGCTGCTGTGAAATTGTCTTCTAGTCTCACCAAGCTGGTATTTCGTTCGCTACCCCTATAGAAGGTGTTTCTAACGCACAATTAGATATTGTTTCTATATTCAATTCAATTCATGTTTATTTCTATAACGCTTTTACAATGTAGATTGCGTCAAAGCCGCTTAAAGTAGAAGTTCTAGTAGTCCAGTTTTCAGAGTTTAAGATCAGTTTAGTTCAGTTCAATGTGGTTTAAATTTCACTGTTGAAAGATCAAACACTGAAGAGCAAATCCATCAAAGCGCAGCTCCACAAATCCCAAACCAAGCAAGCCAGTGGTGACAGTGGCGAGGAACAAAACTATACAAACTGACGAAGTGAAGGGAAAAAAAACCTGTGAGATTCAAACACAATTAAAAATTTTGGTCACTTTATTTTGATGACCATTATTGCAATCAGTGAGTATCTCTCAGGCTTATATGTGAGCACTACCTGTGAAACAGTGGCATTTTGTAAATGCTAAGGAGCTGTTTTATTTTTGGAAACGCTGGTGTTTAGTTTCGGTATAGACAGACTGAAACACATACTTTGCAGCTATCCACAATTGCGCTCTGACTGGTCTTCTGGGCTATTGCGTATCATTCTCCGATTCATCCAGCCCCTATCATATGACTATTACATAATCAGTTGACTGCATATATGGCTGCCGGCAAACTATGCTCAAGTATCATTTTCTGCAATACCAATGCCAGTCTGGATGAGGAGTGTTTTCATTCTGAAATGGTGTTTTAAAACAAAACGCACTATTGCAAACAGCACCTTAGTCACATTTGGTGGTGGGGCCATTGGTGAGAGAGAACATTGTGTTGTCAAAATTCAGCGAATGAGTCAATGTACACAAATGAAAGAGAGATTAATTAATGCAGTCTACGAAGACAGAAGAAGGTTTTAATGTTGTCATTTTATCTGAGCATTTCAATCTGTGAATATTTTTCATAACAGCATGAGCTGCCAAAGTAATTAGCATTATCAATATAAAATATTTTCCTAGTTTTGGTTTCCTTTTTGAATTAGGAACAGATAACACAGATATTGATTATCTGCTCATATAACAGTTATGTCCTTACATGCAGGTGTTAAATGTGTTCTAGTTTGCAGTCACATGTAATCCTTTTTGTATGTTCAAGGGCAGCTTTTTAGTTCAGATTCAACTGACAAGAACACACAATACAATCAACATTTGCTGTCGCTATTTATTTGATGTCAACTAGGTGTGCCATGGCCTTTAGAAATATTAAAAAACTCTCCAAGTGTCACTATGTTTTGTTGACTGTTAGCTTAGAGATGAGTTGACATTAATCAATATTATTTTGATGGAAGAAGGTCTAAACGAGTCTAGACTCCACAGCTTTCCTTGGCCAAGGATTACCCGTCTGACCAACATACATTGTAAAAAATGCAGGGTTTCACACAATTTATCCATGATTACACACAACATTAATTAAGCAAACAATACATTCATTATTTATTTATTTGTTAATGTTAGTTGTTGAAAATAGTTGGTCATTGTTAGGTCATGTTAACCCATGGTGTGTTAACTAATGTTAAATGTGCAGTATGTAAGTTTGACACCCAGTGGTTGAACTAGGCATTGCATTCCTGGATCAAAACAAACGCAATATTTAAATCGTGTTCAATAAAAGCAACGGCACACAATAGAAAGAATATTCTCATATTAAAGGAGTTTTTGTCCAACACTTCAAATTGATATATTAGAAACGACTTCTATTTCATGCAGCTGAACAACAGAAAACTGACAATGATCACCTCAGGTACACCATTTCAGTGTTACATGCAAACAATGTGAGTTTGAATGCCATTTTACATGACATTTTTTTTTGCCATAATCTGAAAGCAGCAGCAGATAGTTCACCTCAGATCTTGAAAATAAAATAAACCCTTTGGAATTGAACTTTAGAACTGTGACTCAGTGCAAGCCAACACATATCAGTGATTCAGCATATACATTTAATAATGTAAAAGAGGTTTAATATGTATTAATTAGATTATAAACCTTACCAGTTTGTGAGTGAGTGCATATTCTGTGTTTTTTCTGTCATGCTGATTTGATTGTTTCTTCTTTTTTAAGTATTTCCCAAATGATGTTTAACAGAGCAAGGAAATTTTCACAGTATGTCTGATAATATTTTTTCTTCTGGAGAAAGTTTTATTTGTTTTATTTCGGCTAGAATAAAAGCAGTTTTAATTTTTTTTACATTTAGGGACAAAATTATTAGCCCCTTTAAGCTATTTGTTTTTGATAGTCTACAGAAAAAAACAACAATTCCTTGCCCTAACCTGCCTAGTTAACCCATTTAACCTAGTTAAGCCTTTAAATGTCACTTTAAGCTGCATAGAAGTGTCTTGAAAAATATCTAGTCAAATATTATTTACTGTCATCATGACAAAGAGAAAATAAATCAGTTATTAGAAATGATTTATTAAAACTATTATGTTTAGAAATGTGTTGAAAAAAATCTTCTCTCCGTTAAACAGAAATTGGGGAAAAAAATAAACAGAGGGGGCTAATAATTCAGGGGGCTAATTATTCTGACTTCAACTGTAAGTATTTATAGTCAGTAGACGGTCTATTGGGGGAAAAAAATCAAAAATACAGTATTAATACAGTTTCAAAATATATATTTTGTGTGTGTGCGCTTCACAGAAGTAAGTAAGCCATGCATGTTTGGAACGAGATTAGGGTGAATAAATGACCTTTCTCTTTAATTCAAATTCACTCTTGCAGTTATTGAGAAAGCAAAACCATTTTACCATCTCTCTCCTTCTGCATACACACACACACACACACACTCATAAGCACACACAAACACACACACACTCCCTCAGTGCCATGTAAATAGACCGCTGCATGGGGAGAGATGTTGTACTACTCTCACTGACTCATGCACAGCACACTTTCAATCTTCCTCTCCACTCCATGCTTCGGCTGCCATCCCATAATCCTCTTACCGCCCATGTCACACTGACATACATTCCCCCCCATCCCTTTCTTAGCACTGCCAATGCGTGCTCACACCTCCATGGATATATCCAGTCAATTAATCAATGCTAATGTAATACGGTCCTCATCTCGCCACCATCGGGATGGTGTCACGCCACTGATCGCCTCACACCAACCGGCCTGCTTACGGGAACCCAAGGTCACGGTTTACAGGTTGCAATGCATTTCGGTGTGTTTACAGCAATTAAAATGGGCAGTGTGAAGGAGAAGGGCAACCGTGAGTTTAGGGGTGGAGGGAAAGAAAACATGGGATTAATTGGCACATTATTGGATCACATGTCACAGCTGACAGCACGAAGCAGGTAAACATTTGAACTGGCTAATCGATAGTGCAAACAGATAGAGGGCATGAAAAGAGATTTTAGATGTGTTTTGGATAGAGAATAGAATAGAATAGAATAGAATAGAATAGAATAGAATAGAATAGAATAGAATAGAATAGAAAAAAATAGAGTAAAATGGAATAGAATGAGAGGAATAGAACAGAATATAATAGAACAGAGTAGAAAAAAATATAACATAATAGAGTAAAATAGAATAGAGTAGAAAGAATGGAATGGAATAAAGTCCTTTTATGTGAAGCTGCTTTGACACAATCTACATTGTAAAAGCGCTATACAAATAAAGGTGAATTGAATTGAAGTAGAATAGAATGGAGTACAAAAGAATAGAAATGAAATGGAATAGAATAGAAATAATAAAATAAAATAGAATGGAATAGAGTAGAATAGAATGGAATAAAACAGAATAGAGTAAAATAGAATGGAATAGAAAGAATAGAATAAGATAGAATAGAACAGAATAGAGTAGAAAGAATAAAATATAAAAGAATAGAATAGAATAGAATAGAATAGAATAGGGTAAAACAGAATAGAAAGAATGGAATGGAATGAAATAGAGTAGAATAGAATAGAATAGAATAGAATAGAGTAGAATAGAATGGAGTAGAAAAGAATAGAAAATGGAATAGTAAATAATAGAATAGAAATAATAAAATAAAACAGAATTGAATGGAATAGAGTAGAGTGAAATGGAATAGAACAGAATAGAGTAAAATAGAATAGAGTAGAAAGAATAGAATAGAATAGAAAAAAATAGAATGGGGTAAAATAGAACAGAGTGGAAAGAATAGAATAGAATAGAATAGAATAGAATAGAATAGAATAGAATAGAATAGGGTAAAATAGAACAGAATAGAAAGAATAGAATAGAGCAGAAAGAGTAGAATAGAATGGAATGGAATAAATGGACTAAAAGAAATAGAGTAGAATAGAACAGAATAGAATAGAGTGGAAAGAATAGAATAGAGTATAGTATAATAGAGTAGAAAGAGTAGAACAGAATAGAATTTAATTGAATGTGATGAAAAGAATAGAATAGAAGAAACATAATATAATAATAATAGAGTAGAATAAAGTAGAATAGAATAGAGTAGAAAGAATAGAATAGAGTAAAATAAAACAGAGTAGAAAGAATAGAATAGAGTATAATAGAATAGAGTGGAAAGAGTAGAATATAATAGAAAAGAATGTAATGTAATGGAAAGAATAGAATAGAATAGAATAAAAGAAAAAAATATAATAGAGTAGAATAGAATGGAATCTAATTTAATGGCATAGAATGGAATAGAATATAATAGAAAATAATAGAATAGAATAGAATGGAATAGAAGGAAATTGAATGGAATAGAATATAATAGAATAGAGTAGAAAGAATAGAAAAAAGTAAATAGAATAGAGTAGAAAAATAGAATAGAGTATAATAGAGTAGAGTAGAATGGAATAGAATGTAATGGAATGGAATAGAATAGAATAGAAAGTGAGAAATAGAATAGAGTAGAATATAATAGAGTGGAATGGAATAGAGTAGGAAAAATAGAATAGAACATAATACAACGAATAGAGTAGAATAGATTGGAATGGAAAAGAATAGAAAGAGAGGAATAGAATAAAGTAGGATAGAACAGAGCAGAATAGAATAGAGTAGAAAGAATAGAATAGAGTAAAAAAGAATAGAGTAGAAAGAATAGAATAGAACAGAATAGAATGGAATGGAATAAAAAAGAATATAGTAGAATAAAATAGAATAGAGTAGAATAGAATGGAATGGAATAGAATAGAATGAGAGGAACAGAACAGATTAAAATATAATATAATATAATAGAATAGAATAGAATAGAATAGAATAGAATAGAATAGAATAGAATAGAATAGAATAGAATAGGCTGTTGTGGCCATCCCTGATAAAAAGCTGAGACTAAGCTGAAGAAAAGTGAGTGTGTGAGAATTTTCATTATTTTTAGATTCAATCCAGACAGTATCTGTTCACCTGTTTTTCTATTTTTGCAGATAATTTTGTAAAAAAAAAATCTGTGGATTTATGTGGAATATTATATCCCAATTAGAATATATAAATCCAATTAGATCCACTTATTTGGTAAAAAAGCAAGTCTCTCAATTAATATATGTACTGAAAGACAATATTACTTTATTGTACATAAAGACAAACTGTAATGTAAATAAATCCTATGAACATTTTCATATCATTCAATGATATTACTGAAATTAATAAAAAACTGAATAAATATAAATGTACACACATTTACATAAGTAAATAAGCTCAATCATGGGTTAAAATTGAATTTCTGTGTGAGCTTATGACTAGTTAAAATGGTAGTAGTTGGGTTTAAGTATTGGGTAGGATTAGGGATGTAGAAGATCCTACCTTATAAGTACTAATAAAAAGCTAATATCTTAATAATAAGCCAGTACTTAAACTAAAGTGTTACTGAGTAGAGTAGCCATGTATATACTTTAAGAAACATTGAAGACAATTACGATAGAAGTGTAACCAAATTTGATTAACCCCCCCACACACACACAAACACAAAAAAACAAACAAACAAAAAAAAACAAAACACTGAGTTACAATAGTGAAAAGCTCAAAGCTGTATTCCATCTGTCTATTCTACTGAAGATGATCCCATTCGACAGACACTCTCAATGTGCAAATCCTGACGTGCTCGGATTGCATTTTACGGCAGCTGATGCAGCCTGTGGAATCTGAGGCTGTTTTTCTGTCTGGCACATATCTGACATAATTCTCACTGTATCGAATTCCCATGTCTCATCCATTTGCTTCTATTTTGAGAGCAGATAGATGAAAAGAGGCAAACGAGAGATATCAAACAGAGGCACGCATTCTAACAAGAGTAATTGCTAAAAACGGCAGATGAAAACTTGGAAAAGAGACTTACGGATGTGAGAGTAAAACATCTCTCCATAGAAAAGCAACATCACAAATTAGATCACTCAAATATTTCAGTGGTTTCTTCCAGACAGCAATGAGATGGAGAGCAAAATAAGTGAAAGGCTTGTGTTTACGGCTTTAGATTTGCTAAACTGCCTAAAAACACAGAGCTCATATTGAACATGAAAACTTTCATTTAGTTGTTTGAAGACAAAAATGCGTGAGCTACACTGTTCAACTTTGGCATGATTTTACAGTCATTTACTGCAAAATGCTCAGTTAAATAGCACATACCCTATTTACAGTTCACTACTGTAATGTAATGTAATGCACTACGTTGTGGGCCATTTTACAACTTTTACAGTAACTTACTGCATATTAGGAATTTGCGGTATTCTACTCTAATCAAAGTAGTCAAGAACTGCTACTGTAGTTGAAGACAAAAATGAGACCAATAATGAAAAATTTGTCACTTGTTTGGAAGTTCATTCATTCATTAATTTTCCTTCGGCTTAGTCCCTTTATTCCACAGGGGTCACCTCAGCGGAATGAACCACTAACTTCCAACTGCAACTCAGTACTGGGAAACACCCACACTCATTCACGCCCATTTTTGTTTATTCAATTCACCTATAGGCAGAGGAAAGCCGGACACCCGAAGGAAACCCACACGAACACGGGGAGAACGTGCAAACTCCACACAGAAATGCCAACTGAACTGACCCAGCCGGGACATGAACCAGTGACCTAATTGCTGTGAGGTGACAGTGCTAACCACTGAGCCATAGTGCTGGCCACTTGTTTAGAAGTTATTAAATTCAATAGCAAATACAAAAAAATAAAGGTTTTGCACTCCTACTGTAAAATGTAAATCAATGACAGTAAAAATACTGTAAAAATTGTCATACTGCAAAATTAATGTGTTAGGGCATTTGACCATAAAAAAAGTCGCAGTATGGCTATTTTACTGTAAATTTTATTTTTGCGTGTGTGAGGAGGAGGATTGGTAAAATCTGGCTTATTCTGGCACAAGTAAAGCCCTGGCCCTGCTACCGTAAAACACATATACAGGTAAGTTACTGTAAAGGGGCAGTTGTGGTAACTTGCTGGCAACAGTGCAGCCAGTAAGTTACTGCAAAAATACGATAAAATGTCTAAGGGGCCGATCACACCGAACACACATTTAAGTTCCAAAAATGTAAGGCACACCACACTGCCTTTTTTGCTGACAAGAAAAAAGAAGCGCATTGTGCTTTTTATGTCGCTAGGCAATGACTGAAGCACTTGTGTATTGTACGAGAGTGTTGCTGTTTTTAATATAATTTTAAAATTGAATAATATTGTGATATTTAAGGTTTGTGAGTCTTACAGCACCAGATAAATCAAAACAGGTATCACAAGTCTCTCTTCTATCTTCAAAACTCTTCGTAGTTGTTTTGACAATACAAGCACTGCTGGCACCTCAACGAAAACCCCGCCTCTGATTTTATTTGATTGAAGAATGAAAAAGATGCGCCTGATGTAACATTCTATTTTCACTCAGAGTTGACTTTATTTCAACAGCGAGCGCATAGCACGCAATGGTAAAAACGTGAAGTGCAGCATACAGTTAAAAAGCGCAGGGCATAAAAGCAGCATGCAAAAAGCTCGCGACAATTAGTAAATCATTCAAAAAAGGCACCTCTCAAAGCAAAACGTGCATTCGGTGTGATCACCCCCTAACAGTGTATGTATTTAGTACTTTAATTCATTCTATAATTCTATAGGGGTAGTTTATTGAATTTTATTACATTTTTAAAAGTTTATTAAACATTCTTACTGTGCGTTCACACCAAAAAGAGCATGAAAGTAGCCGGAAGTCATTCATTTTCAATGGGAGCCGGTGGCGTTGAGCAGCGAGGAGCAGCACGGTGTGTTTTCACCGGTGTTGGCATCAAGGAGAGTTGAAATCAAGTCAACTTTATGATAATGAGCTGTGACGTGGTTTGGCAGCAAGCAATCGGAATGAAAAAGTCCACCACTTGAGAGAAGTCCAGAGAACACTGTGAACTTTGGTTCCACCCACAGTTATTCCCAAGGGTTTGATTATTGTGGTCGCTGGATTTCCAATTATTTACAATGTTTACAGGGACTTGCATAAAAAAAGTTACTGGCGAGTTACTGATGTGCATTAATGTTATATATATATATATATATATATATATTTTTTTTTTTTTTTTTCTTAAAAATATTGAGAATCTCATACAACAAAACAAAACAGTATTGCCGCTTCAGAATATTTCAAACATACGGACACACAAGTAAAGCAAAGCCACATCACATGCAACTTGATCTTTCATTGTTAAGTGACTTTGATAAACAGTGTGCAACGTTTTCACACTAGAAAGCATGTTTTGAATGTAACTGATTTGCTGCAACAGCTCCTTTAAATACAGATCATAGTAGCGAATTTTGATGCTCTCGCTGCCGAAGCTGTGAAAGCAGACAGTATTGTCACCGGGCGGTCAGAGCAAACTTTGACACTCTCGTCGCCTTCAGTGCGAATGCACAGTTATTTATTTACATGTTCTCCTCAACACAAAAATTGTTTTTTGCAAGTCAGAGAGGTCCAATCAACCCTGGACATCTCGGAATTTTACTGTGTGGACAGCAAAACAGTCTATTACAGGTCTGAATGTTGTGTAGAGAGGAGATTCTGCGCTCATGGTCAGCATCATAGATGTGAACCTGTACAGCTTGACTTTCTGTTGGGCGTTGTGAAGCATTGGTTGATGTTTACAATGACACAACAACAACGACAACAACCCATTGCACCCATTGTCACTTGTGAATTACCATGACACCCACATCAAAACTGAAAGAACTAAAGTTGGGCTGATACCAAAAGTATTTAATATTTGGCATTAGTGTTTGAACAATGCTTAATCTAAATACATTTTTAAGCATTTTGAAACAAAGATCTAAGAATTTAACGCTGTCAAATAAATGTCCTGAGCTATAAAAGAGCTCATAAAAATGTTCCTCTAGGCTGATACAGGAGAAAAATGTAAAGAGATGCAAGGTGACTCTTTTGTGGTCTTAAAAAGTGCACATATGCCAATGGAGAGGCGCATGTTTCCATCCATCTTTTTGATTGACAGACAGTTTTTTTCCCTCTCGTCTGATCTTCGATTCCCATGGTTACAACCTTAGGAGGGGAGAAATTTGGTCACAGTGTGCTGGTGTATTTAATTCAACAAAATGAATTTCAAAGGGGTGCAGCTGAGGGACCTAAAATCTTTCCCTTTGTTCACAACTCGGCTATGACTGTTATTCAGAGGAGGACAGGGAAGGATTGACTGATGTTTCCCAGCTAACAAAATTCATTGATTATTGGGTTTGAGGTTTTTGAAATCATTTGTCAAAACGTGGGCCATTTTTTACATGCTATCATAAGACGCTGATGGACTTTAAAACAGCCCGTTTTGGGATTGTTTGTCATTGACGCAGTTTGTGCTGTCAGGGGGTCGGGGCTGAAAAAAGGTTTAGTCTGGAAGGGTGATTGGGTGCGACAGGGTTAGAGGGAGGGGTAATGGGGCAGATGAGGCAATGGCAGACATGACATCACTCTTGTATTTACGACCCCCCTCAGAACTAGGCAGCAAAAATTGCCCTGGCCCCCCATCCGCCTCCCTTCATGATGATACACTTTGTGTCATACTTTATCACAGTCACATGGTCCACCTAATGTGAACAGACAGGCAACTTCACTGATACAGACGGGGCCATTTTGGCCACGCTGACCTCAGTCTGTGTGTTTGTGAGTTATATGTAGCACATGGCCGATGGCTTAAAGGCTTCGTTTTTGACAACAGAGCTTGCAATGTTGTCTCTCAATCCTCTCAGACAGTACTTGAGGTCAAAGAGGGGTAAGAGGTTTCAATTCAGTTATTATGACAGCGTTATGCTCCATTATATAACTCACAGAATTATGTCACTTTCTTATGCAAGACATCGACATCAAATGACCTCTGCCACACCTTTAGCTTTTGATTTGGATGCCAAATATTCCAAAATCATTGCCTGCCCTTTCAGAAGGACAAATGCGATCATTTCAATGACTGAAAAGGAAAAGACAAAAAAATAAATAAATAAAAAAAGGAATCAGTGTCTCTTTAGGCCAGCAGCACACAAGTCATGTTTGATCCTTCTCAAATTTTACCTCACATCTTTGATTCTTCATACAAAATACAGTGGGAAAACTAGTGGGCAGTAGATTTAACGGTATCCACTTCATTTTGATGATCCCTTTAACCCATTTTGTTGAATTTAAGTTAGATTGCATCTACATGCCAACTAATTCTCATTACATTATATGTAGAGTGTTGGGTTGGGGTTAGGCATGAGACGATAACCGTTTTCAAGGTATACCATGGTTTTAAAACAGCCAAAATTTTGTGCTATACCGTTCTTAAGGTATGTGTATGATTTTTTTTTATTTATGATTTTTAGGACAACAGTATATCCAGCAGAAAAGGTATCCAAAGCTGCCATTTTAAAATGAAATTGTCAGTGTTTTTGAAACTAATGAAGCTATCAGAAGTAATAGATTTGTTTGAATTATTTAGCCTGACATGTTTACTGCTCTAAAATATTTTAACTGCTTAATAAATAAAATATATTGTGTTCAAGGCTGAAAAACGTTTTTGTTTTTTACCCAGACATTTAAAAATAACTTATTTTAGAGCAGCAATTACAATACCACTTTTCATAAAGAGGCAAGAAGGAGCAGTATCAGCAGATATGAGAAGTAACTGGCATGTAGTTGTAATTTTAGTCAACAAAATGTGCAATATGGATCACCAAATAGGTTACCGATTTAACATCTAGTAACATATTATAAAATGTGACAGATATGTGAATTTTTGCAGGTATTTTTTACATTTATTTGACATATATTTATTTGATGGCACATTAATCCAGTTAAAAAACAGAAGTGAGAATCTCATGAGATTTTACAGAATTCAGGCTGCTTCAATTAGCATTAGTTCCAGGATTCACCAACATTTAGCAAAAATGTGTGTATTTGTATCATGTTTCTCAGCACAAATATACATTCATTCATTCATTTTCCTTCGGCTTAATCCCTTTATTCATCAGGGGTAGCCACAGTGGTATGAACCATCAACTAATCTAGCATATGTTTTACACAGCGAATGCCCTTCTAGCTGCAACCCAGTACTGGGAAACACTGATACCATCTCACATTCACTATGGCCAATTTAGTTTATTCAATTCACCAATAGCGCATGTCTTTGGACTATGGGGGAAACCGGAGCACCCGGAGGAAACTCACACGAACACTGGGAGAACATGCAAACTCTACATAGAAATGCCAACTGACCCAGCGACCTTCTTGCTGTGAGGCTAGAGCACTACCCACTGCGCCTCTGTGCTACCCAGCAAAATTATTTAAATACTCAAATGAAAACACATTTACTTAAAAGTCTATGCTGCATAAGATATAATAAGATATGAAGTAAGATCTTCTCAAAGGAATGATTAAAATTAGGAGAGATTTTATTAAAATCAGAATAAAAATATCTTTCAGTGGAATCAGACATTTATTTTAAAGCATAAACTCAATCTTGGTACTTTCCCCCAGAAACCAAGACTGAATATCTAAAGTAATTTTACTTCAAGTAAATGACTGATTTAATGCAAGCCAATGCAAGTTTATTTATGTATATACCGCACATTCACAGTGGCAATTCAAAGTGCTTTCCATAAAAAGAATCATAAAATAATCACAGCAGAACAAATGAAAGCAAGGACGTGATTAAAAATTCATTAAAAATGTATTTAAAGCGATAAAAAAGAAAAAGGGGAAAAGAAAAGTATTCTCCCATCTGAATGGAATAGTTTGAAAGGTTTGTGATGTGCAGTACAATAGCAGCAACATATCATGTGACTAGTGGTTTTCCATCCCTAATCAGCAGCTACTGGTTGTACTCACTCTGCAGTACATGTAGAGTGAGGAAATGAGGATCTCTTGTTTCTGTGACCTCTGAAGACTCTACACTAAAACCCAACAGTCAACTTTATCAAATGAAATGAGTGTAGTTAGCTCAAAATTTACTGAAAGTTAATTCTACTCATTTGAAAAGAATATTGAACTCAGTGTTGAAGGTACAGTAATGAGTTAATTAAATACCTCATTACTTCAACTTAAATGGAGTAAGTTCACAGTACTCATATAGATACATTTTTTTTTTACTTAAATGGTTTGTAGCAATTGTTTTCCTCAAACGGTTTGAGTTGCCTTAACTTATTGGGTTTGCAGTACTCAAATTTCTTCATTTACTCAAATGGATTAAGTTCACTGTACTCATTAGGATTCGTTTTTGAACTTTTTAATTTTTGAAAGTTACGAAATGTCTTGAGATTGTGTTGAAAGCAACTATGTATTCATTTTTATACAGGTGTCTTTACTGTAACTGTAACAATCAGATCAGTGACGATCTATTGCAGCAATATCCCATTGACATTAAATGCTAAGGGAAAATGATCTGGTTTGTGCTGTGTGGATGGTAATAGGCTGATTTATTAATGGTTTTGAAGTGCCTCCTAAAGCTGGAATCTAGGATGACTGCAAGATTTCATACTTCATGTATAACGTTTGAAGCTTTGGTGGGAAGTTATGTCTCCTATTTGGTGTTATTTCTTCTCTTTTTTTCTTTAGTCAGTGGTGTTTACTATGATGCTGTTTGGTGATGGTGCTAGATAGATTTGAGTGTCGTCTGGATAACTGTGATAGGTAATTTTGATAGAACACCAATGTTGTGGGAGCATACTAAACAAACAGCAGAGTTTCCAGGACCCAACCCTGCAGATCCCTATGGGTCATAGCAGTCCAGTTAGATGTGAGAGTGTACTCAGCATTCATCTTTGGTATACATTTACATTTAATCAGTTGACAGATGATTTCGTCTAAAGCAACTTATCATGAAGAGGCAATACTCACAAGAAGTGTGACTTATACAAAGGATCTGACATTGTTTTAAAAATAAAAGCTGGGGTAGGGGGAATTGGGGTGAGAAATAGTCAAGTGCTCATGGAAAAAAATGGGATTTCAGTTGCTGCTGAATGTTAGAAAGTCTCTTCTTGTCTAAATCGACCCAATCTTGCATCAGTAGTCAAAAATTGTGGCTATTAAAAGTTGACATACTGTAGATATGTAAACAACTTTTTTAACAGCATATATTTGCACATGTAACTGCAGTTGTCTGAATTTGTTTGTGTGTGTGTGTGTGCTTATTTGTGTGCAGGAATGAGGGCAGAGAGAGTGACAGAGACAGAATGATGAGAGTAAAAGTAGGAGATAAAGAATGAGGTACAGACAAAAGAGTGGAGAAAGAGAGAAAGAGAGAGAGAGAGAGAGAGAGAGGGGGGAAAGAGAGTCTGCCGTAGCTGTATTCTCAGGCTCATTCCATTTGCATCAGTGATTTAGCAGCCTTTCCAAAGCCTGCGACAAGCGTGCTCTCATTAATTAAAGTCCCTCGTTCTCCCCCCATGTCTGCACGCACTGGGTACTGCGGACTTATTCTAAATAAATTTCCACATCGCCATAAAACCTGTCCCTCAGGATTATACCATAGCACCCCCACTCTCCATTCCTCTGTCTCCTTTCTCTCTTGATCTCACTCTCTTTCTTCCTCAGACTTATCTAAAACTCGTCGCCTCTTGTTTTTTCCTTTTGATCAATCCAGAGGAAAATTTTAATGACTTAATGGAGTTCTCAGTTATGTACCCTTCAAATATCAACCTTGTCTTAGATGTTTCTACTAAATGACAAGTTAGAGAAACAGTAGAAATGACATATGGATCAGATTATTTGGGCAATGTTTTTTTCCAATTATTGATAGAAGCACACTCTTAAAATTAGAGGTTCCAAAAGAAAGTTTTTCATGCAGTGCCATAGAATAAACTTTTGGGTTCCTTAAACATTTGGGTTCCTTGGGTTTAAAACACCAACTGGCCCAGCCGGAACTCTAACCAGCGACCTTCTTGATGTGAGGCGACAGTGCTACCCACTGAGCCACCGTGTCACCTGAATGACATTTTAATTATTCATTCATTTTCTTTTTCGGCTTATTCCCTTTATTAATCAGGGGTCACCGTAACGGAATGAACCGCCAACTAATCCAGCATATGTTTTACGCAATGGATGCCCTTCCAGCTGTAACCCAATACTGGGAAACACCCATCCACTCCTGCATCCACACAGATACACTACGGCCAATTTAGCTTATTTTAATTCACCTATACTGCATGTGTTTGGACTGTGGGGGAAACCGGAGCACCCGAAGGCTTTTAGCTCAATAAACTACCCATAAGATACTTGGGTTTAGGTATTGGGTAGAATTATGGATGTAGAATAAGATAATACTTCATAAGTATTAATAAACAGCAAATATCTTAATATCGGCAGGTAATAAGCCAGTAGTTAATACTGGGAAAAAGTGGACCTCTTTGCAGTTATTTACTTCATTTTCTACTTAATTAATTAAATACTGAATTTAGTGACATTTTAAGCACTTTTTTTACTGCTTGATTAGATTGTTGGATGGTCATCATAACCACACTTTTTGATGTACTAAAAAACATTTAGAATTAGATCTAGAATAAAGAATTATGAAGAAAAAATAAATAACTAAGGAAAAATTAAATCTGCCAAAGTTTTCAATTAAAAATTGTAGACTATTGTGTCATTTATGGCGTCACGGTGGCATAGCAGGTAGCACGATCACCTCACAGCAAGAAAGTCGCTGGTTCGAGCCTTAGCTGGGTCA
Source organism: Danio aesculapii (assembly GCF_903798145.1). Classification (NCBI taxonomy): domain Eukaryota; kingdom Metazoa; phylum Chordata; class Actinopteri; order Cypriniformes; family Danionidae; genus Danio; species Danio aesculapii. The sequence goes on along the minus strand of NC_079443.1, from coordinate 29,658,267 downwards.
GTTGGCATTTCTGTGTGGAGTTTGCATGTTTGCGTGGGTTTCCTCCGGGTGCAGACATGTGCTATAGGTAAATTGGATAGGCTAAACTGTCTGTAGTGTATGTGTGTGAATGAGAGTGTATGGGTGTTTTCCAGTGATGAGTTGCAGCTGGAAGGGCATCCGCTGCGTAAAATATATGCTGGATAAGTTGGTGGTTCATTCCGCTGTGGCGACCTCTGATAATTGAAGGGACCAAGCCGATAAGAAAATGAATGAATGAATTAATGAATGTGTCATTTATTAGGCAAATAACAAACTGAGCAGCACATTCAACCAGAATTTGGCCATTTGAATACTGAACAACTGAAACATAACAATAATAATAACAATAATAATAATAATAATAATAATAATAATTATAATAATAATAATAATAATAATAATAATAGTAATAATGTAGAGCTTGATGATTTTTCTAGCCTCTCTTGTAAAAAAGTACATTTGAAAATATAGAATAATAACCAAATTAAAACGTTTTCTCTATTTATTAACAAAACAGTAGGTGAAAGATGACTTCATTTACATCAGATTCAGCTTGGTCTTAAAGCCCTTTTGGGTTATTTTCACAATTTATGATGGCTTAGCAGTCAATATAGGACAAATGACCAAATGTATGGGACAAACTCTGGACCTTTGTCAGTGGGGGGTGGGTCTTTCAAACCACCTGACCCCCCCCCCCCCCCCCCTCCACCCTGGCTACGGGTCTGAGAAAGAATATCACCAAATATCACCAAAAAAGTTACATGTTACTTGTTAGCATGTTAACATGTTAGCGCTATACAGTATGTGAACAGACACAAGACTGGGAGTTTAAGCAAACATGAGTTTAGGATGATCTATAAAATGTTTGCTAAATTTCTGAACATCTAAAGGATTTTAGTTAAAAAGAACTGATGGAATCAATCCACACCATTTATAACAACTGTGCATCTGTGGTAAGAAATTGAAGCTTGAGATCAGAATGGAAAGAAACAAATTGGATTAATGCTATAATAAAAAAGTACTTTTAGAATTTAAGTATTTAATGTTTCTGATAATTATCACAGTCTGTTTATGATATCTGAATGGTAGAAATACAGTTAATAAAGTCACTACATTGTAGATGTGGCACAGAAAAGCTCATCCAGCAATTTTATTGTAAATTTAACATGGGAAAGTTGCTGTTGTTGAGATCAATTGTGAACCTGTAAAAAAGAAATGACTGTGATATCTGAGGTCTTTTTTCTCAGATGCCAGATCTGATAAATGCTAATAAAAGTATCTACCTGTCTCTATTTAATTAAGACACAACCAAGATATTTGTAATTTTCCTTTCTTCATTAAACCCCTTCTATTTTTATGTTCTTCCTTCACTCTGATTTGCACCCTCCTTCAACATTTGCTGTGGACATGTTATCATTTACATCGTCCAGACAAGCAATTGGTCACTGTACGCACTCTCCATCAAGCATGTCTATATGAGCACGTTGACGTGTGTTTGCTCTGAAATTGATGGTCATGGCATCTAGATGGGCTGACATATGGGTCCAAGGAGACAGCACTAAGTATCTAACCTCTCACCTCAGTGCTCCTCAAGTCACCAACTCAGCAATTTACACACAAACACACACACGTGCAGACACAAATAACAGTTTTGCAGGTGCATGACCTCAGCATGTATTTGCCTATATCTCTCCCATATGTATATGTGCAAATCTGTCTGAGTATCTTTTTGAGTGTGTGTGTCTGTGTAAAAAAAAAAAAGAGAGAGGGCACATTTTAAAATGCATCTAGGGAGCAAAATGCAATGGCAGGGCTTTTTGTTTGAGTCCCCATGGGGCAGCAGTCACAAATGAGTCAGCAGCTAGTCGGATTTACAGCACATTGATTAAATTAGCATTCGTTCCAGCAGCAGAATATCAACTCATTCGACCAGCCTTGTCCTCCCACCCTCCTCAAACACACACACACATACTCCATCTAAACTCCAGCCAGGTTTTGTGGCTCGGTTCCCCCTCTCTTTGGCCCACAGCTGCCACACCCATGCATGACCTAGGAATTATTTATTTCCTCATGACAGGGAGCAAAATTGACTCTGCAGCACGGAAATAAAAAATGGACCTTAAGGAGACAGATGCAAGAAATGTATCTCTTTTGTAGGTCAGTGCCCAAGACCAGGCCCCAGCTGAAATCAAATATTGACTGGCCGGGTTGGAAGATAAGCCCAACTCTGAGAGAAGGCTCGAGGGTGAAACCCAGCTTGCTGACCTGCTTCTCTGTGATATGCACCAGGCCAATTACACATTTTCTGCCCAATTAATTTGCCAGGAGAAATCGTATCAATTAGCAGGGAAAAATAACAACACACTTTTCTTTGTTATTCCACTGAGCAACAGCCCATTTCTCACTCCTTCTTTTTCTCCTGTGGAAAAAAGTAAACATGAGCTGCCCAGATGTCTTTTTTTCTAAAGCAGTATTTATTTATGAATATTTAATCAATTAGTGAAAGCCCTTTGCAGAGATCGCCTGTAGCGTATCACGATGAAGTCCTTATTTGAATAGAGCTCAAGAGATTATTGCTGCAGAAATGCTTTGTGTATGGTGGTCCTTCAAAAAAAAGAAGTACAAAAGACAAGAGATAGCCTTGTGATCAGATTAGTGGCTCAATTTAAAAACACGAGAATCAAACAAGTCTCAGTGTTTAAAGCTAGAGCATGCAATTTCATCACTAGAGGAAAGTAAATAAGAAAAATGAATTGCCAACCCAGGTTCATTCTGAAAACGTACCTCTATATACATTTCTGGAGAGTGCCAAATAGAGGTGTGAACCTACACTGGTCTCACGGTTGGGTTCGATTACGATTATCATGCCATCGATTCGGTTCAATTCGATATCTCGGTGCATCGACGATGCTTTCCATACACGATTTTATATTTTACTTCACAGGCGCTGTTCACCAATGAGTGACACTGATAAACGGCAGCGGCGCAGTGTTGCCAGATTGGGCGGTTTTGGATAAGCATTTTGACAGGTTTTGGATAGTTTTTGGGCTGGAATCAGTCAGCTACATCTGGCAACACTGCAGCTGCGATCACAGCTGATCCATGACAGACGCGGTGGAGAAAACTCGAGAGAAGTGGAAAAGTCACGCAGCCGGTCAAATGGGCCAGAGTGAGAGAGAGAGAAATGGAGTTTACTTTTATTCTCTCAATCGCAGTGAAATGGGGACTTTTGCTGTTCTGTGTCAGTGAAAGACTGTCCAGCAAACAAACACGCAATGAAATTGTGCAGTTAACCAGTTAATCTGCGTTTTTAAGTAGTTGAAGCGTTGCAAACACTCGCCTCTCTAAATGACATCAGTACACAATAACCGATTGATTATTACTGAACCGATACCGAATTGTCCATGTCTGCATCGTGGTGCACCAAAGAAACAATTAATTTTGACACCCCTAGTGCCAAATACATACCAGGAGCTTTGTTTTTTTTTTGCAGTTTTAGCTTTCGCGAATCCACCTGAGGCCGCTGTGTATGCTTTTTGAGATCTCAAAATGCTTTTTAAGATCTCTCGCGAGTGCCATTCGCACCTGTTGTTCTCGCGTAAATCCACCAGAAGCCGCTGTCAATTGACTGTTTAACTGACTGACTGAGCAATCGGCTGACCGACCCTCCTCCTTCCCTAAACCCAACCAATAGTGTTTTCAAAATCACAGATTAACTCGCCTACCCACTTCTCTAAACCCAACTGACAATTTTAAAAAGCAAACAAGAAAAAGAAAAGCCCCTTGATTTCAGATTTTACCACATTCTCACCCTGTTATTTACTAGTTTCTTTTACCTTTGGCTGTTCTTCACCAAAGTCGAACCTCCTCGTCACGGTCAACTCCTCTCTGCATCTCAAATCCACCGACATACATGCCAAGCTAACTGGATAAACTGGTAACAGCGGGAAAACGTCCATATGGAGGTAAGCGGACAGCTGGTAAGCGCGAAAAGAAATGGCGTCATACCATCGTAATACGTAGCATTCATTTTAAAGACAAAAAACACTCTAGAAACATATATAGTGCTACGTTTTCAGAATGAGCCTATGTTGGGAATTGCGATAGTACTGTTTACAAACAAGTTTCCCTTTAAATTGCAAATTAATGAATGAAAATCATGCAAACCCAACAGGAAGTTGATTGAAATGACAGGTATCGAGAACTCACATTCTGTGGATGTTTTTTAATCCTTGCCAACAAAGGGTAAATGATTAAATACAAAAAATATAAACACCAAATACAATTACTACATATGACTAATTTTAAACAATCGATATTGAACTACATTCAAATATGAATCACACTTTGTGTTTGCTCAATACAAATTTGAGTAATGAATTGGGATTTAAAAGGCTTTTCTATTTGAAAGGACAAAACCCTGCAATGTGTTCTTGGGTGGCATGGCTTGGATAGGTGGGGGATCAGGGGGTTGTTTCTTTCTTTCTCAAGGAACAAACTGACACTAAAGCTCACCCATTTTGGGGAGCTTTTGAGCAGGCGGAAGGATTTGAGCAATGTTACCAATCAGACCTATCCCAACCTCCACTAATCCAGGGTGGATTTAGAGACCGTTGCATTTCAGGGGGGCTTCAAACCTCACAAACACACGCTGCCCTGATCAGGAATTATAGATAACACACCTTACAAGGACAGGCTGAATTTAAAATTCAAAACGAAGCCATTTAATTCCTTTATCTGCAAATTTACTTTAACAGTCTGTTTTTCATGCTTGTCATCAAAATTCACGCCTGCTCCTCCCAACTCAATTCAAACCCCAGAACTGTGATTAAATAACATCTGAGCTATGCTTTCATTCACAGTGTATTCATCTCTCAGCATGTTGTCTGTGTCCAGCTTTTTAAATGGATTACGCTGTCAAAACCATTTATTCAGATTCATGATATCAGTGCTGGAATTGCACTTCTCTAACACAAGTGCAAGCGTGTTTTTGCAGTTTTGTTCCTTAATACCACAAACTGACATCTACAGCCCATCCTGTCCCGACATAAAAGACTTAAGTCAGAATCCGAGGCAGAGGCGAGTCAGGAAGCGAGACGCTGTGGTGCCGCTGACATTAGCTATTGATTTTGACGTCCACTGTAGATGAAACTCCTGGCATGAATCTTCACGCATGGCTAAGGTGATGGCCAATGATCCCTAATGTTCACATAACGGTCAGGCAAAATGGATTTCGGATAAACGTTATGAGACCTGCCGTCAATAAAGGGCCTCGTTTATGAATTTTGTTTTGTCTATTTGTCTAACTTGCAAACTGATTGATGGCCTGGCTTTTTCTCTCTTTTTTTATATCCTTGCTGACCCGGGGATGTGTGGCTCAGCTGCCGAGGTGCAGGCGTAAGTCGGGTGGACAGTTGTGGACCCAGCTGCCAAAGGGACATATGTCGAGTAGATTCCGTAGGGTACTGTGATGGCATGCAGGGACTTGGCTCTCGAAATGACCGGCAGGACATCAAAAATGGCACAATACAAATACAGAAACATACCAGCATGCCAGTCATACTCATTTGCTCTCGCCTGAAGAAAATCGAAAGACATTGAATAATGGGACATGGCAAAAGCAGTAATTAACAAATCCCACTGACTGCCATTGTAGGCACAATAAGAATTCTCACAAAATCATGTAAAATGGATGTTTAAAACAACATTAGTGTCAGAAATGAATTCTCATTTTTAGGTGAACTATCGTTTTGAAGAACTATTCTCAAGTCTCCTTTCTCAAATCTGTCATCGTTGATAAATACCAGTCCCGGTATTAAATCTGCTGGCCTAATCGGGGTGCTGCACATGCAGACAGGGTAATGGTCAAGGTCTAGTGCAGATCTATTGGACTTTGTGCGCACTCAGGCGAGCCCCTAACAAAATCTATTGCACCAGGGATTTTTGGGAAATTTCCCAGCAGTGCAGGAGCCTCGTTCATCATGCTGCAGGTGATAAGCAAGGTAGGCGTCACCAGGCCAGCAGTTAGATGGGCTTAGGGAGACGGAGCCTTAATATCCATCGATTCCCTTAGCTCCTGGTATTCATTATTTCAGCAGTGGGGTGTCTTCACCTTTCATGCAACCTAGACTCTTTTTTTCTGTCAGAAGGAGACCTTGGCTTGAATACAGGACCATATGCTAATATGTTCGTTTAGTATGCAGGTATCATAACGATGCTGTGAATATCAATCAGAGCTTGAGACGTGCAAAAGTAGCAATGGTGCCTTATTCTGTGTAAGAACGATCTCAAGAAGCATCATTCATATTCAGCTGGCAGGTAAATTGACAGGTTTAGCACACCCTCCCTCTGTCAATGTCTGTTAGCATGCACTTGAATAGCTCGTTTTTTTTTGTCTTGTCTGATCCATTCTTGACCTGATTCAAGGCTCTACTACCTCATCAGTTTCATCCTGCTGTAATGTCTGTGCTGCATCCTGGACCAGATGTGCCTTAATGTGGTTATTGCCATAACAACGCCTAGAGCGTACCAGCTCTGCCCAATGTCAACAGTCGATACACTCTTCTCCGTATCCTTGTTATTGCCTCTGAGAGGGCCATCTTCCTGACCCTGCCTATAACACAATTAAAAAACCCACATTAGGCTGAATGAAGAAGAGTCTGATTGGATTAGAAGGGAGCTGATGAAGGCCAAAGCCTTTCAGCAAGCACATGCCCCTTCTTTTGTCACCTCTGTAGGGTTTAGGGTCAGAATAGATTTGCAATGGAGTAAAGAAACATGTATAATGCATTAAAGAAAACTGTTTTATTTGGATGGACTTTGACCCTTGTGGTTTAAGAAACAACCTGGTTCTTGTCCATCTCTGAACCAATGACTTACTTTTAATTAATTAATTCATTCATTCAATTTCTTTTCGGCTTAGTCCCTTTATTAATCAAGGGTCGCCACAGCAGAATGAACCGCCAACTTATCCAGCATATGTTTCACGGAGCTGATGCCCTTCAAGCTGCAACCCAACTCTGGGAAACATCCATACACTCATTCACAATCACTACAGACAATTTAGCTTACCCAAATTACTTAATATGTCTTTGAATCTGTGGGGGAAACCGGAGCACCCGGAGGAAACCCCCACACTAACATGGGGAGAACATGCAAACTTCACACAGAAATGCCATCTGACCCAGTTGAGGCTCGAACCAGCGTCCTTGCTGTGAGGCAACAGCGCAACCCGCTACGCCACCCCTTTAAATCATACGTATGAATTTAAATCGAACAAGCTAAGATGACTTGGATTTTGCAATGAATGACAACCCATATATAAAAATACTATAGTCATTTATACAAAGTACTGTAATTTATACAAAATACTGAAGTGTGCTTGAACCATACTATAGTAAAATACTTTAATATATTTTACAGTATTGTTGCTGTTGTAATACAAAATCTAGAGTAATAAAAACAAACGACCCATTACTGTACTAAGTTTTTCTCAACAATGTGTATTATACAACAAAAACTAAAGTATTCTACAGAATTTATTACAGTTTCAGTTCACTGTAGCTAACACAACAGTTTGCAAACAAATATATTTAAATACTACAATATATACAGTATAATAGGCTGGTTATAAAAAACACTATAGTATTGTTTAAAAACACTATATTTGTCATGTTGCTCACTCTACAAATGCAAGAAACTCAGGAATTATGAAAATAACACTTATTTATTAACAAAAACACCCACTGCAGGCACTGGAAATTCAACATGCAGGAATGACAAGGAGATGTAGACAATTCAATACCAGACGTAGGAGATAATATACAAGACATAATAAATAGGGGTGTGAACCTATACTGGTCTCACGTTTCGGTTATGATTATCATGCCATCAATACGGTTCTATTTGATATCTCGGTGCATCACAATGCATTGACGGTGCTTTCCATCCATAATTAGATTTTTTCTTCACAACACAAGAATTTTTTTTATTAAAATCTATAAATATATGAATATTTCTATATTATTTGTAATACAATTTTGTCCTTTGATATAAACAGTAAAATATATGAACTGTACCTTTAAATTTACCTGCTCAAAGAAAACTTTCTATTTAAATGTATCAAACAAAACTCCAACACATGCACAGACGAGAGCATGAACATTTATAGCAAATAAACTAACGTGAATATTATCCTGCTTGGTTTTTGAGCCCTGTCAAGTGAGGTCTTACACCCCTATGATTGGTATTCACCCACTCAACAGAAAGGGCTGCGATTTGCTTTAGAAACGAAAGCGCTGTTCAACGATGAGTGACGTGGGAAGAACAGCTGCGGTTACAGTCTATATGCGCACAATATGTGGTTATCACAGGTAAGCCATAATAGACACAGTGGAGAAAACTCGCACCTCAGGCACGCTCGTGTCTGGATCCACAAGTATCGCTTTAACAGCCGAGAGGAGAGGAAAAGTTACCTCATGAACACGCCAATTGGTCAAATGTCCAAAGTAAGAGAGAGAGAAGCAGAGATGGATTTTCACAGCATTTCTCCCTGATAGTGAAATAGCGGCTCATGTGCTGTGCCTTCTTCAGTGTCAGTGACTTTTCAGCAAACTCACAAGCAGTTGAACTGTGCAAAATGATCTACCTTTTAAGTAGCAGGAGCGTTTTATTTACTCGCCCTCTCCTCCTTCGCCATAGTATTCTGCTGTGACATAGCGCATAGGAGATAAATGACGTCAGTATGTAATAACTGGTTATGATCTATTACTGAACCGATATCGAATTGTCCCCATCTGCATCGCGATGCACCAAAAAAAAACAATTAATTTTGACACACCTAATAATAAACCTAGCACAAACATGGGAGAGACACAGGTGAAACTAATAAATATCAACAAACGGCAGGAAAAAAGAACAAATGAATCACATGACGCAAACATAAAGCACATGGAGCACAGCACATGTGGAAGTCACATGACACAAAAACCAGACTGACACAATATTATTTTAAAAATAGTTTAAAATTATTTAAAATTATTTAATTAAATGTCAGTTCATCCACTTTAAGTTTTAATAAAAAATGTTAAGTGAGGCACTGAATTAGAACTGAATTGGAAAAAAAAAATATTTTTAATTCAATTCGCAATGCACAACCACAAGGACAAAGATGGAAGTTCCAGAATAGCTAGGCACTGGTCAGAGGTCAAGGGCAGAGGGATTATGTGGCACCTCTTGGGAAGTTGTAAAGGAGGGATTTATTGGCAGGGGTACTCTCGCACTAATCCGCATGGATGAAAACTTACCTTTGATCAATATATTTCTGCAGAGCTTCGGAACAACAGAGATCATGAGAGTATGTCTTTGTTCACCCCCTCTCGACCACCATTTCTCCTAGTTCACCTGTGAAGGGGGAATAAAAAAAAGATTCTGGATATTGGTAAATGGAAAAAGGAAATCCATTTATTTGCAGTGGCCTGGAGGCAAGTAGCACAACTACATCTTCTCCTGTTGGACAGAAAAAACCTTCACATCCCCCAGCGTGATCACGCTACCAACTGTGGACCTCGGCTCCATCTACCAGACTACCAGAGAACACACACACCTTAACCCTTCGTTTTCCGTCTTGCTCATCCTTGAAAGCAGCTTTGTGAATCCATCATTTCGCACCATGACTAAATCCATGGGCCAGGGATCAAGTTTTTCACCCACCAAGAAGGAATTCACCTGTCAAGGTGCCTTTATACCAGCTCATTCTAAGCCCCAGGGCACCATCACATTTACGGTACTGTCACAGTTTCTTCTTTTATTATGGTAGCATGAACCAGTGGTACATCTGTCCGTACCCCTCACCTCCTGGGAGATGCGGGGCACTCTGATCCCTATACGGAGCACGCAAAGAATTGGGAGTGGTGACAATTCGTGCTTCTGTATTATCAGTCGCTGGCAAGGAGGTGCAGGAGCTTTTCTCAACCTCTGTCCACCCGAGGGGAATGACTGTCTTGTCAGAGAGTTGACTTCCATTTCCCTTTCTTTATCGCACCAGTGCTCTGCTGATTGAGATGATCTCTCTAGCTCGCTCACTCTCTATTTCTCACTTAAATCCCCCTCCAGAGGGAGCCACCACAGAGTTAGGGCTTAACAGCTCCCCCAACTCGCATCCCTCCCTCCCCTCTTTCTCCTCTCTCTCCTGGGGACAAGAGCTTGGAGGTACAAAGTATAATTCTGGCATCCTGACCAAATAAGATAAGGGAGTCAGCACACATGCTCATCAACAGCTAGGCCCCATCAAATATTCATAGGCCTTGACGGACCCTACAGTAAAATGGCCAATTTGCCAGAATACGAATGGCACACTGAAACTGGAGGATATGCTCAACCTACTGGGTATCCAAAAGGGATCTGAAGAAAAGGGCAGCCTTCCTCCGGGACAAAACTTGCAGTTTTGGGCGATTATGTATTATCTTGCTGGCATGGACATGCTTAGAGGTCAAAGGAAGAGGGGAGCAAGGAGATGATTTGATGATAGTGGGAGTGGAGAAGAGAGAAAGTGAGATCGCAAAAGCAAAGGGGAATAAATGTTGGCGAAAGTGCTGTGGCAGCCGACACAGAAGGATTAGAGGAGGGAATGGTCAGCGGCAGCAGGCTTTAGCAGCAGGCTGATATTTTCAGGAAAGACTTGCAGATTTCAGCCTGTTACCAGTAAACAAACAACAACTGACATACTATCTATTCAAAATGTGTTTTAATAGTAAGACTAGGATCAATGCATCCAAAACCACATGCTGGGACATTTACAAGATATAGTCCAAACAATTTTTTTAATTATTTCAATTATTATCTGAACTAATTTAACTAGTGAAACTTTTCAATGAAGACGTGGTCCAAAAAAAGGGGGGGGGAGTTGTACAATTAAAAAGGGCCATTCTGAACCCTGTACAAACTTTATTGTTTATCCTGTTTTATATGTCATTTACCCAATAATCCTAAGTATTTAAACACTGATGTTATTTTTGACTAAACGTTTGGGTCTGCAGTGAACACCACAAAAGCTGCACTATCCCTGCTTCAGGTTGTGGGTTTCAGAGCCTTACAGACAGATGTATGGAGGGTGAATGGACATTTTATTTCCCAGAAACACTGCCTATGTAAATTGTAATTCTTGTCATTCCATTTCAAATTTCATTACAGGTTACTGTCAATTTTATCCAATTCAATTCAAACTGAAAAGGCCAACACTGTCCAGACTACCCACCATAGCTTTTACTGTGAAAGAGGGGGTTTTGTGACAACTGTCTTCCAATCATTTCAGAATAAGGAAAGAAAAAATACCTTTTAAAGTAAAATAACTTTAAATTAATTTTCCTTCAAGTTAACACAGGCATGTAAAATACTGACAAGAGAGGTTTGTCTTGTCAAGATCCAATTTTATCACTTAATATGTTTGAATGCTTGCATTCTATCTTACTAGGCCTGTCATATTGTACATGGGCCTATATGTGAATTGGTATTCGTCCTCCTTTGTAGAATCATACATTCTCTGATTATTCTTTTTAGCTTTACTCTTCTTTACAGGTTTATATCTAAATCAAAAGATGGTGCAAAACATAGTGTTGAACATGACTGTTTTTATCACATGGGTGTGAAATTCAGTGCTAATATAATATGTGAGGTATAGGAAGCCATTTGCGACACATAAGGATGATTGAGACATAAACAGTCCTTGCTTTTAAACCACCAGTGTCCATAGGCAGAGCTGGAGAATTATCTGCACAGAAGCACAGTGGGTCCATCGGTATAACTCAGCCTAGCACTCTGGAGCCACTGCAGCAGTGCCTTCAGCAGTTTCATTCCCCAAACACTGGTGCACATCACGGCCAAAAGAGCCTCAATGGTGCCGGCTAAAATTGATACATTGTCGCTGTTTTTTTTTTTTCTTACTTTATTGATGCAATATATATTCCAAGAGCTACATTGTAGTCTTTAAGATTCTTTGCTTTGCCTGGGGAGAATGGAGGATAGAAAGAGAGAGAGGTTTGTGTTAATACATTACAAGACTGGAGTAATTCACCAGAGTGTTCATAAAATAAGTGCTCGTAAACCACACCACTGTCAAACTCCTTACAGAGGCGCCAAGAACTTAAGGCAGTGTAGCTGGGGCAACGAGGGCAACATGTAGTCATTGTGCACACACACACAGACATGCTCTCTTTCACTCTCTTGTACAGCTATCTGTATGGGTACTTTCCATAGACTTAATGATTTTTAAACTGTATAGACTGTATATTCTATACTCCAATCCATACACACAACTCACAAAAACATTGTGCAGTTTACTTAATACTTAAATACTTAATTCTAGGCTATTTATGAACGATATTGTCGCCACAAGGTCAAAGTTTACTGGTATTGCTATCAGAGCTTAATTTGAGGTACAAGATCTTCCTGCATCCTGTTTCTGGAAAATGTCAGATATTCATGTTTTGCCTTCTGGTATTTATATTAATGGATCCGGCATAAACTTGCATGGTGAATACCTGCGTGTCTGAGAGAGAGAGAATGTAAATGAATGTAAGTGAAGTCTGTGTGGATTGTGTGTGTGCGCACACACACACATGACGGTAGTCACCATGCGCAGGTTAAAGCAAAAGTCACGATTAATTATTGGCCCTTGACAACATTTTCAGGCAATCGGCTTTTATATGTTTACAATCACTCTTATTGGTAGGTGATTGTTTCGCGTGCATTGAGCAGTGAAAATAAATAATTTCATAGTGGCCTACCAAAATAATATTTGCATTTTCAAAATAGCAAAGAGGAAGATCTTGAGAAGATGAAACTGCGCGAATGGATCAGGATAGGGGGAGACAGAAGCAAAGTGATCTCAAGATTAGACTGAGTGAGTCATTTAAAAAAAAAATGTTCACTTGGCATATAATAGTGAAGTTTACTGAATAGTGATCGTTCATACAATTTATGTTTGGAGTTTGCGTCTTTATTATCCTGGATGTCCTATAACGTTATATGGCACAAAATAATTAAAGACTTCAGAAATGTAATGTTCTTTTTTGTGCTGTCAACATTTAATGGCATCATGTTCTGGGAAAACTGTAAGGTGGTCGTAGGTCACGATAACTTTTATTTCCTTGTTTTGTTTCGGGAATTATTCATTTACAATATAAGCACTGATTGCCATACATATGGGGACATTTGGTTCTATGTTAGTTAGTTCTATGAAAATAGTTCTATGAAATTACATTCCAATCCACACAAAGGCATATTTTGCAGACTTCTTTACACTCTGGTTTCAGTTTGTTCTAAATTTAATGATGAACCAATTTAGACACAAATAAATTAAACTTGATTTCATCACCAAAGTGAACTCTGGACCAGTTCTCTGCCTATAAAACATGCTCCTCAACATGGCCTTTTGAATCGGTCACTGCAGGGTGGGCTTTTAGTCCATATTCAGAAAGAATGAAAACTGTCTATTTTTTTTCTTCCTAGTTTTATTGGTTTACCCATAAAGTTCTGTATGATAACAAAATAAAATGTATTAAAAACTTTACAAACATTAGAAGGATTCTTATATAAACTGTTGGTGTTAACTGTATCACTGAGAGCTATTAAACCAGTTTGTTATTAAAGTTACTAGCAAGAAAATAAAGTATTTGGGGTTTAGCAACCCTTAATTGTGAACCCATCACATTTGCTCAAGTCATAGCTTAAACACACACACACACACCTCACACATGGTTGCAACATCAGTGACCAGACTGGGAAAATTAGGTCACCTCAATAGAGAATAATTGGCAATACCAGAGGAGACAACAAGCCGTCAGACAAACTGCAGCACAGCGGGAGATCAGCAGAGGGGGAACTTTAGAGTAAATCTCTCCCTCTCTCTCACACACACACATACATACACAGAGGTGCTGAATTCTCCCTTGGGTCACAGAGCCATACAGACAGAAAAACATGAGAGAGAAAGAAGGGAAGGAGAAAAAAAAGTCTAAATAATGTCTCTAGATAAAATGAAATGACATAGTACAGAAGAATGGAGAGTTAGATCATTGAAACAAGGGACTGATAGAGACATTTGAGGGAAAGGAAACTATGATATCAGCTTTGTAAAGTTAAAATATGTCAGAGAGATTGGCCATGGAAACATAAAAGGTACAATTTAATCGCTTTCCCTAAGAATAAGATAAAAAGGGGCAAGAAAGTGCCCTGAACTACAGCTATGTGCGATATCTTAGATCTATATGATACATTAGAACTCATTTCTGTTAATAAAATGAAGAGATGTATGTAGTTTAAGCACGCGCGTGTGTGTGTAGATGGTGTATGCTTCATGCAGTGAGACAGGATCTGGATGATACTAGCTTCAGCTGTGAACTGCATTTTAATTAGCTCAAATAACATGTGCAAATTAAACAGAAGCTTCCATCCACAGAACGCAAACAAAATGTATTAATTCCTTCTGGGTTTTTTTTCCAGTGGGAGAAAAAACAAACAAACAAAAAACAAAACAAAAAAATGAAGAATATTTCATATTGCATACATATTAAATATAGTATTGTTTATAATAGCATTTATAAATATTTTTAAGTTAGCCATACATTTTATTATGAGATTTGATAAATTTTTATTATTTAATTACAGTGCAGCTTTTCATCATATTGAAGTAACAAGCGTGTGTAATGGTCCATCTATTAGTCCAATGTTGGAACTAACAAAATGGGTAAAGGTTAAATGTGTGTAAACCTTTTAGCACATGTAAAAAGAAATATTTTTATTTGTTAAAATTTATTTTAATTTGGTTCAAACTCCAAATTTAATCTGACTCCAGTTTATAAAATTTTAAATTTAGATTCACCTAATTCAAGCTGATCACCTTATAGGTTGTGATTTGGTCTACTTTAGATTGATTAACCTAATAAATCCTTATTTTCAGTTAATAGTTCATTGTTTACCCGAAGTCGCTTAGAGTCTGTATGCTGGCCAACTGCATCTGCTCACGGACACATCCTCGCCAGTTCTGGTTCTTAGATAGAGGATTTAACTGTAAACTAATTTCCTTTAAATAATAATTGTCCGCCCTATGCTTGCTCATACATAAGGAAAGTTTGACTTAGCCACTAGATTATATCATACTAAGTCAGTGATTGTCAGAAATCAACAGATCTCTAATGCTGGGCCTATGCTCCATCCATTATAACTGAGTGTATGAGCAATCCTGGTCGTGGGCTGCGGAAACATCAGCCTAAACAACCTACGAGATTTAAATTATTTCAGGAGCTATTACAGTTAAAGAAGAATTTAAAATGTATTTGTCAGGTAAAGATGTTCCATGCCAAGTCACATAATTAAACAAAATAAGCCAATTCAGATTGTTCAACATCAATTGCCCAAAAATACATTTAAGAGTTAGAGATTCCTGACCGTGTAGAAGTACATTGCAGCATATAAATCTTAACACACTGCAATGGGGTATCCAACATTTTCCCTGGAGTGGAGCATCTGGGAAAGATCTTATCAAACTCAAAACCCAAATTAAGAGATATAAAGGAAATTGTAAAATATTACAGTGAAATTGATACCACTTTACCAATCACAAAGAGACATTTAAAATGACACCAAACATGAATATAGTGCCACAAGATACACCATATTAAAAACTTGGACATTCTGTGTGGAATGTGAGTGACCTGCTCTGGTGGAGATGGTAAAGTCCAGGGCAGAGAGGGGGGCTCAGGATAGGTGACTGAGACGGTTGAACAACTGGTTTCCTAGCTGATCTTCTTCTCAGATTAGAAAGTTTTTGGTTTTATTGCATGACAATTCTCGTGGTCGTGCCTCGTGGAATTTCAGAACAGTTCTCAGGGTTTACGGAGAGATATAGCCATCCTTACACCTGCTATGATGCATTTAATGGTCATCAGCATCTTAAATCCTAGAAAGTTTTTAATATTTAGATTTTTTTATAATGTATGAACATTTATAAGTATTTATGAACGTAGTATATCATGTTTGCTTCAAATTACAAAAAACAAATTACTGATCTCAGCGTTTATGGGGCTGAGAGTAAATTTGATGTTATTCTCTCCTCTGGCTGCCGTCACCAGTCTCACACATTTATTTTTCACTCTTCAAACTTTTTTCATTGAATATTTAAATTACAATTTTTTTCTTTACTTCTTTTAATGATAAATGATCATATTAAACTGATGGCCCTCAGTAATTATGGTAACAAAAATTGGTTCTCAGTATGTTTAGAACAATGATACTCAGTGATGAACTGCTTTTCATAGCTAGAAAGTAACTGTTAGCATACTCAAACTGTGTTCATTCAAACAACACTGGTTAGAAATGTAGCTTGTAGTGATAGTTCTACCAGGAAGACCTAAATGTCACGTCACTCATCACAATCAGTTTCAACCAATAACCATGAGACACAAGGAACACCTAATGCCACTTCACTCATCACAATCAGTTCCAACCAATAGCCAAGAAAACACAAGGAATATATAAGCTGTTTTGTATATATTCATTTTGTTGCAGGCACTGACGCAGACGTTCACCCACCGTCCTCCCCACCACCCCCACCACCATCACCAGGTTGGCCCTAACTGTTCGTCCTCGGCAGACGTAGCTGGATCTAAAAACTTCCAAACAAAGCTATGGACGGGGCCTCCACCAAAGAAATCCTGTTTCATGATACTTTTGTCAAATAATACTCATCAATAAATGTAATTCAGTATCATAATTATCTCCCTGGTCTTTCTGGTAGAACTGTTGTTAGTGATGTCACTGATGACTTCTGCTAATCAAAAAGTTTGAGATTGAAATACTGTCAGATTATTGCTGTAAGTACCAAAAATTATCTAAGAATTTATTTCTCTCTCTCTCTCTTTGTTATTTTGTATTCTTATGTGGGCTCTGTTACTTTACTCCAGGTTTGTGTTATACGTAGGCACATGTTTAAAAATGCTGCTTTAATTCTCCTGACATAGAAAATGACATAATGAAAAGCATATGTTAGTAACAACTTGCAACCATTGTTGGCTAATTGTGATTATAAGAATTGATACACAGTTTAGTCAGTTGATCCAATTCAATGAAGGATCCATCAGATTGATTTAACCGATAACTAAGAATTGGCTTATACAGTCATACTTCTGATTCTCTAAACAAACATCTTATATGACAGAATGTACTTTAAAGACATTAGTTAGCAAAAGGAACTCATAAGTTGGACGGCCAATCGATCTTAAAGTCCATACAGAGGGAGAGTTGGGAGCCATTTTCGCCTGTGAGTCACTGGCAGACCATCCATTTCCCATAAATGTTTGCGTGGGCAATTGTGCTCACATCACACCTACAGCCGCTTTATAGCAGGCCAAGCGGCATTAATTGAGGTATTGAGAGAACGTCATTACCGTGGTAATAACTCAACGGCGTAAATGATTGCGGCAAAAATGGCCGCGCCTCATTAGCCTCATATCTCATTGCTTAACAAACATGTAATTGAGTGCAAACGTATTTGCCTATTGATGGGTCCATTTCCAGCTCAGAGAGCTCTCCCCAGCTTGATAAATAAGAAACTAAATGACACTGAGAAAAAACAGGGACAGTGTGTTTTTTTAAATTTAAAATGTCACTGGATTTCCTCAGAAGTCATATGTCTTGATCACATTTTATCAGTAATGAATTTAGAATCAACTTATTAGGCAACGTATCTGCCTGCATGTAAATGCATCGTAATAACTATTACGTTTTAAGGGTGTCTGCTCCAATTAGCTTCAAATAGAGCCATGAATCCAGTAGAACTGCTGCCAAATGGCCCAACGGCCCTGGCAGATGCAGCCCATTTAAAAGCACATTTCTGTCTGTCTGTGAGGGGACCGCGACTACCGGGTTGGACCCAGCTCACCGTCTTCAGCGTTTATTTGGTCTCCATTATCTTTTATTTGCAGGCTGATGCTTTCACTTGGCAAGAGATCAGCTGTAATTCAGCCTCGCGGAGGCAGTGAGAGAATGTAGAACCAGTTGAGGAGGCTGTGAAGAGAGACACGCTGGAAGTGATCAAACATAAACAAGTCTGTTAGGCTAAATAAAAACTGCACTTTTGTTTCTGATGATCCTTTAACTCGCTCCAAATTGACCCACTAACTCCACTTTGTAATTCAGAAAACTGCTCACTTTGTTTCTCTTTTAGCCCACTCAAATGCACTTTCCCTGGAATAATGACAATGTTAAATAGGTAGTAGTAGTTTGCTCTTAGGGGTGACATGGTGGCTCAGTGGTTGGCACTGTCACCTTACAGCAAGAATGTTGCTGATTCGAGTCCTGGCTGGGTCAGTCAGCAACATACAGTATACAGGAAATCCAGCTCTGCCTGAAAAAAACAGGTAGTGGTAAGTGTCAAAATTATCCCAATTTGAACCTTTTTATTGGTAACTATGGGAAAACTAAAATAACTGCTGTTTAATGGAATAACTGATTAGCCCAGCACAAATTAGTCATTCACACTGTTAACCATAAAAATATTTAAACATTATTTTTAATAAATATGTAATTAAAAGTAAGTATTTTACTTGAGTATTTTTTTCGTCAGATTTTTTAAACTATTTTTACTCTATTTTTTACTCCTACTCGAGTAACTTTTAATATGGTTACTTTTACTTTTACTTGAGTATAGATTTTGCATACTCTACCCACCTCTGGTCTTTTCCAGTACTAGGTTGCAGCTGGAAGGGTATCTGCTGTGTAAAACATGCTATATAAGTTGACGGTTCATTCCGCTGTGGTGACCCCTGATGAATAAAGGGACTAAGCTGAAGGAAAATGAATGAATGAAGTTTATTCATAGGCATATGTTTAGTTTAAAATATGACATGTTTATATTTATGATAATGTTCTGTATTATTTACATCCAGAGATGTATAGTAACGAAGTAGAACTACTTCACTACTGTACTTAAGTACTAAAAGGCAGTATCTGTACTTTACTGGAGTATTGTTTTTTTCTCCTACTTCCACTTTTACTTAAGTACATATTTTCGATGAGTTTAATACTTTTACTCCGATAGATTTTTTATGAGCTGCATCGTTACTCGTTACTAGAGGTGTCAAAATGGTCGATATCGGTTCAGTAATAGATCATAACGGGTTATTACGTACTGACGTCATTTATCTCATATGTGCGGTGTCGCAATACTATGGCGAAGGACGGAGGCGCGAGGGCGAGTGAAGGCGGCACAGCACACGAGCCGCTATTTCACTACTACAGAGAAATGTTGTGAGACTCAACTGTTTATCTCCTCTTGGCTGTTAAAGCGATACTTGTGGATCCAGACCTGGGCGTGTATGAGGTGCAAGTTTTCTCCACTGTGTCTATTATAGATTACCTGTGATAACCGCGTATTATACATACATAGACTGTAACCGCGGCTGTTCTTCCCGCCATCAGTGAACAACGCTTTCATTTCTAAAGCCGATAGCAGCCCTTTCTGTTTAGAAGGTGAAGACAATAACCAATCAAAGGGGTGTAAGACCTCGCCTTTCAGCGTTTAAAAAGCATGCGGGAGAATATTTACATTAGTTTATTTGCTATAAATGCTCATGCTGTCTTCTGTGCATGAGTTTTGTTTGATACATTCAGAAAGAGTGTTTTCTTTGAGCGGGTCAAATTAAGGGTACAGTTCATATATATTACTGCTGTATTAAAGGACACAATTTTATTACAAGTAACCATTTAACTGTCACACCAAGAAAAAAACCAATAGAATTTTTTTATTTATTGCATTTCTTAACTCCTAATGTCGCTAGTTAACACAATCAATACATTTCCCCCCAACACATCCTATAATTTCTAAAATATCAGCCTCTACCAAATGGTTGAGATGTTGGTTTATGGTAAAAGTACCAGAATGAATAAATATACTATAAAAATATGAAGTTTAAGACCAATTTAATTAAAACATAATCAAAATGAAACATTTTTGAATACTAAATCATAGCCATAAGCCATAAAATATGTCAGATTTTCATTTAACACAGTAATATACATGTTTTCTTTTTTTTTTACAATAAAATCAAAATCAAGTGAATTAGAACGTTCGTTTACAGCGTTTACAACCAGTAATTTGTGCTCCGAAAATGGGTTTCAATAGCGTTTTGAGTGGATTATGGACTGTTTTTGTGACACACAACTTTGAAAGGTGTGTGTTAAAGCTGTTATAATCTGTCAGATCTGTGGTTCAAGCATGAGAGAAAAACAGTATTGTAAGTCATGTTTCTTTTCGTTCTGCTTAATGACGTGCCCCCAAAAAAGAGATTTAAAATAAACAAAACAATATGATGTCTTTTGACTGCATTCTTTAATAACTACATTACACAATACTTGTACTTTTACTTTCAGTACTTGAGTAGTAAATTTTGAAATAAACTACTTGCAATACTTAAGTACAAAAAATGTTGAATACTTTAGTACTTCCACTTAAGTATGGTGCTTAAAGAGCACTTTTACTTCTACTCAAGTCACTTTTTGATAGAGTACTTGTACTTTTACTTAAGTCTGGGTCTCTAGTACTTTATACATCTCTGTTTACATCACACGTAATTTGTGCATGTTTGATTTGCAGTATTATAAACAGGGCACATTAGCTTGAGAGTCAATTCCATTAATGAGCTGGTGGGAGGGAAAGTTTAAAGCATCACATAAAGCAGGGCAATTTAGCTAGCAGGTACAGGTAATATACTAACAACAGGTGCAGAATGAAGTAGGACATGCTTTTCTTGGTCTTAAAAAAAATAGCACAAGCAACTGACTACCACATTTACTAAGGTAATTAGCAAATTTGCCACCTTCTACATCATGTTGCATGATTAATTTACATAATTTC
Source organism: Danio aesculapii (assembly GCF_903798145.1). Taxonomy (NCBI): domain Eukaryota; kingdom Metazoa; phylum Chordata; class Actinopteri; order Cypriniformes; family Danionidae; genus Danio; species Danio aesculapii. The sequence continues at coordinate 29,637,338 of NC_079443.1, read as the reverse complement.
CTCTCATAAATGTTTCATTTTATTTGATGCACTTTTCTTTTTGGCCAATCACAATACAGTGGGACAGGTGACCAATCAGAGCACTCCTGACCCTGTGGCAGGAAAAATTTTGTAAAATCCAAAACTCACAAGAACATTTCAGACAGACTGGGCATCAAATTAATACACTGTAAAACCCAACAGTCAATTTTTTATTAAATGAAATGAGTGTAGTGACCTCAAAAAATTACTGAAATTAATTCAACTCATCCGAAAAGAGTTTTGAACTCAGTGTTGAATGTAATGAGTTAATTAAATACCTCATTGCTTCAACTTAAATGAAGAAGGTTCACAGCACTCATATAGATTCGTTTTTTAACAAATGGTTTGTAGCAATCGGTATCCTAAAACGGTTTGAGTTGCCTTAACTTATTGAGTTTTACAGTACTTGGTTGGTTTGAGTTCTCTTCATTTATCGGGTTTTACTGTGCTCAAATTGCTTCATTTACTCAAATAGATTAAGTTCACAGTACTCTTTAGGATTCGTTTTTGAACTTTAATGGTTTTTTGAAATTGGTTTCCTCAAATGGTTTGAGTTACCTTAAATTTTGGGTTTTACAGTGTACATATTATCCAATTTTATCACTCCTAATAAACAAAATAATGACCTTTTAAAACTGTATTTCTTTCTCCATTCCATTCATTTTATCTATTATTCACCATTTAATTCTTTAAATAATACATGAGGAATTTACCTCCTTAAAGAATAATTATATAGATTAAATCTGAATTGCTCATGTAAGAACGTAAATTATCATATGCATCTGTTTATTTTGCAAATCGTCTTTTTAACCAAGAAGGTCCATACATATTCCAAAGGCAGATACTGATAAGATCAGGGATGTGTTTGGATTTTGGGGGGTTTACGATGTGGTCAAATGTTGATTGGTCAGTTTGAATGTCTCCGTATTTGGGCTTTGGTCACATGGTCAAGAAAGATACAAAATAGGTGGTAAACTTTTCACTGTCTCTTTTTCTGCTCTTCTCCTCTCTTGCTCTGGAGTCCATCTTCTCTGGTTTTACTGCTATCAGGCTCTCTTTGAGACATACTATCTGTTCTTTGTCTCTCTCTCTACCTCCTCTGTCTCTCTCTCAGGTCACTTTAGTTACATTTGAGCTGGGTACAATTAATATCATATGTTTTTATCATTTTATGTTTTATGCTTTTATACAGTTATTTTGTAACTCAGTTGTAACCATCGCTAATTATTGTCATTAAATCATCATATTTTCAATTATTTGTGAATTACTTTTGATTTAACATCCCTTAATTGCTCCATACTGTAATACAATACAATCACATAAAAGCAATGCTCTCCCACATTTTTAGCTATTATAACTGCCCTTATTTACATTTTTGGTATAATATTGCAGAAGGACGGTTTGAATAGAAATGTACAGTTTTTCACCATCATACTAATAAACTTTTTAGACATTTGGCAAAACTACAGTACGAACCGTTGTAGTTAAAACCCATTCTTACAGTTATATAAAACAATGTAAAACATATGTGCTCAAACTTCACATCCGACATTGGATCAGACTGGAATCAGCAAGGCCAGCACAAGCTAATTCATATTTATGAACTGATGGAAGGCTTCCCTCATGCAGTGACGACAAAATTCACATCATGTCTGGCTGCATCCCCCTACTCTAATAAAAAAACCACATTCACACAATACAGCTCTGGTGTTCAATATATCTGTACTATTTACACAGTACATACACACCTGTAAAAGCATATGCACTTCGAAACAAACATGTAGGAGATTGTCTTTCAAAACACACAGAATGCAGTCTGGTTTGCAGTACATGATTTAGTTTGCTTTCCAGACATCCCACACATCCTGATATGACATTTAACACACATTCAGTGAGGATAAAATGCAAATCTGAGGACCAGAGAGAGAGAGAGGCGAGGGATGAACGATAAAGAGCAAGCAAAAGAGAAACATTAATGGATAGCAGTCAGTATCTCAGCAGCTTCCCAAAAACATATTTAAGATATGCAAATGACTGTCATAGCGAGGCACTTGACAACATGTTATTATGTCTCAATATACAAACAACAAGACAGAGAGAAAAGAGGGTGAAGAAATTGAAGGAGAGAGAGAAGAACAAATAGAAACAGAAAGAGCAGCTGTTTGTTTTCAGCATTAGTGATTCTGACCAAAACAGGTTTATGCTGAACATTAGCTGTAGATGAAGTGGAGATGTGTTTAAATGATTTCTTAAGGCTTTAATAGTGCGAATACAATTTTTTACCTATTTTAAAACATGGTGCTATTACATGAAAAATGCACCCCCAAGATTGAACAGTTTACATTATTACCAAAGCATTGCAATGCAGTTACTCAAGTCTCTTGAGTGGTTTTATTATGATGGGAGCTGGTTTCTAGGGTATTCTAGGTGGTCGCTGTACAATTGCAAAATGCTTTCTAGGGTATTGCTAGGTGGATGGAATGCCATTGTTAAATGTCTCCATGCTTAATTATATTCTGGTTTTGGTGTTAAAAATAAGCCTGTCAGCCCATCAAAACTATGTTTTCTTTAGTTTAATTGATTTTTAGCGTCAAAATAACATTAAAACAAACATTTGTCTGTATGTTTGTATTTTAAAATTTTTATAAAAATCTGAATAATTAGAAATTAATTATGCACCTTCAAAATAAGTTTGTCTTTTTTAAAACTGTGTTTATTAACCCTTTTTTTGCCTTTTTTTTTCAAAATTCAATGTTTATGATAAATGACAGCACACCTTAAAATAAGTCTATGATTTTTTATTATTAATTATTATTTCTATTATAGTAGTACATGGTAAAAAATGATATGATCAATTAGTCAGGACAGCATACAGTATGTTTTTAGTTCATTGTAACTTACTAAACTAAGTTAATCATGTTCTAACTTAACTTTATAAGTTGCGCAAGCTGTTTAAAGTCAGTTTAACATAATATAAGTTCAATGGACTTATAGGGTTAATTTGATTCCGCTTAAAAATTTAAGGTAAGCTACAAGTTGGCATTGCCACCCGGCACCATTTTGTTCACATGTCATCACTCCAACCGGGGCTAACCAAATGAAGGCAAAGATGTGGAGCATGAGCGGAGCTACAGATGTCTGCTAGAATTCTACTTAGACAGGCTTTTCTTTGGGAGAAACGCTTAATACTTCATTACCTGCGACTCGTTTCCAGTTATAAATTATAAATGATAAATTATCTTAAGTAAAACAAATACATTTATATAAGTATAGGCCTATAAGAATTTCACACACCTGGGAAATGGAGGCCACGTGAATGGTTTGTGAGCACAAATAAGTGCACTCAGCATGTCATATTATCTGAAAATTGTAAGAAATAATCCCAAAAGACAACTGACTGTGTAAAGCCACATAAAGCAAAACAAAAATACGATGTATATGCCGAATTTAGCGGCTAATCAGCCGGAATCAACTGAGGTGAAGTGACAGCCACCAGCAAGACCTAGCTGTCACTCAAGTGGCCACGCCCTTATTATTATGCAGACTTAAAATAATTTAATATAAACAAAACAAATGATTTATAAACCCCCCATTTATTTAGTATATATTTAATTCATTGACTTTAATTATTTTCCTTTGTATTATACTTTATTATCTTTTATCATTTAAAAAAAATCAGAATGTCTAAAAAATATTTTTGTCAGTTTCATCACGAAATAATGAATAATTCTGAATGCTTGCAAAGTCTTCAAACAAAATAAAAATAAAATCTTCAAATAAAAATAATCTTGCAAAACCCTTTAAATATATATAGTTTGAGCTAGTATAAACAGCCCAGAATGACACATTATGCGAGCAATAAAAACATAGCACCATTAACTATCAAGCTTAGTGTCAGTTGATCAGGATAGGAAGTGCACCAAGCCAGCAACGAACAAATCAAGAGAAAAGGTAAAATTACCAATATAGTATGCAGATTCTGTGATAGAAAAATAAATAGGAAAAAATACAAACAACCAATAAAAAAAAAAACAGGGCTGTCAAGGTTTTCTGGTACTGGGCGGCTCAATGTCTAGTGGGCCGACTAGTTGCCTGGGAGACAAGAATCTAAGGGGGACAGTAGGGGGGACGGAGCAGAGCCAATAATGAAGCTCCAGCACCTGCCAAAAGCTTAAATTAGAAAGAAACACTGCAGCCAAATCCAGCCATGGGGAAAGGTCACAGGGAAAACGGTCCAAAGCCAATGCAGAAAATGCTGCAACCTAGGAGTGTGTTAGATCTCCCTAACCTGATAATGCTGAAATGGATGGGACAGCACAGACAAAAGGACAATCTGCTGTACCGCGCCGCTTTCTTTGAGCCCTGTGTTTAACCCCTCTCAGTACAGCAGACGCTAGGCGGAGCTACTCAAAATGTCAAATGGTAATAGATGGGAGAAATTTGCTCCTGAAAGAAAATGAATGTGCCTCAGATTTGCTGGTCATTCTCAAAAGGTCACCAGAAAATATTAAACACAGAGTGATCAAAGAGCTATACCGGTAAAGCCCGGAGATTGTATAATCAGTACTGGAGAGCATCTTCATCTTAAATGAAGGTTTGACGTTTATTAGGCGCCAAATGAATCAGATAATTAATTGATGCATCTTAATGGCTATTGGAATTACAAATAAGATTTTACGGCAGAATAAATGTCACACTGCAGTTTGTTGGATGCTGGTGAAAAACCTGAATCATTTCAAAGGAAGCTTTAGAAAGTGCTGTATTCCCCTGATGTTCTGCACATTAATACATACAAGACACTACAGTCTTGTGTTTGTTAGTGCATAAACACATAGGAATTAAAGAGCTTGTCGAACTGTGAAACTGTAGTGTTTCTTTTAAAACTAAAAAACTTTTTCCAGACTATGGCTCTGACCAACTCTAAGATATATTCAGTAGGAAGAGGAAGATAACACATTAACACAATATCATGCACATTTATATGTCAACAACACCCCAGAAACTTGGCCTGCAGAGTCACAGTAAGACAATAAGGAGAAACTAGCAGAGATCCTATTATTATTAAAAGCTGTAAGATGTAATAATGTGGAATATCCACCAACTCTTGTGCTTTTCTGCCTACATGTAACACCTGCCTGCAGCATACACATCCAAAAAAACACTTCACAATCCTTAACCATTTCAGTGTAATCCTAAAGGGCCATGAACCCCCCTCCCTGTCTCAGCAGGGTGTTTTCACACCTGTAGTTTGAAAAAAGTCCAGCTTTGTTTTGGTGGGAGTGTCGAGTGAAAAAAAGAGGGAAGGGTTTACTTGAAAAGGGGAGTTTTATTATGTACACGTGCTGATTTTCACAAAGGCAACACAAATACAGAAGCAGGGGAGATAGACAGTGGTTACATTTACGTGGACATTAGTAATCGAATTGTTTGCCTTAATCGGAATAAAACAATAATATGATTAAGATGTTTACATGAGTTGCTTTTTGGATGTTTCTTTCATGATCCCGTTTTACATGTCATAACACATAGATCGATTACTGTCATTGCATCACCACAATATCCACATTTCCTCTGCAGTTTAATGTAATTTCAGGAGTTTCATTTTGAATTTGTCACCTTTAACTGCAGTTTGGCACTTTCACTTTCATTCAGGAATGTATTATGCATGTCTCCCGTGACAAACGAGATATTGGATGCAAGGAACTGCTGGAAGAGTGTTGTTTTAATGGAGTTTGATACTGCAAGCCGTATGGGGAAAAAAACTCAGCATTTCACGATGCAGGTGTCTGTGGTTCACTGACTCGATAGGTGCAGAGAATTGTGTCAAACAGCTGTGTGTGTATAGACTTTCCTGTTGCAAAATGCGGCGAAAGGTGGTAATTGTTTGACTAAACTGAAAGAGTACTGCTGACGCAACTAACTAACTTTGCCATCTGAATAAACATAAACAAAGAACATTGATCACACACTTACCAAATTCGTAAAGACAGGACAATCAACACCAACTGGAACCGTGTCTTTTTTAAAAGAAGACAAGTGGCAAATCCGGATTTCACCATTTCTTGATGCGAAAAGCTATCGGGTAAAATGTTCCTTACAAACATATTTGTGCATTGTGTTAGCAGTCTACTGTAATCCAAATGCTTGGGTCCACATGCAAGCTATGCTCTCATCATGGGGAAATGGAAGCAAAACCTTTTTTGAGGCACATTTTTAAACGCAACACTGACGACCCTAGTCTCCGAACAATTCTTCTACTACATATAAAAGTCATATAAAAAACTTGTGACTGATGTTGGTAGGTTTACATACTGTATATCACAGGTACTGCGCTAGGCATAATTTTAATCAAAGGAGATTCTGGAAAGTTATTCAAGGAATGCAGCTTATAGGAGCAAGCAGTGATGTATAAAGTGTTTCTGGGAGGTAATAGTGAAGTATGTGATTCTGCTAAAAGGCTTTGATGTACTGTGGAATATCTTGTTAATCAGAATCCAGTATTCATATAATTATTTAAGTCTTGTATAACAATGAACTCTGTCTACATCTTTAAATAATGATCATATGAATTTTATATATGTCGTGCATATGTATGCAATGTAAATTATGATTATTGAATATATTTATTTTGCTACAGGTTTAGCTATTAATGATTCCACACCTTAATACAGCTATAATTTCATAAAACCATTCATAAAATCATTTAAAATATGTCATAAAATAAGAAATAGTTGGTAAATTTAAGACTTGTTATGCCTGATTTTTTTCTTATAATGGCAGAAATTGACCTCCATACATACAATGCAAACCATACGTGATAGAAAAATCAAGCAGCATAAATAACATTGATGATGATAACATTTTCATTATGTGCACTGTAGGTTAGGGGTGACACGGTGGCTCAGTGGTTAGCACTGTCGCCTCACAGCAAGAAGGTCACTGGTCAAGAGTCCCGGCAAGAGTCCCGGCTTGACATTTTTGTGAAGAGTTTGCGTGTTCTCCCCATGTTGGCATGGCTGTCCTCCGGGTGGTCCCCATGGTCCAAAGACATGCGGTATAGGTGAATTGAATAAACTAAGGTCCCATTTACACTAATACAATTTAGTTTTACAATGGTGTTTTAGAATGAAAACGATCCGCGTCCACATTCACGTGAATCACATGACCACACACACACTGGCATGTACTGCAGTGTATGCTCGCGTCTGAGCTCCAGGCAGTCAGCGGGTGCTTTGAGCACAGAACCCCAGGTGAGAGCTGTGCTCGTTGGACGGTTCATCAAGGATCTACTGCTGGATCTAATCTCACTATATTTGTAAAACGTGATCTTTAGTTTATCTTGTTGTCTATATCTAACGACATATTCTCTGGCTTTGGTCTTTTCAACCTATTGTTGTCAGGTAACGTGTTTTGGCTGAGCGCACATATAAGTTAATATATGAATTAATGTTACCACAAACACTGATATTCTGCACATATGACTGATTGCTTGCCCTATTTTCCTATAATGTATAAACTTATTGTACGTTACACTTTTATAATGGCCATTACTGTTTATTAAAACTGATATTCAGCAAAAGAGACAGGATATGCTTCGTATTTTCAATAACAATAAAAGGAGGCAGTAATGTTATAGGGTGCGTTTTGTTATTAATATACATTGAAGATGACGGTCATATAAATATGCAGCTAAACTATGCCTCAACATTTTTGGTGTCTGTTAAGTTGTTAATGTCAAAATGAAAATAGGCAGTTCCTTATATCATGTTTTAGATTTATTGTTAAGATGAAACAAAGCCAGGATGATGTGAATGACGTTATAAAGCACTGTTCCCTTTGACAATTAACATGTTCTCGGGAGCTTGTTTTCCATATCAAACTTGCGAAGTCTGACCTTGGAAGAAAAGGATGTAAGACTGAACTTAATTTGCTACTTAATATTGAGGGAAAAGCCCCAATCAGAATATCTGCAGCCACGTCTCCATTTTCAGATGTCTCAGTTTTCCCCTATCCACACTACCGCTGAGCTGCAGCATTTTAAAACTAAAACGGCCTCTTCAGCATTTTCAAAATGCTCAGTTTTTCAAGGCTAGAAAACTCTGGGGTAGTGTGGACTGAAGGCGTAACCGTAGCAAAACGTATGCGTTTTAAAACGAAAACGTATTAGTGTAAACGGGGCCTAAATTGCCCATAGTGTATGTGTGTGAATGAGTGTTTATGGGTGTTTCCCAGTAATTGGTTGCAGCTGTAAGAGCATCCGCTGTAAAAAAACATATGTTGGCAGTTCATTCCACTGTGGAAAACCCTGATGAATAAAGGGACTAAGCCAAAGGAAAATGAATGAATGCACTGTAGGCCACTATTGGCTTACGATACACAAAAATTAAAGTATGAAACATTCTTTGGACATTAACGGCACATCAGCACAAAATGGCCTGATTATTTCTAAGTCAAAAAGAGGGTGGAAGTTTGTTATTAAAATAAATAAAGTATGACCACTTGCAGTGCACACTGACAATACTTCAGTAACATTAGTGAACCTTAGAGAAAAATAGCAATGACGACCAAAGTATATGATCCTTTTTATTTATAGCAAAGTCATAGCAAAATAATTCCACGCCAATGATTTCACGCAATATAATTTAGATCCAGAGACCAATATAAAACAATAGGACATTTAACCAGGGCAGGGGTGGTCCGGCAGTGCTGTTTGTTTTGGTTCCTTGAGGAAGCGTGTTGCGCTGATTAAACTCATTATTGTAGTTGTAAACTGCCAGACCTGAATGTTCTCAGTATTGATCGTCTGCTGAGTGAAAGTTTGTTCTAACACCCTCAGGGCTTTAGTCCAAGATTACTATTGTCCACAAACACTCTCCGTCTCGCTTTCTATCTTATCCTCTTGTGAGTGTTTAACTGACCATCACAGCAGCAGAAAAATTAGCCACTGACCTTCATTGCCGTCTCTTTCCCATCAGAGTTTGTTAAAGAAGACTGGCTCTATATCACTCAGGGTTACAGGCCTGTCCGCGAGCGACTCTGCATGAGCGTGACACGGGTGATCTGGGTCTTCGCGGACAATTAGCAACAGGCTGTTTGATGGGCTGTCTCTAGTGAATGTCAGGGCCTCCTTTAGTGGGGCTGCAAAAGATCTGGCTGCGGCTTCGCGGTGTGCTCCAAACTGCAAAGGAGGTGTGAAGGCAGAATAAGGAGACGTGCTGAGGTGAGCACAGCGGGATGACTAAAAACAAGTCATTCTCATCAACATGGGTCTGGACCTAATATTAGCCCTTGAGTCACGCCTGCACCGCCAAGCAGTCTTGCATTTTGTTAATTTTTAAAAACCTATGACTTTCATTAAGATGGCATAGGTGATGTTGAGCATCTTCTTCTTTAGCACTTGAAATTACATTCACCGGGCATCCAGCTGAGAGAGTCTCTATCAGGGCAACGCTTTGGCAATGCGCCGTCTCTCATGGGCTGTTTTTCCGTATGCTTCTGCCATAAATAGCAAACTGAGGGTGTTTCATTAATTTTAACTTTGTTGTATTGAGCGTGACCAGCATTAAGACTAGCACCTGGCCTCAAAGCATACTTTATGAACAGTTATCACATTAAAAATGTCTTAAAGGGGTGGTCCATTACAATATCATTTTTGAAGCTTTCGTTTACATGTAATGTAGTTGTGTGAACAACATCTCTGAATGTAATAGGCTCAAAGTTCAATGTAAAAGCAGACATTTACAAAGTTAGTTTAGCAAAGACTACAGCAAACGAAGTTTGGGGGCTACAAAAAAATACATCAGGGTTAGTGAGATCGCCAGTGCTTCAGGTTACACGCATTCACCACATTCATACACTCCGCGCAGCAAAAAGTCATGGCCAGAGGCGCTGTAGTGCTGTAATGTTGCAGAGAAAGCTAAAATGCCCTCCAAACGCTGCTATTTTCATAGAGCTTCTTCTATTTGTATTTGGGCTTACAAAAGCCAGGAGAGAAGTGCTTACAATTTAAATATGATTATGTTCCAGAGAACTGTAAGAATATATATAGCTAGCATTTGACAAAGGAAATCTTCCAGAATCTCTCCCAGTTCAGAGCTGGATTCAGCTAAAAACTCCTCTAACCGACGAAGCTGTAAGTATTTTTATTTGTTAAAATTGATCTATTACAGGCATAGTTTCTAGTGAAAGCGTGAACGTGTCATATTACTTCTGCATGCTTATAACCCAAATATATATGACAGACACTTGTAAAATACAGATTGTATTTTAGAGAGAAGGTGTGAGGTTCAGCTGTGCCATTTTCTGTCTGCTTCAGGCACAAACTGATATGGCTAAAAGCTACTCTGACTGACAGTGTTTACACAGCGCAAAAGAGTGTGCTTGACGGTTTTCCTGGTGACATGGAGCCGATCAGTGAATCACAGCACATAATAGCAGACCAATCAGAGCGTCTTTAGGGCGGGCTTTCCAAGGAACTAGGTAATATGACAGTCGTTTTTATTAGCTGAGTAGCATAATCAAAGTAAGACACAGTTGAAGTCAGAATTATTAGCCCCCTGTTTATTTATTTTTTTTCCAATCTCTGTTTTACGGAGAGAAGATTTTTTTTTCAACTCATTTCAAACATAATAGTTTTATTAACTAATTTCTAATAACTTTTTATCTATAATATTTTTAATATAATATTTTTATCTTTGCCATGGTGACAGTAAATAATATTTGACTATATATTTTTCAAGACACTTCTATACAGCTTAAAGTGACATTTAAAGCCTTAACAAGGTTAATTTGGTTAACTAGGCAGGTTAGGGTAATTAGGCAAGTTATTGTATAACGATGTTTTGTTGTGTAGACTAATCGAAAAAAAAAAAAAAAAAAAAATATATATATATATATATATATATATATATATATATATATATATATATATATATATATATATATATATATATATATATATATATATATATATATATATATATATATATATATATATATATATATATATATATATATATATATATATATATATAGCTTAAAGGGGCTAATAATTTTGACCTTGAAATGGTTTAAAAAATTTAATCTGCTTTTATTCTAGCTGAAATAAAACATATAAGACTTTCTCCAGAAGAAAAAATATTATCAGACATACTGTGAAAATTTCCTTGCTCTGTTAAACATCATTTAAGAAATATTTAAAAAAAAAGAAAAACAAAAATCAAAGTGGGGTTAATAATTCTGACTTTAACCGTATATGAAAAAAGAATGTGAGTTTTTACAAATGAAGCATGAGCGAACATTGCTTGCATCTTATAAACACAACCAAGCCTCAAAAATACACTCTGGACCATCACTTTAAAGGTAACTTGGAAGATTGGATTCTCCTGCTCTTAACCCAGACTGCAGTTATTTGATTAAAAATATACTTTACGGATTAAAAGCTATTTACTGACTTAATATATTTTAAAAGGTAAATTTATTAGTAGATTTATTTGCAAAGCTGAATTGTCTGCAGTCATTACTTCGGAATTTAGTATAACATGATCTTTCAGAAATATTTCTTTTTTGTACATACAAAATTTAATTAGTTTGGAAGCATAAAAATGTCTTTACTGTTTAAAGCAGTGCTAAAAGCAGTTCATCTCATCATTAATCATCAAATTAATCTCAAACATTTGTCTTAAATTGCATTTAAGAAATTTCAGCATTAAATGTAGTTTTTGCCAAAAATGGAAAAGGAGTTCAGAATACATTCAAGCTCAAATTTTACCAAATACCTTAATATGACATTTTAAACAACAGCCAATTTATTTTATCAATGCAATAAATACTGTACCAGTGGGTTTTAGAATTTGTTTTGGACTTTTTTGGGTATGCAGACAAAAATAGTGAGTCATGTTTACAGCAGCATGAAGGACAGTAAAATAATGATAGAATTTTCAATTTTGGGTGAAATGTTCATTTAATGATCATTTCTGCGCCAAAATTAGTTATCGGATTACAATTCAATTCGGTTTTGTCAACTAGAGTCAGAGCCATGTCCCCTTACAACGATTTTATGATAGAACCAATGTTGATGTCACAGGAAATAAACGTTATATGTGTGAGGTGAGTTTTGTCTCTTCAACTCTGACTCCCTGAGGAGCCCAATCTTTTGAAAATCCTCCTCCCGGGAGTTCACCTCCAGTCTCCGCTTGGGCAACTTTGGCGACTATCACTGCAGTCTAGCCCACATGGCGCCACCAGTCTGCAAGCCTAACAAGGTCCCACAGGTCATAAAACATACGGGCCGTGAAAATGATGAGGTTGGTTGAGGGAGTAAGAACAATTCCAGCTATAAATCTGAACTACAGAATAAAAGAGATCAAAGAGAGAGGTTGTTTAATTATTAGTTAATACTGAATTTTGCAGTTAGTAGGGTGCTTTGAGCTACTTACATACAAAAGGAATAGAGTACGAGCCCCATTTGAGATTTGCACTTGGTAAAAAAAAAAAGAAGAAGAAGATGTACTGCAAAATTGCGGCAAGGAAACGTATCTTTCTTTTTAGTTGTCCTCACAGGCTGCATGCAATAACAAAAAGCCTGTCAATTTTGGTCCAGTTCACCAAAAAAAAAACTCTTTTAATCTTTTATTAGTAAATTTAAAGTATACAAAATAATTAGTGCAATTACATTGATTGTTGTGAGTCAATCCTTGTAACAAATCATTTAAAAATTCAGAATCATATTAATTGAATGGTTTGCAGAAAGAGGACATTATATGTGAAATATACCAAATAGAAAAAAAAATGAGTGCTTAAGAATCTAAAAAGCCCAGGATAGAAATGTTGTATATCCTGTATATGTTTCTTAGACTCTCAAAGGAACTATTGACTTGAGCTATATGAATCACCAAGGAACAAAACAATCTTCTGTAATGTGTTACTAGGGTGGTAGTGGTGGTGCAGTTAAACTACATTCAATTCTTGGAAATACCATACCTTTCAGTCTATTTCTATCTTCCCCAGCTAATCAAGCACTGCCTCAGTAAAAATGAACCCACTTAGAACCCAGTAGTAATCCACGCTTGTCTTGATGATTTAAAGTGCATTTACATGACAATGTTGTACTAGGTGGAAAAATGATTCCAAAGTATCTTGAGCAGCACAAACATGCCATGTCACATGCCCATGTCAATAGACACAGAATATGCATCCCAGTTTTGACAAAACCAGTCACATTTAGAGTTTTGTAGTTTGTAATTTAAAAAAACATGGCTTTTCCTACCTTTGCTATGCTGACGCCATCCAACTCTCACATGACTTACCTTCAACTCAATCTCTCCAAAACTGAACTGCTGGTAATCCCAGCCAGCACTAGGCTTAACCACAAATTTATCATTAAGCAAAACACCTACAGTATATGTTAACACCTTCCAAGACTATGGAACAAAGGACTAGTTCTTGATGACAAGCTGAACTCCACAGACCACATAGCTAGAACTGGCAGATCATGCGGATTTGCTGTGCATAACATCGGGAAGATTAGACCCCTCTTATCAGAACATGTTTCTTAACTGCTTGTCCAGGTACTTGTTCTGTCCAGACTGGACTATTGCAATGTTCTCTTGGCTGGCCTCCCAACCAACACCACCAAGCCCCTGCAGCAGATTCAGAATGCAGCAGCAAGACTGGTCTTTATCGAACTGAGGAAAGCATTTGTTAAACCTTTATATATCAGTCTACACCAGACAATCACCCCTCGCATCAAATTCAACATGCTCTCATCTTATTTGCCTACAATATAACTGCTGGTGTCACACCCATATTCTTGAGCACACTCTTTTAGGCTTATATGCCCAGCAGGACTCTCTGTTACCATCCCAAAAGGGCACAAAATAAATTGCAAAGACTTTCATCTTTAGTCTTCCAACTTGGCGAAGGACTTAAATCTCTGGCCATTTTTAATAACATCTGAAGACACTGGATTAACACTTAATCATTTGATTGTCAAACAACAACACTTAATATTTATTTGACCTAGACACTTTCTTATAAACAATCAATGTTTCTGGAAATACTTGTAATTCTATTCATTTTAAATTGTGCAATTTTAATTGTACTTCACACTGGTGAGTGGAATGAACAAACCACTTGTAGGTGACAATCTTTCTTCTATATGCACCAGACGCTTTATTATGAATACTCCATTACAAGAACTTAATAATAATAATAAAATTAATAATAATAATAATTATTATTATTATTATTATTGTTATTAATATTATTCTAATAATAAAAATAATAATTCATTCATTTTCTTTTCGCCTTAGTCCCTTTATTTATTTGGGGTCGTCACAGCAGAATGAACCACCAACTTATCCAGCATATGTTTCACGCAGCGGATGCCCTTCCGCTGCGTACACCCATACACTCCCATTCACACACATACACCAATTTACCATATGTCTTTGGACTTGCGGGGGAAACCAGAGACTGCCGAGGCTCGAACCAGCAATCTTTTTGCTGTGAGACGATCGTGCTACCCACTGCGCCACCGCGACACCCCATAATAATAATTAATTCATTTATTTTTCCTTTGAATTAGTCAGGGGTTGCCACAGCAAAATGAATAGCCAAATTATCCAGCATATATTTTGCAATTGTAAGTGACTTTGGATAAAAGCATCTGCTAAATCGACTTGTCAAAACAGTGCCATTAAAAAGTTTTATATACTCTTCAAATATATGTACAATGTAATGTAATTTCATGCACCTTTTGTAAAGCTGGTTTGGAACAATAATTATTGTAAAAAGCAATATACAAATAAACTTGAACTAAATTATGAACTGAGCAAGTAAAAAAAAGGCAAGCCAGCTCAGCATTTGTGATGCTTTAACTTCTAATGTGCAATAATGGTTATCCTCACTAAACTGTGGAAAGCCAGGCAATTTACAAGGCAAGGTTTAAAAAATAATTTTTTCCACAAATGATCCCTGACTTTATGCTCACCCTGTCACCTTGATAGACCTATGAAAGCTATGAACAAATGTCATATGCTCATAAAAAGATGGTAAAATACCTGTCACAGTACAAACAGCAATGAACCGAGACCCCATTACCTGGTCACTGTCTGGAAAAGGTCAAGAGCCATTTAAAATGCCCAGAAACACACAGAACCTGAGCCCATGCAATAAACATTACTGACCATCGCAGTTTTGGCATGGCTGGATGGCCAAATGTCATTACTGCTGTCAAACACTATAAAGCCTGCTGTAATATGGTGTCTATATAAAAATATATTGCCCTCAGGACTTCAGCGGTACTGGCATTAAAAGACCATTTTCTCAAAGATACTATTAAGGTTCAAATATTTTCTCAACTTAGCTCTCTGATACTTAACATATTCATTAGCCGTATACCATAAAGACAGTAAATTTGAAAGATGGGTTCGGAAATTAATACAGCTTACACCTGACAGTTTCTGAAGGAACATTTTAAGTCGTTAGTGAAAGCTGGCCTCGTGTGACATTAGTCTGATTAATAACTTCAATGGAGGGTTGAGCACAATTCATAATTGATCAGCAAATGCATTATACATTCCGGTCCAATTCTTAAGGTAGCAGACAGCATGAAGAAACGTTTAAGTGCACCTTTAAAATTCTAACTTCACCAATAAAAAAAAATAAAAAATATTAACATTGTTTCTGGCAAAACGTAATCAAATTAATCTCCTCAATTATTTTAAAACCAATTCCAGTTACACCTGAAATATGTGCTTTGGGTTTATTTTCTGTAAGTTTGTCATTACCAGGTTTTTAAGCATAAATGATTGACATGTGTCTTGTTATTGAAAGGCATTTGATAGCACTCTATTGGAAGAACATAGAAAGTCCATCCAATGATCACTGGCTAAAAGATTTGACACATTACATTGCTCTGGAAAGAATCACCTACCGTATAAAGGGAAAATTAAAGGAGACCCATAAAATTTGTGATCTGTTTATACAATTTTTAGAACAAAACCATACAATGGCACAAGCAAATACCTCTTATGATACTGCTCAGTAAAAATTGTGTGATCACTTAGTCATGACAGTGTATGTTTTTAGGTCATTGTAATTTATTAAACTAAGTTAATCATGTTTTAACTTAATTTTTTAAGCAATGCAAGCTGTTTTAAGTCAGTTTAACATAAGTTCAAAGTTAATTTGATTCAGCTTAAAAATTTAAGGCAACCAGGATTTTTTTACATTGTGGTTAATTGATTGATATGTGTATATGAGTATTTTTGTATGTGGAATACAGTATATGTTTTTATTTGCCTTAGCCCATGTATAACAATACCTGTTCAACTGAATTTGGATGCTTTCTGGGAGGAAGGGGGGAAGAGTTAAAATGTAAAAATAAAAAAAAGTGTAATTTTATGTTAATGTTCTAGTTACAATAAAAACTGTAAAAAAAAAAAAAAAAAAAAACATTGGCAAAAATAATGAACTGAATGACATTTTATATTAAATAAAACAATACTTATGCTATAATTCAATATTTTAGAGAATAGGCTGCTAAAATATTTATCTTTATAAAGGTATTTATTTTAACTTCGGTGACGTAGGTATACAGTTTTTTCCAAATTTCTGTTTAATGGAGAGAGATTTTTTTCAACACATTTCTAAACGTAATAGTTTTAATAACTAATTTCTAATAACTGGTTTACTTTATCTTTGCCATGATGAGAGTAAATAATATTTTACTAGATGTTTTCCAAGACACTTCTATACAGCTTAAAGTGATTTTTAAAAGCTTAACTATGTTAATTTAGTTAACTAGGCAGAACAGGGTAATTACTAAAGTTATTGTATAACAATGGTTTGTTCTGCAGACAATCGGGAAAAAAATTAGGTTAAATGGGCTATTAATTTTGACCTTAAAATGTATTTAAAAAAAAGATTAAAACAGCTTTTATTCTAGCTGAAATAAAACAAACAAGACTTTCTCCAGAAGAAAAAAATATTATCAGACATACTGTGAAAATATCTTTGCTTTGTTAAACATTATTTGGGAAATATTTTAAAAAGAATAAAAAATTCAAAGGGGTGGCTAATAATTCTGACTTTAACTGTATATCTGTGTTACATCACAATCTCCACGCCAGATAAATAAGATCCAGCCTCGGACGGCAGATCTGAAATGTCAGTTTCTCCAGGTATTTGGACAACAACTCAGCAGAGTTTCCAATACCCAAACCTGTTAACCAGTATTAAACTGAATTAACAGTTGACTATCAATGTAGGAGTTAACTGTGGAAGGAAACCAGAGAATAGCAAAAGCAGGAGACAAAGTGATGATAATAAAAGAGCAAGGTTTATGGAATAATCTTAGTTGCATGTGTTTCGATGCGCTCCCATACTTCGTCTGAGCAGCACAAACATAACAAAAGTTATTATACATCAGGCCAAATCAAATAGACACCATAGACAAGCGATTAATCAGCAATATTTCTCTCCATAGATATTTATAATTTGCATTCACTATTAACAAGCAGGGGAGTTCTCGAGACATACCTGAGCTCAAACTTCCCTCTCACCCTGCAAATAGGAGGGAGCCCCGGGCTTGAGGACCTCATGAGCTGAGGGCTCTCTCCCAGGACAGCATGCCAAACACGCTTTATAATCAATCATAAGCTGAGTGTGAACTCTTGAAATAAAATAAACGATAAACATAAATGAATTAAAAATATGAATCAAATAAATGGATTATTTTCCCAGAAATTGATATGCAGCTGGAAGGGCATCCGCTGCGTAAAACATGTGCTGGATAAGTTGGCGGTTCATTCCACTGTGGCGAATTGAATAACCAAGATTTATAAATTATACTATAACCATAACTAAAAAGATGCAAAACAAATAATAGAAAATAACAAAAACATAATATATTGTAATTTAGACTTGATTTCATTTAAAGCACACACAGGTTATCACAAATTTCAGAATCTACATCTACATATTTTGAATTCATGAGGGAATAAAAAGGCATAATTAGTGAAAATATATTACATAATTATTGCTTTGGACTGTTCCATCTTCGAATCACAATCCATTTTTACATTTATGGTCATTTCTTTTAAACATCTGATTACACTTTAAACTGAAGGAGAGCAAATTCTTCAATTTAAAACCCTTTAAATATAGGTAGACATTTAGGACATTGATACACAATATTAGAAATTATTCTTCTAAATTATTAGTTTTACTAATCAAATGTTGACATTTCAACATTGGCATTATCTCAAACAAACAAACCCATAAACACAAATTCAATTACACTTATCTAAACTCTCTCCTCACAGTCCATTTGCTCACCTGTACTCTTCCTCTTAGCCAGATCAGAAAGTTCAGCTTCATTAGAAACTGAATGTGGCTTGTTAATGTGAAACTCAGTTAGTGGAAACAGACTGCGGGTCTCGGCAGAGTTGCCACTTCCACAAACACTAAATCACCTCATTGAAAGCTTGCCAGTTGTTCAGCAGTGAGAGACATCAGGGAGAGCAGCGAGAGAAAGAGGAGTAAAACAACGTGCCATGTTTTCTGATTTACGTGTTAATGTGATTGCCCATTGCTGTCTCTGCCCGTGAACAGAAAACCGAGAGTAACCGTACACTATTAGTGCTTGAGAGAGAGAGAAAGAAATGTGGGTGGGTGGAATAATGGAGTCTATACAGTATAACCTGAAAGGGCGATTGATGGTCATAGCGATTAAGATGCAATAACACTTGTCCCTTTAATGCATAAAAGCATAAATGAAGAAACAGAGACACTCACACACACATAGTAATTCCCTGTAATTCTCATTCAGAGAAATCAAAGTAATATCAAATAGGGAAGAGTATAGCAGAGAGAAAACAAAGATGGAGAAAAAGGAAAAGTGATATGAAAAGACAGCATGAAATGAGGTGGATTGGCATGACAAATTCAGCTCTTGGATCTCATCAGCTCACCTCTTGACTTTAAATTGACAAACAATTTGTTTAGGAATTTGCAGAAGTGAACCGTAAACCTTGCAGTTGGTTGGCAAACTGCAAAATTCCACTTGTCAAATAAAGAACAACTTAACAGGTTTATGAGGTTTTGCTTGATAATGCTTTAACAGATTTGGCAACAACTTCAAATCTTAGAAATGTTGAGTAAAAAATAACCTTGAAAATACAATTCCAGCCATTGGAGCAGCTGCTTTGACAGATAAAAGCATCACAGTTTCCAACAAAACATTGCAATTGAACATTTCACATCAAAATCAATGTACAGTACTTTATAAATGCTTTAGTGCACATACACTATTTAAATACTCCTTATTTCTCTGTGTTTATATAAGAAGTTTAATATCATCATAGAGCTGTAAAACAGGTTACACTTGTGCAGTCAATGGATCATGCTTGTGTCAATTTAGGCCATGCAGAAATTCATACAAGACAAAATCAAACACTAACTTTTGATCCATGAACGTGACTTCCTTAATGCATGTGACTTCACAGACTGCAGTGTTTCAAACATGGAAGATGAAAAAAGTATTTGAAAAGCTCTGAAACTGTCAGTTTTTCATTCATTCATTAATCATTCATTTCCCTTCGGTTTGGTCTCTATGTCAGTGGTTGCCACAGCAGAATGAACCGCCAACTATTCCAGCATATGTTGTTTTTACGCTGCAGATGCCCTTCCAGCCGCAACCCAGTACTGGGAAACACCCATACACACTCATTTACACACACTCATACTCTTACACTACGGCCACTTTAGTTTATTCAATTCACCTATACCGGATTTCTTTGGATTGTGGGGGAAACAGGAGCACCTGGAGGAAACCCACATGAACACAGAGAGAACATGCAAACTCCACACATAAATGTCAACTGGCCCAGTCGGAACATGAACCAGCAACCTTCTTGCTTTAAGGCCACAGTGTGAAACACTGAGCCACCATGCCGTCCGATCTGTTTTTTCTACAATTACATTGAATTTAAAACTGCCTGAAAATGTTAAAATCTTAGAAACAAAGCTGTGTTTTATGACACTTCATCAGCTAACATTTTATTTTGATGGTCCCGCAATAGACATTCTACTGACTGTAGCACATGTGAGCTAAAGAGGACATTGTCTAGGGAGCTTATGAATTGCAAACTTGGATTTCAAAATATAAAAGATAAAATAAATGGTAACACTTTAAAATAATGTTACATTAGTTAATGTCAGTTATATGTATTTACTAACATGAACAAACTATTAGCAATACATTTAATATGGTGTTTATTCATCTTTGTTAACCTTAGTTAATGTTATTTAAGATAATTACTGTTAGTTCACATTAACTCATGGTGAATTATCTAATGTTGACAAGCACAACTTTAATATTGAATTTTAATATTGCATTAGTTAATGTTGAACTATAATTAACCCCTTCGGACTCTCAACGGACATGTCAGCCCATGTTTTTTTGTGTTTCCTGAGCATTTCATCTAATTTAATGCCTACAGTCCATGAGAGTGAACAACTGTCATCCAATTAAATGGTGGTGAGACTCACCATGTTGTAATTTGAAAAAATCCACTACACTGGAAAGCAGCATGATTTTTTTTACCCCTTCCCCTGATTGGGTATTCGAGCCCACAACATTCTGTCACTCGATGACACATGAATACCCGGTCAGAAAAGTCTAGTGGCTGGGAAGGATCTTTTTATAGTGTCTGGCATAATGTTACTGTTATTTTGGTGTGTTAACATAGATGAATATGGCCACAGTGTAAATGCACAGTACAGATACGATCTTATTGCCACATTAGATCTATATGATAACATGATATCATTGCCTTCAGTGATTTCCTGAAGATAAATACCAAAAAATAATGCAACTGGAATAACTACAACAGTCACAATCGTCAATCTCATTTGAAGCAAGAGTTTGCAATGACATATGATGTTGTGTGCAGGTGTTGTAGTGGTGTCCCATTTCTTAGGGGTAAATTTTGAATCCCTTCCCCTTCACACTCTGTTTCAAGGGCCAAGGGAAATGGGAAGGGGTACAAAAAAGAATTGGGATTGGGCCTTAGTGTGTACTTACTGTACAGTACAAAAGATAGCATGGATACATAAGGCAACTACATAGGTTAAGATTAAGGTTAGGTTCAGGGATATTCAGTTATCGCCCAGTATCTGTTATGACATGTGAAACAGGACTATTTCTATAATTGTTTATATAATTTTTTTCTCATCTGGAGTACATACAAAAAAAAAAAAGGGGGGGGGGTTTGGGGGGGTCAAAAAACTGAAAATATCCCTTATTATGGTTTCACCATTGTGTCCTTCTGAACCTGCATGAGTTTCTTTCTTCTACAGAACAGAAGCTAATTTAGATGTTACCACACTTTTTTAGGTTACCTCCCGCAACTTTATTTGCAGTGCGCCTACCTTTAGCAACAGCCTTTGTGTCAGCAGTGCGTCTCAGAGGCTGTCTAGGTAGGCAGCTCACTGGCTCTTCACAACAAAGCTAATGAGATTTCATCCAGCGCATCCTCCTGCAGAAAAGGTTTCAGTGCGGCATTCAGCACTCCTACCAGCATCTTCAGCACCAAGGACAGCGAAAACACATGCGACTCAAAGGCACAAACTAGTCATCACAAACAGCTCCATCTACACAGAGTTCATCAGGGAGAACTAAATAAGACATTCACGCAGCCTTGAACAGTGTACTGGCAAAAAAGTAGAAAGTTTAATGCAGTTTCTCTCTCTCTTGCTGTCATGCAGACTTAGATTAACCTTGGCCACTGACATCCTGTGGCAGCTCACAAACGACTTCCTTTCTCCTGCTGCAACTCAACAGCACCTGCACCTACATATATGACTCTTTTATATGACACTGCTCCCACACACTGTCACGGCCCCCGCAAGCACAACTCGCTTCACTTTAATGCAATTAAAACATCAAAAAGCATATAAAGCATTTTGCATACCAAGCATTTCGGTTCAGTTTGATTTTCAAGGACATTATAAGCTATTTTTTTAGCTTTTTTTTGTAGCAAGGCCACATTCACACATGAGAGAAATACAGTTGACAGTTCAGCACCTGAGTCATTATTATGGCTACATTTACACATGTTGTTAATGCGAGTTACTAATGCAATCTACAAATTAGATCATTCATTCATTAATTTACCATCGGGTTAGTCTTTTTATATATCAGCGGTCACCACAGCGGAATGAACCGCAAATTTATCCAGCATATGTTTTACACGGCGGATGCCCTTTCAGCTGCAACCCATTACTGGGAAACATCCATGCACACTCATTCACACTCATACTACGACCAATTTACCCAATTCACCTATAGCGCATGTCTTTGGACTGTGGGGGAAACTGGAGCACCCGGAGGAAACCCACATCAACACGGAGAGAACATGCAAACCCCACACAGAAATGTCAACTGATACAGCCGGGACTCATACCAGTGACCTTCTTGCTGTGGCACAACAGTGCTAACCACTGAGCCACCGTGTCGCCCATAAATAAAATTATCCACACATAATTTTTTACGATTAATAAGTAGAGAAGCTCTGCTGCGTGAACAAACTGTAAAACAGCTTTTCTCATCAACACCATGTTTTGGGTTGTTGTCATTGTATATTACAAGAGTATAAAATGAAAATATGTAGATTTGTATCAGTACTGTTTTTAGGCTAGGGAGTCACTTGCCTATGCTGCCACAAGCCACATTTTCACAATATTTGCTTTTTATGACCTTACAACTTTTAGTTAAATCATTTTTTGGCATTTCTATATCTAGTTTTAGTTTTAGCTTAATACTGTTGTGCTCTTATCTTGGCACTATTTGTGCACTAAGTGTCTGTGGAGGCATAAATAAGGCACACAACAACTTAAATCCATGCAAAACGTCACCCAAAAAACACTTTAAGGGCAGCGGGGTAATGCTCTCGCCCAGTACAAAAGGGTTTCTCAACTATCCACACTGAAACCTGCAAGTGAACTAACTTCCCACGTGATGACAAAACAGCATGGGATTGGTTAATGCACAATTGTGAATAAACGTAAAGTAGCTGCAGATAATAAAAGTCCTCTTTTCTTTTAATTACTAAACACCATAGATATTTACATTAGATGTTGCCTACGCTATTATTGTCTATTGGAAGGAATGCGTCAACAGAGCTGCCATTTTACAGGGTAGCGCTCCTTTGAAATGAATGTGGCACCAAGGTGCAGTGGAGGACTGGCCGTCCAGAGCCAGAGATATATACACATAGATTCATATATCTATGATCGGGAGTTTTCCCGGTGGTCAGTACGCAAATCATCATATCACTTTTATACATTGATGGATAAGTGAGCGCTTGGGCATTGCTGACAAAGAGCGAGTTGTTTGTGAATGAATCCCCGTTATAAACGACTCATTCACTTAGCCGAGAATAAAACAAGTTTCTGGCACAGCAGTATCTTGTTGTCATATCTCATTTACATTGTTTGCTTATTTCATTCAACAAAACTAGCATAAGCCGAGTATTTAGTGCGAATTGATGCTACTTTGCCTTATGATTAGTACAGTAACAGACTGTTAGTATAGTATCGTCAATATTTGTTTAGCACAAAAGTCCCTAACATACAAAACGTAAAAAACTAAATCTTACATATGAAATGTTCTGCTTTTATGCTTTGTCTGCTCATTTCTACATTCGTACACAGCGCTAAAGTCCAGCATCTTCAGATTGGCTTTAGTCTTGACTAAGTGCGGTTGAATTACATTTGTCCTGGCAGCCCTGTACAAATGTGGCGGCGCTATTGACACATGGTCAGGGTCCGTATGTGATATCTAGTATATATATCTATGACTAAACACTACAACAATACATTAGTGAAACATAGTTAGTACATTATCTAGCACAAAGTTACACTAAATGAAAATAAAAATATAATTAATTTATGCTTTATTTAATTTCAATTTCATTTATTTTAACATTTATTATAATGATTAATTTAACAATATTTTGTTTACTTTTCAATTAACCAAACTAAGGTTAATTAAACTACTACTAAAATACATTTTCATGTGTTTTTGTTATTTTATTAATTTTTAAATGTCAAAAATGTTTTTAGATATTTAACTTTTTCATCCATTCATTCATTTTCTTTCGGCTTAATCTTTATTACAGAAGTTGCCACAGCGGATAGAACCGCCTATTATTCTAGCATATGTTTTAGGCAGTGGATACCCTTCCAGCTGTAACCCAGTACTGGAAAACACCCATAGACACTCATTTACATTTAGTTTATTCACCTATAGCGCATGTCTTTGGACTGTGGGGGAAACCGAAGCACTCGGAGGAAACCCACGCCAACACGGGGAGAACATGCAAACTCCACACAGAAATGCCAATCGACCCAGCCGGGGCTCGAACCAGTGACCTTCTTGCTGTGAGGCGATCATGCTACCCACACTGCGCCACCGTGACACCCTATTTTATTTCGATTAACAAAAGTTACAGATTTTTGCTTTAAGCTTTCGCTTTTAGTAAACTATATTAACTCTACTGGACCACCCTTTAAGTTAAATAAGACCAACATACATGCACAACGCTTATCTTAAACTTACATAAAGAATCAACTAAGTAGTTAAAAAAGTATTTTTCCCCCCAAGCTGATGTCTTATCTGTGCTACGGTACCACTGCCACTGGTGCCACATGAAAATAAATAGGTGCATGACACACTTCACACTGCTGTCTGTAATCTGGACTGTGCTTGCGGTGCCATGTGTGTGTGTGTGTGTGTGTGTGTGTGT
This sequence comes from Danio aesculapii, assembly GCF_903798145.1. Classification (NCBI taxonomy): domain Eukaryota; kingdom Metazoa; phylum Chordata; class Actinopteri; order Cypriniformes; family Danionidae; genus Danio; species Danio aesculapii. The sequence goes on along the minus strand of NC_079443.1, from coordinate 29,612,502 downwards.
GTGTGTGTGTGTATAATAAGAGCTCAGTTTCTCAGCAGTGTGAGGGGGGAGATGTACCCTAAAGCCTCATGTCATCCGATCAGTCATCTTCTCTCCATTCATCATGCAGTCTCTCTCTCTCTCTCTCTCTCTCTCTCTCTCTCTCTCTCTGAAACTGGGAGTTCTTTGCCTATGGGAGTCACACAGAAACTTGATTAAGAAATATGGCCACTGCATTTGCCACCAGAATCTCTACATGAGGATCAGTTTCTGCCCGCAGCAAAAATCAAATAAAAATCTTCTCTTTATTTTATATTTATTAAACATTCAAAGTTGATATGCATAACTCTGATAATTCAATCAGTTCAATCCTGTAATACTGCACCATCACCATCAACAACAATACATACTTCTAGGTAAACTGACTGATGTTAAATAACTAAATAAATATTATTATTATTATTATTATTATTATTATTTTTAGTAGTAGTAGTAGTAGTAGTAGTAGAAGTAGTAGTAGTAGTAGTAGTAGAAATAGTAGTAATCATAGTAGTAGTCGTAGTAGTCATAGACGTAGTAGTTTTGGTTGTACTAGTTAGTTTGGTTGTAGTAGTAGTATTAGTAGTAGTCGTAATCGTATTGGTTGTAGTAGTAGTAGTAGCAGTAGTAGTAGTCGTAGTAGTAGTAGTAAAAGTAGTAGTAGTAGTAGTCGTAGTAGTAGTAGTGGTAGTAGTAGAAGTAGTATTATTATTAGTAGAAGTCATAGTAGTAGTGGTCGTAGTTGTAGTAGTAGTAGTAGTAGTAGTAGTAGTAGTAGTAGTAGTAGTAAAAGTAGTAGTAGTAGTAGTAGAAGTAGTATTATTATTAGTAGAAGTCGTAGTAGTAGTAGTCGTAGTCATAGTAGTAGTAGTAGTAGTAGTCGTCGTAGTAGCAGTAGTCGTAGTTGTTGTAGTAGTAGTAAAAGTAGTAGTAGTAGTAGTAGGAGTAGAAGTAGTATTATTATTAGTAGAAGTCGTAGTAGTCGTAGTCATAGTAGCTGTTGTAGTAGTAGTAGTAGTCGTAGTAGCAGTAGTTGTAATTGTAGTAGTAGTAGTAAAAGTAGTAGTAGTAGTAGTAGTAATAGTAGTAGTAGAAGTAGTATTATTATTAGTAGTAGTCGTAGTAGTAGTAGTGGTAGTAGTAGAAGTAGTAGTCGTAGTAGTAGTAGTGGTAGTAGTAGAAGTAGTAGTCGTAGTAGTAGTTGTCATAGTATATATGCGGCACAGTGGCACAGTGGATAACACCGTCGCCTCACAGCAAGAACGTCGCTGGTTCGAGCCCTGGCTGAGTCAGTTGGCATTTCTGCGTTGAGTTTGTATATTCTCGCCATGTTCATGTGGGTTTCCTCCAGGTGCTTTGGTTTCCCTCACAGTCCAAAGACATGCACTATAGGTGAATTGTTTAAGCTAAATTACCCATAGTGTATGTGTGTATGTCCCCAACAAAGTGTGGCTAAATATCAACTTCAATATAAACGGCCCTGGGAGTAAGTAGTCGATATACATTATTTTAAATAGAAATTGAATATGGTAGAGTATTATCTATAAATTAAATTGTGAATTAATTAGTTCATATTCATTAATTCACTGATTCATTTTCTTTATGGCATTGTCCCTTTATTAATCTGGGGTCGCCACAGCGGAATGAACCACCAACTTATCTAGCATATGTTCTACACATCGGATGACCTTCCAGCTGCATCCCTGGGAAATTAGTTTATATTACATTATTAAAATAACTCATTTTATTTTGTTTTTTGTCATGTTTTAAATGTTTTTAATTTTGTCATGTTTTTTTTTTATTAATGTACCAACAATAAACAGCATAGTGTTATATAAATTACTTGATGGGAAAAGGGGTTTGATTATTCTTTATTATTATTGTTATTCACAGTAATTTTAATAATAAATAAATGTAAAAAATAATAATAAATGACAATAACACATTATAATTGTGACTTTATATATTAAACTGTGACTATTTAAAAATTTTGAATTGACACTTTTTAATTATTTGGTTGTCTGGCACATTTCTTCTTACATTTCACTTTAAAGTCTTAATCTTATATCACATTCTAGAATTAAACATAACATAAGCAGTTCTGTAACATGACATATTTCATGCTGGTCATTTGTAAAGAGACCTTTAGAGGAAGACATTTATCTGTAACTCACCCAAGCAATTTTACTGTTCAGAAGAGCAGCTGAACTTTAACCCGTGGCCTATCAGATTTCTCTACCACAAGATTAGGTTGCAATAAACATATGCTTTATGTTTTTTTTTTTTTCTTTTTTACAACATTTACCACAGCTCACAATTGATTATATATTGCCTGATTCCAAAATGTCAGACGGACAGCAAGTATTCAATTACAGTGTAATGTACGAGGCTTCTTTGTTTCCCCCCTCAAAGAACCTTTAACTGGGCCGTATTTACAGACCGGCTGCGGTAGTGATTTATAAACGTCTAATTATTGAGCATGTAATCATTAGATTATATTTGAGCGGGTCATTAGTCATGGTCGACCAGTCCACTGTTTGTTGGCAACAGCAGATCAATAGTACAGTTTGTCTTATAACCATTTCTGTGTGCTGTCACCACATAAACGCTGATATACTGTGACATCCTGCTCTTGACCTCTGTTTGAGGAAAAGCTGGTAATGCAATCATACCAGATCCGGTTTTCAGTGTTTGGATGCTGCACATCACAAACATACATGTGCATCTGTGGACTGACCGTTCCTGCAGCTTGTTCCTGTCAGCAACTTTGTATCGCAAAGTTTATTTATTTTTTTACTTTTTATTTGTGATTTTTACTTTTTTTTTTTACAGAATAATCCCTTCCCAAACAATTTAACCCAATACAAATGAGGGAATAAAATAATAATATAAAAATGTAAAATAAAATAAACAAAATAACACAACATAAATAAATAATTAAAGTGTACTGCCATCATACATACCTTTCAGGTGACACATTTGTACATCAAGTTACATTGTGTTACATTGGAGTTACCTCAAACTATGTAACGCAGGATTTTAAAAAGGAAATATTATTATTATTATTATTATTATTATTATTATTATTATTATTATTATTATTATTATTATCATTATAATTAGTATTATTATTATTCATTCATTCATTCATTTTCTTTTCGGCTTAGTCCCTTTATTAATCTGGGGTCGCCACAGCAGAATGAACCACCAACTTACCCAGCATTTGTTTTATGCAGCGAATGCCCTTCCAGCTGCAACCTATCACTGGGAAACACATACACACTTATTCACACACACATACACTAGGGACAATTTAGCCTACCCAATAGTCCTTTGGACTGTGGGGGAAACCGGAGAACCCAGAGGAAACCCACGCGAATGCAGGGAGAACATACAAACTCCACACAGAAACGCCAACTGAACCAGCCGAGGCTCGAACCAGTGACCTTCTTGCTGTGAGGCGACAGCTCTACCTACTGCGCCACTGCGTCACCCCATTATTATTATTATTATTATTTATTTATTTTTTTTATTATTATTATTAAAAAGAACAAATTTGAGCAAATATGGCTTTTGTACAGTTTTTTTTGTTTGTTTTTTTGAATAGTTAGTGATATCCACCTTAAGAAAATGGATATCTTCTCAAGTGAAGTGTCTTTGTGATAACACAAGGAAACATTTTTTTTTTTGTTGTTGTTGTTGTTTTAAATTCAATTCAATTCACCTTTATTTGTATAGCGCTTATACAATGTAGATTGTGTCAAAGCAGCTTCACATAAAAGGTCACAGTAAATAGGAACAGTGTAGTTCAGTTTGTAGTGTTTAAATCCCAGGTTCTGCAGGTTGCAATGTCCCGAATCTTCATTGCCAATCTTAAGCCAATTGTAATAATTTGTTTTGGTTCAATTTGGAATTTCCCAAGTCAACGTAGAGCACGGAGGATCAAAACGATCGCTCCAATTTGGCCCCCCCCAAACCACAAGGAAACATGTGTATTGGTTAAAATATTGTTTTTGCTGTGAAACAAGGAATTTTCAGTCTATTCTTATTTTTTATTACCATCTAAGTAAACTAACTGAACTTGACAGGCGGTGGAAAAGATTAGCTTTGACGTTTTGTTCCACTGGAGTTTGGAAGGTGTGACTTGCCTGGACTGACCAAATTTAGACATGTGAATGTGTGATTTCTCCCAAATAAAATTTAGACATGTGAATGTGTGACTTCTGACACAACATTTTAGACCAACACCTTTGTATCATTTACAGTACTTGTGGAAACTAAATTAACAGAATATATAAATTATATTGAAAAAGCATAATTTGCAATATCTTTGACAAAGAAAAGATGTCCCATATTTCGATTTGCATCAAATAAAATGTACAAAAAAACATTATTTTCAAGTTTGCAAATAAATAAATACATTTTCAATTAAATTAAATAATTATAAATAAAATAGTGTAATGAAGGTCAAAATGTTTCATTGTCAATCAGTGTAACGGTTATATTTGTGTAAAAATTAAACAACATACTTATTCTGACTTAACTGTAGACAGACAGACACAGAGTTGATGCTTGAAAAGATCTAACAAGACATTTCATGCAGTATATTAATGATTTTACAGTATAATAATGTTAAATCTACAGTATTAGGATGTGAAAACCATATACTGCAGCATAATTTACTTTGGAAAAGGCTTAAATGGAGTTTGACAGCTGGCATTTGATTGTTTCTTCATTTTTTTGGGTAAGAATTTATTTTAATGGTCCTCATTGCACATTTTATTGACTAAAAGTTGCATTGCAGCTACATGCCAATTACTTCTTATTTGTGTATCAGTAGACTATCAGCTTAATATCTGCTGATACTGCTCCTTCAACAGATATTTAACTGACTTACACTAACCTTAACCCTAAACCCAACCTAACTTAGCCTGCTTATAATCTAATGAGAATTAGTTGGCATGTAGATGCAATGGAACTTAAATTCAACAAAATGCGTTAATGGGACCATCAAAATAAAGTGATACTTTTTGTCATCATTATGGTTTTATGTTACATCTTATGTTGGTAAGAATATAACACTCATTGTACTAATTTAGTGTCATGGTAGTGCTTTATATTTGTGTGCATGACACTGTTCCCTTAAATATGTCAATATTTTACATATTCACATGAGCAGGTTTTGATGAACTTTACTGGTGTAGAGAAAGTAACAACAATGAATCAGTGTTTTAAGGTGGTCATCAGTATTCATTCATTCATTTTCCTTCAGCTTAGTCCCTTTATTAATCAGAGGTCGCCACAGTGGAATGAATCGCCAACTTATCAAGCATATGTTTTATGCAGTGGATGCCCTTCCAGCTGCAAACCAGTGCTGGGAAAGATCAATACACACTCATTCACACACATACACTACGGCCAATTTAGTTCATTTAATTCACCTATAGCGCATGTCTTTGGACAGTGGGTGAAACCAGAGCACATGGAGGAAACCCACGCGAACATAACATGCAAACTCCACACAAAAATGCCTCAAACCAGCGGCCTTCTTGCTGTGAGGTGAAAGTAGTAACCACTGAGTCACCGTGTTGCCCGGTCATCAGTATAGTAAACATATAAATACACAAAACAGATGGCAGTTAGATGATAGATATTTCCACTGTAAATGTAAAGGTATAGTTCACCCAAAAATAAAAATTCTGTCATTATTTTCTCGCCATCTACTTGTTCCAGTCCTGTTTGAGATTGTTTTTCTTTCTGTTTGAGAATGTTGCACTGTATGACTTTCACAGTATTTATTACCTACAGTGGATGTCGAAGGCAGTGGCTTATTTTGTGTTCAGACTTGGAACCATTTGAGGGTACAAAAATAAGGAATAAATTCTCATTTTTGAGTCAACTATATCTATAAGTTCAATCCATTAAACCTTTGCCATAAATGTTGCCTTCCTTCTTTTTCCCCGCCCTCCACAGTCTACCATTATTTTACATCTCTGACTTGATGTCACGTTTTTCATTTCAGTTCATGTCCAGCTCTGCCTAAATCTTCCTTTGCTCTTGTCTGCTCTCAAACACATTTCTCCCTCTTCCGCTCACGTCTCCACATCACTCTCTGTCAGAACTGAAAGTTGATTCACCTCCTCCAAAATCACTCATTCTCCTCTCGCTCTCTTGCTCCGCAAAAGACAAGAAGCCGAGAGAAGCCCTGACAGCTTGAGACGGGAGATCAGAGTCTTCACATCCACACAATATCTTCCCCATACAACCTCTCTGTCACTGGACGCCCCAAATAGCACATAAAACCACTCAGCTGAGGAGAAATAAACTAACAACGGATGCAGCAAAAACAAGGTGTCAAGGGAAATGGTTTCATCAAGTCTAGCTCATAAAAAGGGAATTTATGGACGCAAGGGCTTTTTTTGCACTGCCAGCGGTCTCCCTGTGATCGTACGGACCCCCAATACTGACCGGACGGCCTGTTTGTGAGATCACTGGGGCTGTAATCAAGGCCAGGGTCATAACTCATGGAGTCGCACAAAGAGAAAATACAGCTGAATCCAGTAAAAAATATATAGAAAGGGAAAAATCATATATAGCTCAACTGCAAATCATTTTCACATGAACTTTGAGTCCTATTAACAAAAAAGACCTGCAATTCCTAGCTTTTGATTCTTTCCTGATGTTCCTGTGGTTTTTGGTGATGTTTGGATAAATATTTTTACTCTTTTCAAGTTTAAAAGTTTTATTTCTGTCAGATAAAAGCATTTGTTTGTGTTAAATGTCATGCAAATGCTTTAGTCAAGCTAAAATGCCAGTCCATTCTTTATCTATTAATTTTGTTTTTTCAAAGTAAGATAAATAATTTTATTTAAAGTTGGCTTTGTTCAGCGTGTTTGTGTGCACTGTATATAGAGTTATTCTTCTTTAACTCATAATAGACTAGACTAATAATATGGATCTGCAAGTTTTGTCTGTATCACCAGAATATGACACACTGCTTCCCCAAACACTAGTGTTCTGATTTATTGAAGTAATTAGTAAAAACGTAAGCACTGGGCATATGAAATGAGACTGGCTTTACAAAGGTTAAGAAAATCTCTTGTGAATCTATGCAGGGGTAAATATTGCCTCTTCATTTGTGTTCATTTGTGACCCTGTTGCATACTACAAAAGAAGCGCTGCAGTTGTGTTATTCTGAACAGTTTTGATAAGCCTCAAAGCGAGAGCTGCCAGTACACAGGAAATCCCACCTCTGTGGTCTTCACACCTTTAGTGAGGAACACACACATGCGACTTCTGCATGCAGGGTCACATCCAATCAAGTCAGAGGGTGTTTGAATCTCAGCCCCTCCAGGCCTAATATGCTGCTTCTTATTGATTGGACATTTCACCCAGTCAGACGGACACAACATGGAAGAAACACATTAGTCTCTGCTGGTGATCAATTGGTCAGGACCAGATGGGTTCACTTTGGAATGTCAGCTGCCACAAAAAAAAAAAAAAAAAAAAAAAAAAAAAAAAAAAAAAAATATATATATATATATATATATATATATATATATATATATATATATATATATATATATATATATATATATATATATAAATACACATACACAGTGCTCAGCTTGTACACCCCTCACAAATTTATCTTTTAAGTTCATATTCTTGTTAAGAAGCTATACAATATTATATTTGTGCATATACATTAGATTAGTCAGTACTGAAGACAAATCTGAAGCTTATTTAACAAAATAGAATAAATAATGGTAAAAAAAACAGCACACCTAAATTTATAAGTTATAGAAAATACAACTTTAAAAAGAGGAAAAATCAAGAAGCAAAAGAAATTGAAAAATTTAGATGAAATTTTGTAGGATTGTAATTTTTTTTTTTTTGCAATATTTTACTTGATTTTAATTTAATTATCTTTTAATTTCTAAAATGTTTGGTGACTGAAATATTATTTTAATAAATATTTCTGTTTAATAAATCTGTTTTGTTTAAATGCACCAAAATACATTGCGTATTTTCACTGAGAATTGGAAAAAAAAAAAATTATTTTCAAAATAGGCTGTACTCAATTATGCTGAGCACTGTATGTATAAACAGTTGAGGTCAGAATTATTAGGCCCCCTGTTTATTTTCTTTCCCAATTTCTGTTCAACTGAGAGAAGATTGTTTTCAACACATTTCTAAACATAATAGTTTTAATAACTTATCCATAATAACTGATTTATTTTATCTTTGCCATGATGACAGTAAATAATATTTGACTAGATATTTTTCAAGACACTTCTATACAGCTTAATGTGACATTTAAAGGCTTAACTAGGTTAATTAGGTTAACTAGGCAGGTTAGGGTATTTAGGCAAGTTATTGTAAAATGATAGTTTGTTCTGTAGACTATCGGAGGAAAAAAAGCTTAAATGGGCTAATAATTTTGTCCCTAAAAGGTTTTAAAAAATTTAAAACTGCTTTTATTCTAGCCGAAATAAAACAAATAAAACTTTCTCCAGAAGAAAAAAATATTATCAGACATACTGTAAAAATTTCCTTCCTCTGCTAAACATCATTTGGGAAATATTAAAAAAAGAAAAAAAAAATTCGAAGGGGGGCTAATAATTCTGACTTCAACTGTATATGAATGAGATCATTCCTTCTTTACTACTGGTTATAGCAAGATGTAAACATGAATTAACATCTCACATTTCATGTAATCCCACCCAAACAGTGTTAAAACCATGAAAAGTCTTTCCGAGTCCACAGGATAGTTTTTCAGTAGAGGAATTAATTCTAGAGAATTACTAATATATAATTAATAATTTTAAAATGTACAAATTAGTGTAAATTAAATTTAGATATTTAAGTAAAAACTGCTTTATGTACCATACAATTACTTCAATTTACATCTTAAATGTTGACTATATTAAAATAAATAGCTGAGTTTATTAGTTTGAGGTATGTTGTTAAGTGTGGCCTAGTAATATAATGTTATAGTAATTTAACACAGCTCTCAACATAGTTTACAACATATGTTTGTATTGTAATTGTAAATACAATTTGATTATTTAAAGACAGAGCCACAATTTGTGTATTAAAACACTGTTTAGTTTTTCCCCTCTGTACCAAAAAAAAAAAAAAAGATTTCTGTGTGCTGTTTCACTGCATGTTGCTGTGATGAATATTGCAGTTATATCTCAATTTCTCTTTGCCATCTCTGTGTGACGGTAAAGAGAAGAGACTGTGTATCAAGTTGTGTTGAGTTAAGCAAAATACAAGAAAACACTTCAGTATAATGTCAGAGTTCAGTCTTGAGTGAACAACCCAGCATCTGTGTACAACAGGGTACAGAACAGTAATAAAGTGATTTAGTGTTCACTTGCCTATTTATGTAGAAACAAGTGTGTAAACTTTATATGTAAATATGGTAACACTTTATTTTGATGGTCCATTTGAGTATTAGAAGACTGTCTGCTTAATATCTGTTAATGCTGACATTTAACAGTCCTTCAACAGACATTTAACTGACTATTAGAAACTTTGCAAGTACATGTCAACTTACACTAATCCTAACCCCAACCCCAACCTAACAGTCTACTTATAATTTAATGAGAAATAGTTGCAATCTAATTTAAATTCAACAAACGGACCATCAAAATAAAATGTGACCGTTACAGCCTGATCTCACGAGAAAACGTAAGTATTTTACGTTTTGTCAGTTTAGTGGCTAATTCGTACGAATTCGTACGAGTTCAGTCTTACGAAATTGTACGATTTTAAGGAGGCGTGTCACCTAACCCCACCCCTAAACCCAACCGTCATTGGGGGATGAGCAAATCGTACAAAATCGTTCGAATTAGATTGTACGAATTCATACGAATTAGCCACTAAATCAAAAAGTTATGAATTGCCGTGAGATTGTGTTGGACCGTTAATATTATCATAGATACCACAGACTTGAGCTTTATCAAATTAATAAATTGTTGTATTTGATTGAAGCCAAGTTGCAATTTTGCCTAAATCTTAACTCAATGTTTAGTACTGTATATTAGTTTTATTACACTCCTGCCCTAAACTGAACTCTTAAGACTCTTAAACATATTGAATTTGCTTACTAAATAATAAAACCATAATGAAAATACAGGAGTTATTTTTTCTTAATGTATCACAGAGGTTTGCAGTTGTTAGCATATGCATTGGATTGATTTTCACAACCTAAATGTACCCAAAAGTGCACTTAGCACTAGAAAAATACGTATTAGGATTTTGTATCTGCACATACTGAAAGATCATGTTTACACGCACATCAATACGCTGACAATTCACAGAAGTACTTTTGCTGCACAAGATGAGAGAACATTTTTCTTGACTCTTCTAGTCAAGAAATCATTTAAGTTTGTAAAATATTCCATTCTCCTTATACTGCAAAACATTAGCTTTGTGTGGATCTGTTTAAATCTGCCATAAGGATGTAAATATATCAAATAGCATTCATGTGCACTTCAATAATTAAAGAAAGCAAGCTAGTGCATTTACAAATTGGCATATCAGGGCTAAAATCCAGCTGAGATGATCAGTTGATGCTCAAGTTTGTATATGATGCAATACTGGGTTAAGAATGTGCATGTCTATAGTATACATTCACTGACTGTACTGGATAAGGGGCAACAAAAAATTTGCATAAGGTGAAAACATATACATATTTACAATCTAAAATGTCCTGCACAAGGAAATCAAACTTTTCACAAAACCCTTCCCTCTCACAGGCATTGTATCACTTGGAAAGTCAGCCTTCCCAGCATGTCTGTTAGTTATTAATACCTCGTTGCTGGCTTTTTCTTGAAAGAACCAAAGCAGTGAGATAAGAGGCACATATTCGCTCAACGCTCCCGAGCGAGAGGGGGGTGCATTAGCTCATACTTCTATCAAACCCCCCACCCCCGCGTGCCCCGATTTGACATGCAAATAAGAGCCACATTTGCATCTACCTGACTAAACAAACAGGAATTAGGAGAGACAATCAGCACACATAAGGAGTGAGAAATTAGATCTGAAAACACCTCTCCCCAGGCTTATAAATAATGCAGCATTGTGTGTTTTAAGAACTAGTGTTCTCATTTTAAGAAGCACTCAGATTTGTGCTGACGCGAAGAGATCCCTGCTGTAGTTTGCCTGCGGCATTATGGTAGTTAAGATTCATTCTGAAGGAAACCTCTATTGCTGAGGTCACAGCTGGCGACCCCTTCGAGATGATCTGGGATCTGTTCGTTCAATGATTTTGCCACATATGCATATGCATTCATATGAGCACGATCAGATTTTTTTTTCCTTTCACAAAGAGAGAGAGAGACTGACCTAATAATGGAGGTCCTGGAGTGACACGGCTGGTCGACAGCTCTCATGCTCTTAATTAGAAATCGGCGTTCGTACAGCAGGTCTACCTTGGCCATGCCACAGCGGACTTTATGCTAATGCATCTCAGCTTTAATGGAGCAGCTAACCCTCGCTTTGACAGAAAGCACATCCTGAAATGAAAAATCAGCAACAAGCTTGAGAACCTCACCTCTGTGAAACCTCAAATAGGGCAACTATTTTCAAAAGAATGACATCAGTGCGCTGGACTGAAGGAGCAAAGAGAGTTCCAGTGCAGAAAAATAAGATCCAGACCTTGCCTTGACTACACTGGGGACTTTAAAAAGGAAAAATAGTGACAGCATTTTGAAATAAATGGTTTTGTTTGCTCATTCTGCTTCCAAAAGTCTTTGCAATGCATACTAAAGTTATTGCAAGTTCCCAATTAATTAGTCTGGAAAGAAGTTGCCAAAGTTATGCTCAAAAATTCTGCTACTTTTTTACACAGCAGAAACATGATAAAAAAATATATCTTTGTGATTACATGAATTGGGATATGTTAAATACATTCAATCAGAGGGCACTTAGCTTCAGTTTGGTTAAAACAAATAAAAAAAAAATTCTTGTTAATGCTATAATGAGTTAAGAAGCAAATGTAGTCATTTTCATTTACATTAATAACAACGTGTATGTATAACAGCAGGTGTAAGTATTGAATATGTTTAGATTTTCATAATTTATTTCCAAAGGAGCTGTTGACATTATATTAAGCCAGAAAAAAACAATACTATGGAAGTCAGTGGGTCCCAGCAGCCAGCATTTTTCCAAATATCTTAACTCAAATAGATTTAAAACAAGTTGAAGGATGAGACTGATAGAGTTTTCAGTTTTGGGTGAACTATCCCTTTAAAATGAATACATTTGATGGAAACACAGTAGCTTAAAATCTTATTTTGAAGCTAGAAAAATAAAATGTAAAGAGCTGCAAGGCAAGGCAAGTGTATTTAAATAGCATAGTTCATACACAATGGTAATTCAGTGCTTTACATAAACACAAATAAAAAAGAAACAAGAAAATAAAAATGATTAAAATAATTTAAAAGTGATTAAAACAGATAAAAATACATTAAAATGAGTTCACTTTGCTAAACATATGTGATCTTCTCTGTGAAAAAACAGGAGGTCACATTCATTCATTTATTTTTCTTCAGCTTAGTTCCCTATGCATCAGAGGTTGAACAGCAGAATGAACCCCCAACTTTACCAGCATATGTTTTACACAGCGAACGCTCCTCCAGCCACAACCCAGCACCCATACATTCTTGTATTCACACATGCGTTCATACACTGTGGGCAATTTTGTTTACCCAATTCACTTATAACACATGTCAAGCAAAAGAACAAAAATGCAGAAATGCCAACTGGCCCTGTGAGGTGGCAGTGCTAACCACTGAGCCACCATGCTTCCCCAGGAGGTCACATATAATAAATAAGGGTGCATAATGATTTTATACTTCAGATGTTTTCTTTACTTGTTCTGCAGTGTTGAAAATATATTTTAATAAATCCACCATTAAAACAAGTTTTAAAACAGCCACTGTTTAGTACACAGATGCCCAAAGTAGGCCCCGTGGTAACCTTTGATTTGGCACGCCATCCACTCTGAGAAGAGATTTAGAATGATGGGAAGGTTGGGGCGAATGCGTTTAACAGAGATCGTCATTTATAATTTAAAGTAACATTTTTTGGTTTGTTTAATTGTTGAGCTATATAAAAAAAACTGAAATGAAATGAAATTTTCAGATTTTTAAAAATGTAAATATGTCAGTCAAAGATAGAGGACTATGCACAAGGCGGGGCAGCTTGACTTGTGTATTCAGCATTGAATGTGTTATAAATGTGCTTATGTTTTTATTGTACGAAGTTCATTATAAAATGTAAAAAAAAAACATATAATTATTAATACAATTAAAGTATTTTTTCTATTTATTTTTAAACATTAATACATTAGGAAATTACCATTGCAGTTTCAATGGTACTGTATATTTACCACTGCCCACCACCCTCTATCAAGTCTGGTTTTTGGCCCTTCATAAGCAAAAGTTTGGGCACCCCTGGTTTAGTAGTACATTATTAGTTCATTGCTATAATTATTTTTGAAAATGCTGTTTGTGTATGAACCAGTTGTTAATTCTAAGCTTTAATATTAAAGAAATATCAACTGACAGAGTTCCTTGCAAGGTTAACAGCATTAGCTTAGAGAGATTTCTTTTCATTTACAAAAAAAATCTACTTTGTTCTGTGCTATTTGTATACACAGGCGTCAAGATCACAAGAAAAGCAAGTGTGTAAAATGCCCTTAAGACCTGGTGCATAAATGATGGACAAGGTTTGCCAAGTGTAATGCAAGCTATTAAACAAGCATACACAGCCACTGACATATTGCTGAATACTCTGCTCATGGACATTACTGGTCTGCTCCTCAAATTATTACATACATATTAACCTAATCGCCAATTGTATTAAACCACCTAACTATCTTAACAGTGAACTACTGTTTAGTTTAGTCTTTAAAGCTTCAAATGTGAACAGAAAAACGTAAACGGTCACTTTCCTTATTTGCTCTCTTTCCATTACAGCGGGCGCCTTCACATCATGACAGCAAATCAATAGATTAGTTACCAGGAGGAGATATGTAGGAACAGGAAGGAGAGATAACTTAAAGAGTTTACAGAAAAGAATGTTCACTCTCTGATGAAGATGTTTTCCTTTCTGTTTCACCACCCCGTATGTGATGCTCCAGGCAGTGCTTAGAAACAAAACAGTCATTAAGAAGAGGAACTTCTCTCACATATATGAGAATCCATCACACAATGTTTCCCAGCTGTATGACAGTCTGTCGTCTTTCACTCCCTGTGTCTCTTTTTAGGGTGAATTTAACATATACATCATGTCTTACATAAATGCATTGCTGCACGAGTCTAACAGACCTCATATTAAACCCAGAGCTTAAAATGGATTTAAAAAGGTTTTATGGTTTAATCAAATAATTCACTAATAAGTTAAACATTAGGAATCAAAACAGATTCAGCAATATTTACACGTCATTTAGAAAATACTCATTCATTATTCTAAATAATTTTTTTGAAATTACAGTGCTTTGAAATTCTAGTTTTCAACTGTACTTTTTACTGAAATTATGATTGATGAACAGACAGATTGAAAATGAATAGTCAGACAGATTGAAAATTGATGGATGGATGGACGGACAGACAGACAGATGGAAGAATAGATGAATGAACGAATATATGGAGTTGCGTAAAAACTGATGGATAGAACAAATTATTGAATGATGGATCTATGAATGGACAGAATAAATGATATAGTGATGGATTAATTGACAGATAAATGGATGGATGCTTGGATGAAATTAAGAATAGATAAATAGAATGAATGGTTGAAATCAAGTGGGTAAAGGAATTAAATGAATGTTTGAATGGATGGATGGATGGATGGATAGAATGAACAATAGATTGGAGGATGAACAAGTGGAAATACTTACAGAAATGGATGAACAAATGGATAGACTTACAGGGATGGATGGACGAATGGATAGACTTACAGGGATGGTTGGATGGATGGATGAATGGATGAATGGACGGACAGATGGTTGGATGAATGTGGATGGATGGATGAATAAATAGATGGATGGACGAATGGATCAACTTACAGGGATGGATGGATGAATGAATGGATGTGGATGGATGGACAGATGTTAGATAGATAGATAGATGGATAGCATGAACAATAGATAAAGGATGTATGAACAAATGGATGTACTTACAGAAATAGATGGATAAATAAATTGATAGACTTACAAAAAATGGATAAACAAATGGATAGACGTACAGGGATGGATAGACAGATAGATCGACTTACAGGGATAGATGGATGGATGAATGGACGGACAGACTTACAGGGATGGATAGATGGATGAATGTGGATGGATGGATGGATGGATGGATAGAATGAACAATAAATGAAGGATGGATGAACAAATGGATAGACTTAAAGGGATGGATAGATGGATAAATGGACGGACAGACTGATAGACTTAGAGGGATGGATGGATGTATAGATTGATAAATGGATGGATGGACAAATGGATCGACTTACAGGGATGGATGGATGGATGGATGAATGAATTTATGGATGGATGGACAGAATGAATGACAGTGATTAGTTGACATGAATAGATGGAGAGAATGCACATATTAATGGAAAAAAAATGATAGAGTGATTAATGGATGGATCGAACAAACGGTACAACGAGACAAGGATTGATGGACAGTAGTGCGATGAATAGAAAGATGAGTGGATAAAATGAACGATACAGTGATAGATAGATGGACGGATGATGGAAAAAATAAAAGACAGACAGACAGACAGACAGACAGACAGACAGACAGACAGACAGACAGACAGACAGACAGACAGACAGACAGACAGACAGACAGACAGATAGATAGATAGATAGATAGATAGATATGAATATATCGATAGATAGATAGATTTGAATATTTTCCATTAATGACTTCAAATTTCAGTCCAGCAGATTTAAAAAAAGTGATTATCTCTCCGCTTCTCTGAGGATTTGTCGATCCTCTCACAATAAAAAAGTTCAGCCACCTTTAGTTTGCTAAATCACGTCCTGACTGCCTGAAATCTCCGGATCGCCTTTCTTTCCACTTGGTGGCTTTAAAGCCTCCTCTGTCTGCCAGAAACGGCAGATGGGAACGTGGAGCTGCAAATTCTTGCCATCCCATCTTTCCCCATCTTGTGGAACAGTTGCACAGTCCAGCCTCGTGGAATTTTTCCTCGGCTCAGCCTTCCGCACTTGAGAATGATCCAGCCTGCAGTATGTGAGGACACGCGCCAGATGTTGTGTGATGTTTGAACACAACCTCATGGCTGCAACAGCCGAGCAGGCCGTGTGCAAGCCATCCTCTTCAACAGGACAACTTTTTTTTTCCCACAGAAACAACTGACCTCCATTCACACACCATCTGTCCTCAACTACGACAGCATGCACTATAATTCACTAAAGGCTGTTTTCCTCTTCAAATATGTACTCACTGATTGGAGGCATTATGAATTCAATTTAGGAGAGGATGTTTGCTCAAGCACACACAATGCAATTCAAAGCTGTGACTAGTTTTCCCCTTGTGGCTTCACAGTGGGTTACATCAGGTTGGGAAATTCCTGAATCACAGCCGGTCAGCCAACTTTCTGGATGTTGTGATTCAGAGTTACGCTCTGTTTTTAACAAAGCTTTTTCCTTGTTCCCATTAACACATCCTTTTGTGTTCTGCAGATAAAAATGGCCAGACTGTTTTGGAGCAGTATGAGGTTGTATAAAGACAGAATTTAAATTTTTGGGTGAACTATCCAATGATAAGATGTTAAATAATGTTTCTGTGAGGAAAAAATAAATATTGCTGGATTTGTGCGGCTTATGGTTTTATGCCTGACAGGAACTGCAAATGGAGTTAAAAAATGTTTTGAGTCATGTTTCTGAAATACTGTAATTGCAGAGGGACAGAAATAGATTCGGAAATTCTACCGAAAAAGTCGACACAAGGCTTCTGCTATTATAAGTCACAGCCTAAACAAGCTTTCATTTATTTGTTGAGAAATAAATGTGCCTAAAGTATGGAAAATGTTGCCTCGCAGCAAAAAGATCGCTGGTTTGAGCCCCGGCTGGGTCTGTTGGCATTTCTGTGTGGAGTTTGCATGTTCTCCCCATGTTTGCATTGGTTTCTGGATGCTCTGGTTTCCCCCACAAGTCCAAAGACATGCGCTATAGGTGAATTGGGTAAGCTAAATTCCCTGGTAGCAAAGAATTCAGGCCCAGATTTGGCATAAAGCTGGCACTGCAAGCATTCATCCGGCACTGGCATACAGCATGTGGGCCAAATATGGCCCGGGTTTGGCAGAGGTGGCACAGTCTTTAAGGCGTCACGCAATACTTGGGCTAAATGTAAAATGTAGTATTTTGCCCAGATGTTAATAATTGATATGTGGGTATTGTAAGTTTGGCCTATCTTGACCCACATTTAAAATACATTTTTATTATTTTTGAATAAAGTAAAAAACTATGCCAATTAAATCGCTTCGAGAAAAAGCACAACGATTAATGGATTTATCAATATTTCATATCTGGCCCAGTTTAGGCCTAGTTATTGGTTATCAACTTGGCTAAGACTTGGCCCAGATATGGTTTATGTTTGACCGTTGTCTGGCATCCAGACTTGGTCCAGTCATGTACCGTAATTCAGTGCAGCATGTGGGCCAAGCAAAAGCTGATTGTGTGGGCCAGAACTGGGCCAGAGAAATTTGGCTATGTGGGTTGTCTGTATTGTATGTGTGTGTGTATGTCCTGGTCCTCCAGGTTGGGGGTTGAGCATTGTGCTAATGATCCACTTCGTAAAAATTAGATGTTAGGAAACACCAACATAGTGCGGCTAAATATTAACTTCGATACAAACAGACCTGGAAGTGTAAAGTATGGAAAATATCCAATATCTTTGAAAATTTCGGGTGTAAAAATTAAAAATTGAAACAGGTTCTTTTTCTGTTCAATTCATCACATCAACACATGTGTTGGATCAGTCAGTGATTCAGTAATAGATCATTTACATAATTAACGAATCGCACATTTTCACTGATAAAAGTAACAATATTAAAATAAAAAATAAATAGATGAATAAAACAAAATGTAAAAACTAAGCAGATGGAAATCTCTGTTTAAACCATTTGGACAGTGTTTAGACTAAAAATCCATGTACTTTCAGTTTGCACAAAAGTTAAATATACTTTTGTAATCATAAATGAGGGCACAGAGTGATGTTTACATCATTTGGCTGTATAACTAGCCTTCCTGGAGTGACACAGTGGCTCAGTGGTTAGCACTTTCGCTTCACAACAAGAAGGTTGCTGGTTTGAGGCCCGGCTGAGTCAGTTGGCATTTGTGTGTGGAGTTTGCATGTTCTCCCCATGCTGGCGTGGGTTTCCTCCGGGTGCTCCGGTTTCCCCCACTATAGGTAAATTGTATGAACTAAATTGGCCGTAGTGCATGAGTGAGTGGGAATGGGTGTGTTTTCGTGTTTCCCAGTACTGGGTTGTGGTCGGAAGTGCATCCGCTGAGTAAAACATATCCTTGAAGAGTTGGCAGTTTATTCCGCTGTGGCAACCTCTGAAACAGAGACTAAGCCGAAGGAAAATGAATAAATGAATGAACTAGCCTTCCTGATTGAGCAGACCAAAGAATTTTGAAAATATTTTACTCTGTTTTATTGACTTTTTTCTGTGACGATTTTTATACACATAAATTGTTTCTACTTTATTTTATTTTATTTTTTTAAAGTATACATGAAGTAAAAATGTATGAATCCATAAGATTTACTGTAAATAATGGCAGATTTGGTTGCCACAATTTATTGTAAAAAATACATTCAAAATTTGTCAAATTCTGTATAGCAAATTTTACATACACTACCGGTCAAAAGTTTTGGGTCAGTAGGATTTTTGAATGTTTACATCCATCAGCATTTATTTAATCAAAAATACAGTACAAATTGTAAAATGTTATTGCACTATAAAATAACAGTTCAAACGTAGTTTATAATTTAATTTAATCCTCTCTTGCACGCATTATGATACATCTATATAAAAATAAGTATTTTACGCTTTTCTTTTCTTAGAATGGGTTGAAGTGCTATAAAAAACTATTTTGGGGAAATTTTTTACGGTACTTTATGCTATGTTACCATATGGCAACAATGTCTGTAGTGGATCTAACTTAGAAATTTCAAATTTAGAACTTTCCTTATAATTAATAATTTTGTTGTTTGAAATGATTTAATTGGTGTTGCAGTATTATACGCTTTAACACAGAACTTATAAATGACACCTTATAAATACTTTCTAACAACTGATATTTCAACAGCTTTCATTTATTCCATTCTTTTTTGCTGAATATTACTGAAAAAAACATAATATTGTATTATCATGTATACAACATACAATAGGTACACATATTTTCTCCAGTAAATATTATAACATAAATAACAAGTCTAATATATCCAGATGCATCAGAATAATGTAGCTACTAGCTAAGAATGTTTATATATTAAACTATATACTACGCCTGTCTTATCTGCCTCTAAGCTAACTTACTTGTCTCCATCACTGCTCTTATCAAATGTCCAATCTGCATCATTCTCATCTTCACTTTCATCTGCAGGAAGAGCCAGTTATTTGAAATTATATACAATAAGAAAGTTATTTAAAATTGTAATAAATATTTAACAATTTACCACTTTTTGACATGTAATAAATGCCACCTTGATGAACAATCATTTTCCTAAAAAAAAAAAAAAAAAAAAAAAAAAAACTGACCCCCAACTTTTTTGGTATAATGTATTTCATTTTATTTGTAGCATTAATACACCAGTGTTTTAAAGTGCTAATGTTTACACGTTGTATACCTTTGTACATAAAAATACCAACAAAATCAAGTGGTGATGAGACAGTTATATATATAAAAAGCCAATAGTCATCTTAAACAGTTTATCCACAAGCAGAGGAACAAACTAATGTACAAAAGCCAAACAGTATCATGGTAAATCACAGCACTAATGCACAATGACAATGTATTCAGCACAAACTAACATATCAGCCATAAATATATTCATAAGAAACTGACAAAAAATTATCACAAACGTCAGGACTTGTCAAACATCTCCAGGCCCTCAAAACCCCATGAAAAGCACAGGGTTAAATCCGACAAGTGATACTGGATTTCCAACGCTTGTACTTGACATATAGTTTGAGAATACACCTCATTCAGCCAGAAACCAGACAGCCACAGCGAAAGAAAACAGAAACAACTGGCACAGATAACCAGCCACAGTCATTTTGAGCCCCCCTCCCAACACTAGTCAAAACAAAACTAAGAAACAGCTTGAAAGCCACAGAGGACTTTTTAAAATTTTTTCCCCTTTGCTGCTCTCCTTTCAACTGTAAGAAACCAGCCATCCCGGCATATTTGCTGCTTGACAGTGACAGAGTATTTCTTCAGTTTACAAACATCCACTACTGGGAGAGTTTCAAAGCGCACGCCGCCGTCGACAGCGTTGTTAGTGCAGAGCTCACATTATTCTGCGCGTCTTCACCTCTCCGCAACACTGCTGTCAATCTGATCTCTCTCCCTATGCTTTATTTATGACACCAGTTGGGGGTGATGCTGCGCGGGGGGCTCCGGGGGACACCGCTATCCTAACAATACACACCATTATTTGCCTGATCAAACATTTGGAAGACACCTTCATGCAATATGTAGCATAACTCATGTGAAACTTTGAAAACAAATGTGGCACTTGTTTCATCTGTTGCGACACACGTGTATGTCAGGACGCAGTGTCTCACTGTCATCGACAAAGCTCCAAATGGAGGTGTTAAATTTGTTGCAGATGTGAAACTGACACCCGAACCCCTCCTCTGTGATTTCCAAACAAGACGCATCACAGCTGAGGGCTATGGCTAACCTTTTAAGTGACCACATGCCGGCTCCCTACTTTATGGCTTAAATAATTACAGCATGTCTTTGCAGGCACTCAACATTTTGCAATTTTTCCTTTTTTGCTTAGTTTTATTGTTAAAGGGATAGTTCACCTATAAAGTTACATTCTGTTATTATTTACTCATCCTTTACTTGTCACAAACCTGTTTCTTTTTTACCGTTATAGGAAGGAAAAACATAACATGAAGGTATTTTGAAAAATGTTGGAAACCATTGACTTTCATAGTGTTTGGTTTTCCTGCTGTGTACTCTAAGTACATTATTACAGGTTTCTACATTCTTCAAAATCTCATATTTTGTGTCCAACAGTACATTGCAATTTTTGATTGAACTATCCATAAAGCGTTCAAATGACGCAAAAATTATTTTCGGATTGGACAGAAAGACAAAATGTACATGGTTGTGTGCTTGAAGGAAGAAAGAAGGAAGGATGGATGGATGGATGGATGGATTGATGGGATGAAAAAAGTAAACATGGATGGATGGATGCAGGGATGGATTGATGGGATGAAAAAAGTAAACATGGATGGATGGATGCAGGGATGGATTGATGGGATGAAAAAAGTAAACATGGATGGATGGATTAACAAGCGGATGGACAGACGGATGTATGTGTGGATGGATTAGATGACAAAAAGCTAACATTAAATGATGGATGGACGGATGGATGGATGAATGGATGGAATGAAAAAGCTAACATGGATGAAAGAAGGGACGGATGGATGGATGGATGAGATGAAAAAGCTAACATTAAAGGATGAATGGATGGATGGATGGATGGAATGAAAAATGCTAACATGGATGGATGGATGGATGAATGGACAGACGTATGAATGGATGGATAGATGGATGGATGGATGAGATGAAAAAAGTTAACATGGATGGATAGATGAGATGATAAAGCTAACAATAAAAGAAGGATGTATGGAAGAGATGATAAAGCTAACATTAAAAGATGGTTGGATGGATGACATGAAAAAAGCTAACAAACAATAAATGGATGCATGGATAGACATATGGATGGATGAGTTGAAAAAAGCTAACATTAAACAATGGATGGATGCATCCATGGATGGATGGATAGGATGATAAAAGCTTACATGGCTTGATGGATGGACGGATATACGGATGAGATGAAAAAAGCTAACGTGGATGGATGGCTGGATGGATGGATGGATGAGATGATAAAGCTAACATTAAAAGATGGATGGATGGAATTCATACCAAAAAAATACTTTAACAAATATGTAAGAATTTGATAAAATAGATAAAATAGCGAGACCAAATCTAATACATGTTCATAGTTTTGCCTCTTTCTGTTTAATTTTTCTTTGTTACAACTCACACACAATAATTTTTAGTTAAAATAATGCGAATGATGACCTTAATGAAAACAATTACCACTTTAACCATTGCATTTACTGTACATTAAAAATATATTAATTCTGTTAAAGCCCGTATATAGCTTGTGATTTCAGGGTGAGCACTCTCTGCACTGTATTACATAATTACAAATAAATATGGCTTCAAAAGTGTAACGTATGTCGCAAGAACACGGCATGTTTTTACAAACACTAGACAAACTTGAGCAATGCTTAACTGCATGTACAGATAGGATGGCATGACACAGCCACTATATGTCTGGTTTCGCAAGTGTGTGTGCCAAATGATTAATGTTCAGGTAAGCTGCACCTAAATGACCATGATTGCTAAAGGTGTCTGGCTGACTCAAGGTTTTGCTCAAGAGCACAGGCAGATGGGTAATAATAACATAGGTCTGTGTTTGCACAACACGCCAGATGTGTTTTTGGTTTGCTCCCTTTAATAAAGGGACTATTATACACATGTGAGGTAGTGGGGGGTTGGGTGTAAAATATATGAAAATCTAACCAAAGAGTGGTCTGTACTTTATAAGGTCTTGCACGTCAGTATGCAGATTATAACATTTGAGGATATATTTTTTAGAGATAACTCACCCAAAAAATGAAAACGTACAGATTGTTTACTCTCTCTAAGTAGTTCCAAACCTTCATTTTTTCCATTGAACACCAAAGATATTTTGAGGAAAATTGAAAACTGGTAACCATTGACCTCCATAGTAGGATTAAAAAAATACAAGGGTTTCCAGCTTTTTTAAAATATCTTTGTGTTCAACAGAAGAAAGAAACTCATAAAGGTTTTAAAACAAGTAAAGGATGATAAAATGATGACACAATTAGCATCTTTAGGTGAACTATCCTCTTAAATCAACATGATTATATTGTACAAGTTAACATCTGCATTAGGAGATCCAAACCTGTTTGACATTATTGTATTTTTATCTTTATTTCTGAAGCACTTTCACAATGTAGACTGTGTCAAAGAGGTTAACATTAAGAAAAGAGAATATAAAGCCATAACATTATTTCAGATTGTGGAAGAGTCCAGCATATCATGTAGGGAGCAGAGTTGTGTTATAGAATGAAAGTGCAGCTCTGGTTAAATTAAATCAGATTCACTTCAGTTTAATACAAATGTCACTGTTGAAGGACGATCTATCACATTTAAAACAATGATCATTTGAAAAACGTCAAGTCAGTGAAAGTTAAAGTGCTTTAAAAAGTATTTCAAAATATTCTTCAAAATGTCTTTTCTCAAAATGTTTTGCAGAACTATTTCTTTAAATAAAATACATCCTGCATTGTAGTCAGGGTATTATTTAATGCTTTATAAATTATTCTAATAAGCTGAATTGAATTTTTTTTTTTACTATTATCAATGCTGAAAAAAGCTAACAAAAAAACAAACAAATGCAAAGTCTACACATTATGACAAAGTGTTGTTAAGAACATGTTTTACACTTTAGGAGCTTTGGTGTTGCCAACTATGCATCTTGTTTGTTTCTACTTTTTTTTATTTTTGTTTGCTTTTTTAACATTGGCTGTGTCCGAAATGGTATGCTTCCATACTTTATAGTATGTTAAAAACAGTATCCAAGCCAAGTACATTCGTGTGTCCGAATTAATAGTATTCAGAAACAGTATGCGAGAAGAGAAGTACATGAATGACCTACGTCCGGTGAGATTCTGCAGTATGTATGCAATAGACGCTACGCTATCCTATGATACCATGTGAGAGAATTGATTAATGAGAATGAAGCGACACAACTGATGCAAGTAGGTCACTTGATAATAACCAATGGCGAATGTAGTACATCCGAAATGCATTCATACTACTTTCATTCATATTATATAGAACATACTTTTGTAGATACATTTTAAACATACAGTAGATGACACTACTGTTATAGGCCTGATCCGGAATGGTGACGAGTCTGCATACAGACAGGAGGTGGAGCGGCTGGGTTTATGGTGCATATACAACAACCTGGAGCTGAACACACTCAAAACAGTGGAGATGATAGTGGACTTTAGGAGAAACCCCCCTGCACTCCCCCCACTCACCATCATAAACAGCACTTTGGCTGCAGTAGAGTCATTAAGTTTCCTGGGCACCACCATCTCTCAGGATCTGAAGTGGGACATTCACATAGACTCTATTGTGAAGAAAGCCCAGCAGAGACTGTACTTCCTTTGTCAGCTGAGGAAGTTCAACCTGCTACAGGAGCTGCTCGTACAGTTCTACTCAGCTGTCATCCAATCCATCCTCTGCACTTCAATCACCGCCTGGTTCAGCTCAGCTGCCAAAACCAACCTCCATAGACTACAGCGAATAGTTCGGACTGCTGAACAAATCACTGGCACTACCCTTCCTACACTTCAAGAACAGTACTCTTCCAGAGTGAGTAAAAGGGCTCGCAAAATCACTCTGGATGCCTCACACCCAGCACACTTCCTGTTCGCTTCAGAGCACCAAGCACAAAAACAGCCAGACGCAGGAAAAGTTTCTTTCCTCAGGCTGTCTACCTTATGAACAGTTAAATATTCCCCTACTGTGCAATAAATTTCTCATACGCACTTGTACACAGCACCTTATATCAATATACAATGCAATACCTTCTCCATTCGCATTTGTACACAGCACCTTATAACATGTATATTTAGGACAAATCTGTACACACAATTCAACATCCAGATTTTTTGACTAACTGCATCTCTGTTTAATGTTTATCGTCTTTTTTTTCATATTTATTTTGTGTTGTCACTTGTCACAACTGAGCCTGGTTTCTCTCAAGGTTTTTTTTC
Source organism: Danio aesculapii (assembly GCF_903798145.1). NCBI lineage: Eukaryota > Metazoa > Chordata > Actinopteri > Cypriniformes > Danionidae > Danio > Danio aesculapii. The sequence continues at coordinate 29,587,302 of NC_079443.1, read as the reverse complement.
TTCACTTCCGCCATTAGTGAAGTTTTTTTTCCCTCTCCGCTGTCGCCACTGGCTTGCATGGTTCGGGATCTATAGAGCTGCGCATCGTTGGATTTGCTCTTCAGTATTTGGACTCTCAGTAGTGATTATTAAACCACACTGAACTGAGCTCAACTGAACTGAACTTAAACACTACAAACTGAACTACACTGTTCCTATTTACTGTGACCTTTTATGTGAAGCTGCTTTGACACAATCTACATTGTATAAGCGCTATACAAATAAAGGTGAATTGAATTGAATTGAATTGAATTGAATTGAATTGTCACTTTATGTACACTGGAAGCTTCTGTTGCCAAAACAAATTCCTTGTGTGTGTGAAGCACATTTGGCAATAAAACTGATTCTGATTCTGATAATGCTTTCACTAATTGGCCTGATCGGAGTACCCTTACATCACATCACATCACATCATACATTTAATGGTCATGTAGTAAACTCAACTTCAAATATAGTATCTTCTCGAGTAGTAGGCGATTTCAGACACAGCCATTGATAATTTAATTATTGATTATTTATTGGCTTGTGTTTATTTTTAAATCAGCATAATTTAAGTTTTTGAGTTAAATTAATACTAAATAAAAATAATAAATACAGTAATTATTATAAAAAAAAAATCATTTTAGGTTTTAGTTGTCAGCCAAGTGCATCCATAAATTTGTTTTTTCGTTCAGAAATTTTAATTCTATCTATTCTTAAAAACCATGATACCTTTTCTAGATCCTCTGTAATAAAATACATTTATCTGAAATAGAAATACTTACTACCAAACACTCCTTTAACAAATTTAATTGTGATTTTTTTGGTTTCATATGAAAATGAGATTAAATCATTAGCTTCTATTAGAACACTTGTGCCACTTTCAGCCTCTCTGCATGCATGTACGCACACTATCCAGTTTATGGATGCCTGCCAAGCTGTTACATAAAATCAATGAGAACTTAGTCAATAGCCCTTTGGACTGATGGTCACAGAATGTGTTCCTTATTTTCTGATTATTCTAGATTAATCTATCCTCTCTATTCTGCCAGCTTATTCGTCACAGAGAAGACTGATGCCACGTTAGTGGAAAGATCTAGAAAAATGAGTCTCATTCACTAATAATAGTGTGGGTTATTTTGCATTTGTACACACAGAGGTACTTTTAACAAATAATAATAATAATAATAATAATAATAATAATAATAATAATAATAATAATAATATTACTTAAAATCAAAAATATTAATATAAATCAAGCAGGATTTTTCTCCAAATAGTGGAATTCTATGATACTAGGTGGTTTGAAATTCCAAACTAAAATTTCAGTGCAGCTTCAAATGGCTACCTGATAAGTCTTCAAGCAAGCAAAAATCAGAAATGTGCACACATCTGAAATTCTCAAAGGCAGGTGCTCAAGCAAAAACAAACACAGTGGAAAAAGTCAAAAGAAAATCGGCACACTGCCACTTTAGCTCTCAACATTTCGACCTACATGGTCTGTGTAAAGTGAATTGGACGCTGACAATGGAGTGCAGATCCAAATGCATATTTTTTAACTGGAATGGTCAGGCAAGCAATGTCAACACAGGGGCAATCAGGTACATACAAAGAATCCAGATTCATAGTCATATAACAGGTGAGTAGTCAGAAGGCAGGCAGCAGACAGGAATAAACACTAAAACCAATCGAGGATAAAGCACGGCAAGACAGGGCAAAGAAACATGTCGTAATGTCACAAACATGTAAACAAGACTCAGCAACCACTGTGTGTGTGTCTGTGCTGCTTTTAAAGTCCATGTCATCAGTTCTCAACAGCTTCAACTGTGTATGTTAGCAATCAGCAGACAACCGGAATAGGTGTGAGTGTGTGGTGCATGACTGGATCTGTAGTCGATATAGCGGCAGATTTGTAGTTCTTTCGCAATATGTATTTTTACCAGCGATCTGCCAGGATTAGATCACTGGTGATTGTGACAATCTGATAAGCTGATGAAGACCATGCAGGTCGAAATAAAACCATGCAGGTTACAATAAAAAGTTTTTGAAAGCTAAAGTGGCAGTGCGATTTTCTTTTGACTTTTCCCTGATAAGTCTTACCTAGTGAAACAACACATTTTCTTTTTTTAAAGAATAAATTATATACTTTTTAATAATAAAAAAAAAAGTATCCTAGAGCTAGGGCCAGACTAGCTCAAAGAGTACATCCATTTTAAATTTTACATACGCACTACTGATATAGTTATAAGGTGTCCTTTCAGAGTCTCCAAGTGTACTTTTCTTTTGTTTTACCTTTAAAAAGAAAATCCAGAATTAAGAAAATCATCCTTCATGACAGCTTACTCTGCTCGATGTAATAAAAGAGACAAATCTGCTATCGTGAGGAAAAGTTACTATTTTATGTTTTGTCAGTTTAGTGGCTATCGTACAAGTCATATGAACATTTTTAAAAGGAGGCATGGCACCAAACACCACCCCTAAACCCAACCCTCATTGGGGGATAAACAAATCATACTACACTGTACAAATGAGATTGCTTTTAAATCAAAACATTATGAATTGCCGTGAGATAGCTTTGGAAAAATAAACAAGATAAATGATGTACTATCAAGGATGTGATTAATTAACCACAATTAAAAAAATGTTTAATATCATCAGCCCTAGTCCAAACACAACAAGCAACTTTTTATACAGACCCAGATTACAGAGATGTCACTAGTCACACATACAGTATACTTTATTAGTATTCAGAGAGAAACCTCACAGCTTAAGTTTAAATGTGGCTAATTTTACTTTTTCACTAATCTATTTTAAATGTAATCTAATCTAAATGTAATCGCATGTATACAGTATAAATAACTACTACCAAAAACATTTTTTTGGCAAAATGTGTGCTCTTTCAGTTTTCTATATTTTTTAAAATATAAATTTTGAATAAACTTCAGCACAATACTTTTGATGACTCATGATTTGTTCTTAAAACTTTTATATGCAGATTTCACACAGACATTCGTGCATATGAATGCTAACTGAATGAGACCCAAAGTTTTAAAACCAACATATTTAGGGATTCAAACCTCATGGTCTCATAAAATTCAGCCCTGAGGCCCAGCTATCTGCTCATAATGGCAAAGCCTGGAGACTACAGCATTCGGTTTTGTTCTTACTGCAGCTCTGTTATTGAATATGCAGCACACATCAAACAGCTCTGATCTAGGCGGTTGGTATTGCCATCTGGAGTTTTGAATCCATGTAGCGCAGCTCTTCAGCATCTTGCTGAGGAAGCAAGTGAGCCTGAAGACCAGCCTCTAAACTAGCTAGATCATCTTCTCTATTCCCAAACATCAAATGCTCTGAAATTGGATGAGTATTTCTGACTTCATTTTGCAATTTTATCAAGAGTGTGTGGAGACTGTATGTTCTCTGTAAACCTGAATAATGAAATTACATTAGGGATCATTTAAAAGATCAAAGATACTTTTTTTAAAGGATCAAATACATAAAACCACATATTTCATAATTAAACAATAATGGCATACATATTTATACGACATAATCGTTTAATCATAAAATGCTTTGATATTTTATTATGTGATCTTTGAAATTATAATTAACACTTTACTTGGTGTCCTTAAGACTGCAATGACACCTTTAGAATTCATTCATTCATTTTCTTTTCGCCTTAGACCCTTTATTAATCTGGGGTCGCCACAGCGGAATGAACCACCAATTTATTCAGCATATGTTTTACACAGCTGATGCTCTTCCAGCTGCAACCCATCCCTGGGAAACATTCATACACACTCATTCACACACATACACTATAGACAATTTAGCTTACCCAATTCACCTGTACCGCATGTATTTGGACTGTGGGGGAAATTAGAGCTCCTGGAGGAAACGTAAACATGGGGAGAACATGCAAGAAATGGCATCTGACCCAGCCAGAGCTCGAACCAGTGACCTTTATTCTGTGATGCGATCATGCTACCCATCGCACCACCATAGCACTAGCTTTAGAATATGAAGGATATTTTATGCATGCTTTTGACAACTGGTTTTAGACTAAGTTATGTCATTTTAAATGCAAAGGTGACATTTATTTGAAATGTATTTGTTTTAAATAAATACATCACAAACTTTTGTCTTAATCATGACAGCCTTTGATTAAAAAGACAACATACCAACTTGACATTACCAACCAACTTGTCATAAATCTGTCATAAACACGATTGTCCTGAGGCCATTATAATTGTCATGAGTTTAATGACATCCCTAATGTTTCTCTTGACCTCAACCACTATAGTTCAAAAAAATTTAGCACTGTACATACAGTACTGCAGGATCTACAGTACTGCATGATCCACAATCTAAACCATTTATAACCAATCCATTGACTTCTAAATGCATTATGAAACACGGAAAGAATAGTTGCAACATCATGCGCAATAGAGCAGGAAGTTTGACAGGATCTTTAGTGGGGCAGAATGCAGGAATGCTGGGAAGGTTTATGGCTTCACCTCACCCTAGGCTGACACACACATGCCTCGCCCACATTTCTAATTCAGCCCTCAGGGTGTGTGTCTGTGCATGGTGTGTGTGTGTGTGAAAGGGGCTTCAGATATGTCAAGGAACAAACTTTGCCCTACCCTAAACCTGTACCCTGTGCAGCAGATGTCTGGAGAGGATGTATTCTGAGCACAAACCCGCATGCCTGTACACAAACACTCCCACTCACAAACCAGGAGAGCATCCAGGGCACACATGTCCACACTCACCAGTGCCGCTGCATGAGGAATGAGTCCAGAAACGGTGTGCCATACACCCATAGACGCCATATTGATTTATTTTCGCAAACAAAAACAAAGCTGCAAAGTTATAAAAGGACAATTTAAAAATGATACATAATATTATGGACCGAATGTTCTGGATAAACATAAATAATTAAACATGAAGGGCCAAAAGGCACATAAATATCTGATGTATAAGTCTTTTAGTTAAAGTTCTACTGCTTTGTTTGTGGTTGTGTTTTAGTCTTTTTTTTATATTTATACTTAAACATACTCAATTTTAAGTATGGTGACATTCTAAAATATTTAGTTAATGTTCGGTTATGCATTCACTAATTTTAAGTATGAATAATCTTGTACAGCATTAATTAATCCTTATTCAACATTTACTAATGCATTCTTTAAAATTCAAAGTTGTGCTTGTTAACATTAGTTAATTAGTTAACATGAACTAACATTACTTGAATAACATTACATAACATTAACAAAGATTAATTATTATTGTATTAAATGTATTACTAATTGTTTGTTCGTGATAGTAAATGCATTAACTAATGGACCATTAGTTTCTCAAGCATCAAATCAGTCAGTCAGTCAGTCAGTTAGTCAAACTTTATTTATAGAGCACTGTTAAAACACAGAAGTGAGCCAAAGTGCTGTACAGAAATATACAACAAAATAAGGTTAAGAGTACACAAAATGCAAGATAAAATATAGCTAAACTACCTAAAAAGTCATCTAAATTAAAATAATCAGTTATTAAGATCAGGTGTCAAATTCCAACGAAAAAAAAAAAAGAGTTTTAAGAGCTGATTTAAATGAGAACACGTAAGAGGGCTGTCTATGGGCAGCAGCAAATCATTCCAAACTCTAAGACCAACCACAGCGAAAGCACAATTCCCTCTTAGCTTACGCTTCGTTTTTGGCACAATCAGAATAAGCTGATCAGCTAACCTGAGAGAAAGAGTGGGCTTATAGGGGTGTATCAGCTCAGAGATATAAGGTGAGGCAAGGCCATTTAGAGATTTTAAAAACAAATAAAAGAATCTTAAACTGTGTTCTAAAATTCACTGACAACCAATGAAGCGAAGCTAATATGGGGGAATATTTGCAAGTACCAGTTAACAGACGTGCTGCCGCATTTTGCACCATTTGCAACCAGACAATAGCTGACCTGCTATTACTATTGCTAAATCCAGAACTTTAATTGATTTTTGAAAGTTCATGTGAAGTCTGGAGTAATAATGCTGAAAATCTCATTATTGCTGAAATACATTGTATTTTAAAGTACCTTTCAAAAACATCTGAAATTATTACCACAAGCATTTGGGATAGATGGATGGATGGATGGATGGATGGATGGATGGATGGATGGATGGATGGATGGATGGATGGATGGATGGATGGATGGATGGATGGATGGATGGATGGATGGATGGATGGATGGATGGATGGATGGATGGATGGATGGATGGATGGATGGATGGATGGATGGATGGATGGGTGGTGGATGGGTAGATGGATGGATTTTGGTTGGTGAGTGGATAGATGGATGGATGGATGGATGGATGGATGAGATAAAAAAGCTAGGATGGATGGATGGATGGATGGACTAAGACATATGGAAACAAACAGAGGATATTGAAAACAAATGGATGGATGGATGGATAGATGGATGAACACAGATGACAATGGATGGATGGATGGATGGATGAGATCTTACATGGATGGATGCTAGGATTGATGGATCGAAGAGATGAAAAAAAGCGAGGATGGATGGACGGATGGATGGACAGATGGACCAAAAGTTAGAAACAAACAGAGGATATTGAAAACAAATGAATAAATGGATGGATAAATGGATGGATGGATCAACACAGATGACAATCGATGGATGGATGAATAGATTATATTAAATAGCTAACATGAATGGATGGATGGATGGATGGATAGAGGGAGGGATGGATGGATGGGTGGGTGGGTAAGTGGATGGATGGATGGATGGATGAGATAAAAAAAAGCTAGGATGATGGATGGATGGATGGATGGATGGACTAAAAGACAGATGGATACAAACAGAGGATATTGAAAACAAATGGATGGATGGATGGATGGATGGATGGATGGATGGATGGATGGATGGATGGATGGATGAGATGAAAAAATCTAACATGGATAGATGGATGAGATAAAAAGCTAGGATGGATAAATCGAAGAGCTGAAAAAAGTGAGGATGGATGAATGGATGGATGGATGGACAGGTGTACTGAAAGTTAGAAACAAATAGAGGACTTTGAAAACAAATGGATAAATAGATGGATGAATGGATGGATGGATGAACACAGATGGCAATGGATGAATGAATGGATGGATGGATGGATGGATGGATGGATGGATGGATGGATGAGACTAAATAGCTAACATGAATGGATGGATGGATGGATAGATGGATAGATGAACGAGATGAAAAAATCTAGGATGGATGGATAGATGGATATTTTTACACAATATAGAAAACTTGATAACAAACTGTACAAAATGAATGATGCCTAATGTAATGCACACTGAGCTCATAATTTGTTTACTCTAGTGATTTTGCCTTCATTCTCAAAATATCAATGCAGTGTTACAATATTAAAAATCCCTCCTTTGACATCTCCTAAATGCTCATAAACCGAAAGAGCATAAAAGAGACATTTTAATCAGGATCATCCTGTGAATATTTTATGAGTGTTAGTCTGAATTTTCTGGTTCCAGGCCTTCATGCTTCAATAGTTTTTCAGCTGCCAGCAAAGCACTGGCATGGTGTATCATCACCAACACTTACTACAAGCCTCCTCAGCTGGCATCTCGCCCGCCACTGAAGTGTTTCGAGGAATAGATGGTGGGGGTGTGATGAAATGGGATGGGTACACATTTTCCCCTTCACTTGCCAAAGTGGGGTTAATGCCCACAAAGGACAGAGTTGTGTTTCTTGTGTGTGTGTATGTGTATGTGTGTGTGTGGCGGATGTGAGCGATGTTAGTGCATTGTAGGAAAACTAGGTCAGCTCTCTGGAAGAGGATGTGAACTTGTCACCTCTGATTCCATTAGAGGGGTTGAACTTGGGAGAAGATGGGAGAGGGAGAGGATATAAGGTCAAGAGATTGTTTGGTCACCGTGCCATTTCGCCAACAGGAAAACAAACATTGGACTCCAGCAGAAGGCACAACCTCAGGCAAACCCTAATGGGTAAAAGGCAGTAAAGATCATTCAGTCAAGAACCATGGCTATAAACTTCAAAGCAAATGTTGACACAGGTTAAAGTGCAGTTTTTGGTCCTTTCTTCAGCACAACCTGTGTAGCAAATGTTAAATGTTTTGAGAAGTTTACAGTCATGACCATTTCAAAGTTTAGGCACTCAATGGTAAAGATTCTAAAGAACTTTATTAGCTCATGGTTTATCATTTACAAACCATTACAACCATCACACATTGACACATTGAGACTAACAAGCCTTCCTCAAGGTGTGGGAAGTGAGAACAGTTTATGTCATATTATATAATGGTCACATGGTCAGCCAGTGAAGTCACATGATACCATGATAGATTGCTTGGGGGTGTATACTATTAATATATATTAGAGCTATTTTACAAGTGTTATACTGGTACAAATACAGCTCCCTTACCTCCCATAAAGTTCAACATTGGTATTGTGTCATCTAAAAATGAATACAAGCAGGCCTGAAACATGTTAGCCAAATACTAAATGCTGCACTAAATTAAAACAGTTTTTTATTAGAAAGAATTGTCATTTGTAGTATATGAAATGAAAAGTTCAGAAATGAAGTGTTTTGTATTAATCAGATAACTGTAAATTATAAATTAGGCGAAAATAAAAATCTTTTTTTTTTTTGAAGTTGCATATTAACGTTTCTTATAACCTTATTACAGTGGGAACATTTCCAATGACAAGTATAAACATTTGAAATGAGTAAATAAATAAATATATTTGCGATTGCACTGTGAATCAAAAATGACAATTTAAATTTCGCATCAGATGGTTTTTGATCTAAATATGCCCAAGTCCTTTTTTCTATGATTTATTTAACATTTTTCCACTTTACAAACATATCAAACAACCCTTACAGAAATAATAATAGAAAATATGTATAAATACAAATAATAATAAAAAAAATAAAAAATAAATAAAATAAATGAATAAATAAATAAATAAAAATAATAATAAAATAAAACCAAATTACACAAATAATGCGAGGCAGATATCTACATTTATACAATAATCTCAATGTTAAATTTCGAATAATGAAAGAACTGATGTATTATTATTGTCAAGGGCTGGGGTGATCAGTCTAAATCTAGCTGGAGAGTTTTAATATAAGAAAAAAGGCGTTCCAAATTTTGACAAAAGTTCTGTTAGGTCTTTGAAGGGAGTATCCAATCTTCTCTAGTTTTACAAAATACAAATCATCTTTCAGCCACCGTACATGTGAGGGTGGCTGACGGCTCTTCCAGTTTAATAAAATTACACACCTAGCAAGCAAAGTAAGAAAGGCCACAAAGTTTAAAATGTAAGTGGGTAATACATAATTATTAGGCATCACACCAAACAGGACAATAATGGGTGATTGTGCGATATCTATAGATGTAATGGCTGAGAGAGACTGAAATACTGAGCCCCAAAACGAGGAAAGAGCTGGGCATGTCCAAAACATCTGGGTTAAGGTACCTAAACCCGAATGACACCTATCACACTCTGGATTAATAGTTGGGTTGATCCGTGCGAGCCTACATTTCGACCAGTGCACAAGTCTTTTTTTGGTATACACATCATAGTCTGACTAGTCAGTTTACTTTCCTTCGGCATACAGTATGGCCCATTTCCACTGAGTGGTACAGAACGGTTCAGTTCGCTTTGTTTTTATGGCCATTTCCACTGTCAAAAGGTACCTAAAAGAGAACCATACTGTAACACTTTTTGGGCACCGTACCTAGCACGACAAAAGGGTACCAAACGGCGGAGCTAGATGCGCAGATGAACACTATTGGTTTATAGAAAAGCATCACTAGCCCAAGCAGAAGAATGAAAACAAAGAAACTGCCATTTTTAAATGCACAGCTAAGACATTACATCATAATACTATATGCATCTAATAAGGAGCCATGGTTGAACTAGCTTAGACAAAAGCCAAAACTGAACAAAATCTACTGTGTCCTGTTTTTGTTTTAGGAGGCCGTCTAAAAGTGAAAGTGGTTACCCTTTCTCCAGGGAGCTTGTGATCACACATGTGCGCATCTATTTTTGAAATAAGGAACTTCTTGAGCTGATGATAATAACTTGCACATCATTGAAGTGCTTCTGACATACAATCTTTCTAGAAATTGACAAACGTGAGAGTGAAACGCGAAAAAAAAAACAAAGGAGAAGCCTGAAAAAAATGAAGGAACGAATAATTCTTTCACCAACCTAAAACATGAACACACTGCCATGTTTAACTATTATCATCACCTTTTGGACTAATATGACTAATGCTAATAATGGACTAATACTCGGAATAATGGATATACTTTCTAACAAGAGATTACATGTGCTGGTGAAGATTAAAGATACAGATGAGAGGTTTGCACTGACTGTGGGCTATGTTGCATGTCGTTTTTGAACCGAAATAAGGACTAAATGTGTGCTGTGTGTAGCTTTTTCATAATTGTGTTTATATGTGTTGCATTTATTTATTTATTTTATGTAATCGCAGACGTTACAGTAAGCTATTTTATTGATCTGCAGTTATAATCAAATCATGTTCATAGAAAGGTTAATAATAAACATTTATACACAAGTATTTATGTGTATAAAGCATCTGTTTTGTGAGAAGTGCTTCTCATATTATATGTGAACGACCTGTACAGCTTTACCTTGACATTTCCTCGTGCGAGAATGATGTTGACGGAAACTTTCTGTCGTACACCACACCCACCAAAAGGGTACCCTTAGTACCCTTGGTACGCTTTAGGCAGTGGAAATGCAAGCCTGATAAAGGTGACCTCTATTGACCTGTACCGTACTGTACTATACCAATCAGTGGAACCTAGCCATTAGTCCTTTAACTCATAAGGGGTCGCCGCAACAAAATGAACCGCCAACTTATCCAGCATATGTTTTACACAGTGGATGCCCTTCCAGCTGCAACTCAGAACTGGGAAACATCCATACACACTTATTCATACACATACACTATGACAAATTTTGTTTATTCAATTCACCTATACCGCATGTCTTTGGACTGTGGGGGAAATCATAGCACCTGGAGGATTATTATTATTATTATTATTATTATTATTATTATTATTATTATTATTATTATTACTTTATTTTATGCATGTATGTTTTCATGCATGTATGTATGCATATAAGTTTTTATAATTAGAAAACAATTATAATATCTAAAATTGTATTACACTTTTATATTTGTGATTTAATTGTGAGGGTTGGCAACCCCTTTTTACTCTTGACTTATAAATAGTTGTGAAAATTAAACAAGTCACTGTGAACAGAGCTGGAAGAGAGAATACTTCTTAAAAGGGACCATAGTTAAAGAAACCACATATCTTTAAATGGCGTCTATAGGATTCTTTAAAGTTTGTTGCCTCCTAAACGAACCGTCCACCGGCAAGGAAAACATCACTCACTGGTTATCTATTAGCTATAATACTGACAAAGATTAAAGGGGTCTTTGGAACATGACAAATCCATTTCCATAAAGGTCACTGGACGCCCAAGATAATGGATTTGTTATGTATGTAACCCAACCCGGCCCTTCATCTCAGTGCATCGACAGGAGAGAGCGGAGACACACCGAACCACAACACACAGCGCTCCTGCTAAGCGGCTAACACTTCATCAACCACCGTGATTTCATTCGCCAAGCTCTGCTGACAGCTTATGGAAACTCAGGAATTGAAACGTGTCTCAAATGCTTGCCTCTTAAAGCTTTCCGTTTGGTTTGTGGCTACTTTTGCCACATACTGTACACACACACAGACTAATGAAAAGCTAGCAGAGTCACCTCGATGGCTCGGAGCCCACTGACGCAACCGTGTGCTGTGAGCCCCTCACTGGGCCAAGGACACGCTCAGTCTACGCTTCTGCCAATAGAAATGACTCTGAGAGCATACCTTCTGCGAGAAGGAGACTAGTGCGGGGGATTAGACAGCATCAGAACTTTCCGGAGCGGTATCTAAAATGTGGAGTTGTGAGCTCAGACTTTGAGGGAAGCACAAATCCACGGCTGCTCGCGAGAGGATTAGCCCCCTTGTGCTCAAACTTAATGAGGACGAGTAAGCCCATTCCTGCAGCTCCACACAAGACACCATCATGAAGTGTGCCGAGGAATGACAGAAACAAAGAGAGAGACCGGAAGAAAGGACAAGACAGAGTGCGCAAAAGTGAGAGTGCTTGTCTGCCAAAGGGGGACTCTTTAATTCGGTCTCTGTTGAGGAGTGGGTCGAGTGGAACGCTGGCCTGTCTGTCACCGCGAGGCTCCAGTGACCGCCTGACAGATCACAGCACAGCGCCGCATCAGGGGGGCCAGTAAATTGGCCCGGGGGGCCTCCCTCGCCTCCTTTCTCCAGCTGAATCTGCAGCGGTTTATGGCGAGGCTGATGGGTAGTGTGGTACACAGGAGGCTATTTATGAGACATATTTGTCCACAGCAGCATTTTCAGCAAAAGCGGTTTACATGTGTTCTGGGTTGTCAGTGGGGAGTGAGATGGCCCAGGAGGAATACAGGTAGAGCGTTTTATTCAAAACAAAGTAATATTATAGCCACTGCAAACCGTCCACAACAGGACACATGATGAAGCGAGCTATTTTGGGCCGCTCTGAACTGTGAGATATGCAATAGCATGCCTTCAAAGTAAGCTGCTTGCCAAATCTCTAGTCCTGGAATTGATTTCTGTTCATGGATGAAGAAACTAATTAGGCACTGGCCGGTTTACTGTCCACTTACACAATGAATGAAGCCCCCCAGGACACTACTGTGCCAGACTTGGACACAGAACTGGGATTTAAAATGCAATAATATGATCAAAACTGTATTTTACATCTTATGAAGGAAACAGTAGGAATGGTGTGGGTGGACTCAAGATGGGTCAAGATGAAAGAAAACCCTCATCCACCTGTATCATATTCTGGCCCCTAAATATGTCTCTGGCGCTCAACTGGCTGTCATTAACTCCTTAAAAATGGTTGTTATAGAAATTGGGATGAACAATTGATCTATTCATGTTTCATTTGCATTCATATGCAAGTATTGTCAGAAAAGTGGCTAGTTTCATTCATATGAAAACACATTTTTAAAATGAGATGTGCCCACAAACCCATACTCTTCATTGGGTAATGAGCAAAATCACACTAAAATATATGTATGAGATCGGGAAAATGAATATGATTTAGCAATAAATCAAAAGTTGAATTGGAGTGAGACTTGCGTTGGAAATTATTGTGATGTGCATTATCTGATATAAGTACATCAGATTTTCACAAACATTTAGTACATTTAAACTAGCACATTAACAGTAAATTTCTCTTATAGAATTCTTCTAGCTTTAATAAATTTTTTTAACCCATCAGCTGTAACATTTCACTTGGTCTCTTTTAAATATTTGTTGATGGTAAATCACTTCATACAGTAAGTACCTACATGTCAACTTTTAGCCACTATAAACTATCTGCTTAATGCCTGCTAACAGCTATTGTTTTATTTTGATGAATATGACTACATCAATTTGTTCTAACTTGTTCTAGATGATAGGTCTTAAACTCAAGTCCTGGAGTGCTGCAGCTCTGCATAGTTTAGCTCCAACCACCTCCAATTTACACCTGCTTAATAGTCTCTAGTAGTCTTGAACACCTTGATTAGTTTGATCAGCTGTGTTTGATTAGGGTTGAAGCAAAACTGTGCAAAGGTCGGCCCTGCACAGTGAAGCAGGTCACACACTGGAAGCGCCACTCTGCGCCGCGACACAGCCTGCACATGACAGTTAAAAGTATCACACACCAGACGCGGACATTCGCATAATATTTAACATGAAACTAATCAGATGGCACTCTGTGGCGCGGCAGAGAAATGAACAGTGTCATGAGTCGTGGCTAGGCGCTGCGAAGAGCCGTCGACTTGCGGCACCGGTGTGTGTACCCTGATAGAAACCTATGTTTAGAATTCTGAAATGTATGGCGCTGCGTGGCGCCGCGTGGTGCACCGCCGAGCGACGCTTCCAGTGTGTGACCTGCTTTAGAGTTTGAGACCTACGTTCTAGATCAGTGGTTCCCAAAGTGGGGGTCGCAAGACAATGACAGGGGGTCACTTGGTTATTTCTAAAAGTCAAAAAAAACTTATTAAACTATTAGAATTACCAAATTTTATCCATAACCCACAGAAGATAAAAATAGTAGTTTTAATAGTAAAAAACAACAACATGCAAATGAAAAGCCATTAGCCTTTCAATTATTTTGTCCTACAGTATGTGCACAGCAATGCAGTCAGCTGCAGCAGATTCATTTTATAACACCAGGTTAAACTTTCTGATACCAAATACATTAAAAATAAATACAGGCCACAACTGAACATTGAAGATGATCTCTGATTGGCGGTTTCCAAAAATAAACCAAGAGTATTGTGCTGAAAACATTGTGCCCACCAGTCTCTTTAGTTGAGATTAATATTAAAACAAATAAATTACTATAAAAAAAATTATAGCTTGTTAGACTGTTCCTTTTTTGTGTGTGGTCAATATGCTCATGTTTATATAGGGATATTGTTGTGTGCACAATGTTTGTATATTTATTACCACCTCTAATGAATTTGGGGGTCGCAAGTCACTGGCATTGTTAATTTAGGGGTCGCGGGATAAAAAGTTTGGAAACGGCTGTTCTACATCATCAATTATATCCAAATCAACAGAATCCACCCTATTTATTTTTCAAACTCTGGTGATTCCATTAGAACCACAATCGAGGTTTTAACTAGGCCGCTTTTACTTGAAATAAGGTTGACATACGCATAACAAAAAACATGGGCAAGTCTAATGGCACTTACTATCAAGAAGAAAAAATAAAATCAAAACATATTAAACATGTTCCACAAATCTGACCCTACAAGAGCTTGTTTGCTAGAAAAAGCGAAGCCTAATGGTGTTCATTTTAAGTCAAACTGTTTCTCTCCCACACAGACTATTAGACTGATGTCTGCTTTTATCACAAGTGGACTGGATGATCTGATATTTATTTATTTAGCCTGTACAACAAATTTGTTTTGTGTCTTGTAGTGTGAAGTGTTTTTATTTTTTTTGTGCTAAACCGTCAGATCAGGTTTCATGCGTTTTTTCCATCATTCGTTGTGCAAAGGGATGTTACATCAGGTGTTGCAACAAGAAGACCTAAAGACATTGCAACATTGAATATCACCCTTTCTTTGTTTTAAGCTGTTGACTATAATAAGTGTGCTTACTGTGTGCCCTACAAGTATGCGTTCTTAACCAATTTGTACAGTCCACAACAACAACAACAACAACAACAACAACAACAACAAGAACAACAACAATAATAATAATATTAAATAAAATTTATAAATAAATAAATAAATAAATAAATAAATAAATAATACATGGGTTATATTTTGATTGTCCCCTTTAGACCTAAATATATACTTTTTGAATGATTAACTATATGCCTACTAAACTTAATTGGATTTTAAGGGTTATGTGTCTGGGTAAGTTGGCATTCTTGCACATTTCCTATAGCAGTGGAAGGACCATTAAAATAAAGCGTTATCAAATATTAAGCAGTGTACTATTACTCAAAAGACTGTTAGTTAACAGGTTGCAAAGTCATTTATAGACAAGGGAATAACTAAAAAAGTCAAGCTCTACCTTCCTGTAGAGTTCAGATACATGATCATACATAAATAAACCAATAAAGCTGCGGTCACACTGCACTTTATGCCCCATAAAGTTTAATTCATGTGCAAGTGAATGCCGCAGATAGGAAGCACAAGCCCATGCTACAAGTTTCGCAGTTTGCTGCGTTGCAAAGTTCAAGCTTGATGAACTCTGACCTGCGAAATCACATCATGTGAACAACAGCGTGAGACCAAGTGCAGATCAAAACATGACCTCTCTGGACAGAAATATAAAATTTGCTTTTTAAAATGTCTAATTATCTTGTTTAATCCTAGCCCTTTTTGCAGCGCCGTACGACAGAATTTGCAAAAAGGGGCGGGATTAAACAAGATAATTAGACATTTTAAAAAGCGAGCGATTGGTCCATATTTTACATTTCTGGCCAGAGAGGTCATGTTTTGATCTTTGATTGGTATTGCGCAGTCAATTGATGCGATTTCGCAGGTCAGAGTTCACCAAGCTTGAACTTTGCAACTCAGCGTACTGCGAAACTTGATGCACGAACTTGTGTTTCCGCTCTGACGCATTCCCGTGCATATGAATGGAAGTTTTTGAGGAGAAAAGTCCAGTGTGATCGCAGCTTAAGTATGATCTGAAAGAGCACTTTGCAATTAAAGACAGGTGAATTTGAACAAGGTTGCAGCTAACCTCTGTATTAAGGTTGATCAACAGCAGGGGCGTTAAACTCATACACAGTTTAGTTCTACCTCTGCTTCAACATACTTGCCTGTAGGTTTAGAGAAGCCTGAAGGACTCAATTAGTTTGATCAGGTGTGTTTAATTAGGGTTGAAACTAAACTGTGCAGAGCTCCGGCCCTCCAGAGTTTAACTCCCTTATCTACAGGAACAGGGTTGGGCACCCTGTTGTACATTATCTATAAAAAAGCAATTGACTGTAAATAATCTTGTAAAAAATATATATATCTTTGCATTTTTATAAACTAAACGTATAATCTAGAAAAGGTAATGGCTGTACAGTGGTCCCTCGTTATTCGAGGGAGTTACGTTCTAAAAATAGCCCGCAATAGGCGAAATCCGCAAAGTAGTACGCTTTATTTTTTACGATTATTATAGAGGTTTTAAAGTTGTAAAACCCTTCACTACACACTTTATACACTTTTCTCAGAGAGGCATTAACATTTTCACACTTTTCTCTTTTGTTTAAAATCTCAATGTTCAAACTTTTGTAGAAAAAAAGTCTAGGATTATAGAATGAAATCAAAGATCAAAACCTGTTGTCAGGTGCAAACATTTATTGCTGTCAGCAAAAGGTTCATAAAGCTTTTTGCTTTCACGTGGATAGTGTTAGCATCCAGCGTAATGTTCTTTTTTCTGTAGTCACTAATCCACAAAATTAAAGGACACTCCATTTTTAGGGGCGTCATTCACACCAGATGCGCCATGCACAGTTGGAAGTAACACACACTGGAGGTGCACATTCTCATGTTATTTAAAATGAAATTATTCAGATGATGCCCTGTGGCGCAGTAGAAATATGAAATATAAGACTTGCGCCGCTGGTGTGCGTACCTTGATATAAAACTATGTTTACAGAAAACATTTTAAAAATGGCACTGCATGGCATGGTACATCCGGTGTGCCGCCCTCTTTACAATGGTCTTGCTGCAGACAGTTACAACCCTTTTTGCATCCTTGTTAAAACTCACCCTGCTAGCGATTGAAGATACGTGTAATTTGGCAAGCTGGGCACATTCTGTACTGTACAGGAGACACGAAGAAAAGTGATTGGCAATGGTCTACAGCCAATCAGGACGTAGAACACAATGCGCAGTAAAAAAAAAAAAAAAAAAGCATGTCAAGTTGCACAAAAAATAAATCAGCAAAACTGCGAGGTCGCAAAAGGGGTACCGCTTTATAGCGAGGGACCACTATCTACAGAGGAAAGAAATATGCCAACACACAAATTGCAGCTAGTAGAATCTTCAGAAAGCATTTACCTAAATAATTAATTTCAAGCACCGGTGACACATACTGTAAGCAAAATAAGATTCCAAATTCCAAAGTTGATGTTCCACAAACACGACTAAGTAGGAAAATGAAACAAAGTAAGGCATTAGTCATCAGTCATTAAGGAAAAACTCTAGAAGAGCACTACATTGCTCTGCTTAACAAACTAGGATAAAAGTCATCAGAAGCGCTCTTTATTTGTGGTGAAGGACTCACTTCTGCCATGTCATTTCAACAGAACGAGGCGAGACGTCCTGCTGAACACCGCGTGTGTGCACAATCAAGCCCAGAGCGAAGGGGATTCAATTCCAAGCAAAAGCAACCTTTCCTGGAGTGTAACCATTCATTACAGACATCCCGAGGCAGGGCATGGAAGTGCATCTCCACTCACTAAGACTCAATTTGAACAGTGGGGGATCTGAAACAGAGCCGGGACATATGGCTGAGTCACCGCTCTTCTGAGCTCCGTAACCTACAGCCGTGCAGGCTTTCATAGCAGGTAGACTGACAGGCCGCTTCCATGCGATTAAGCGGCGCCTTTTTATGCACAGGGCTATAAAAGAAATAAATAAATAAAAATAGCTGTAATCCACGTGATAGAGCCCAAAATAGCAGTTATAACATTTTTCACCTCATGTGGTCCCTGTTTGTATATGCGGCGATGGGCAGAGAATTGGGAAAAAACAAGACAGAGAGAAAGAAAATCTGTGACAAACGGGATGAGAAATCCTGACTGACAGGCAGTTTACTGTAGCATAGAGGAGAAAAACATTCACGCAGCTAAGCTAGAAAAAAAACAGGTGACTGAAGTGTTTGAATGTGTCCAAATGGTAAACAGAGAAAGTCTCAAATCCCACACATCGGCTTGATCTGAAACGACTGGCTAAGTTTTGTGATTTTGAGTGGGTGTGAAAGTGGGTGAGAACGCACCGGCATGTTTGAGGATATATGTTCCTCAAACTCTGCCTTCTGTCGAGGAGGGTGACTATTATATTCCTTTGGGATGACAGAGTCAGCAGGGTTAGCACCTCTGTGAAGGGGAGAGGTGTCAGAGGGATTGGCCGATGTCGGTGAAGGGGACGGGTGCTGGGGTGACAGGCTGTCAGTGTGTCTCACAGTGTGCTGAGCAAAGGGGGAGATGGAGAACCACAGGTAGCCAAATTCCTCTTGAGTGATGGATAGGAGATGAGCACAGAGTTCGAGGAACCATATTCAGGAGGGATTCCGGAGTATGAAATGTTTGCACCTCTAATTCTGTATTATTTACTTGTTATAGACCATTTTGAGGGATGTAAACAAAAACAATGGTCCCAACGTACTTCCTGTTTTACATTTTTAATTTCTATAGCTTCTAAGAAATCAAAAAGAGCTACATATTGATGAATAATTTTATGATAGCTGTTTTAACATTAAGTTATGATTGAATTGCCTCTTATTGTATGAAATAGTTTGATAACAAGCAATTTTCATTGGCCAATGACATGACCACACTGAAATGGTCTATACATAATAATCAAGACATTACATTTATCTGTGGTATAGAATGAAGTAAACAAACAACTAAAAGACAATATAAGCTTTTTAGAAGGCGGCAATGATTTGTTTTAACGGTCATCCTTGAAAGATTTGAATATTTTTTCTGAAATCTCATTCATTGTACCACAATCATGCTGCACTGCTTGCTTCAACATTAAATAACTCTTGCACAATATTAAATCTGAAACACCTCTTTTGCACAATATTCACTCTCTTGCTCAATATCCTGCACAACATTGCTTAGTCGCATGTAAAAGTACTTGTATAGCCTGTCTTATGTGTATAGTTAAGTATCTTATGGTATATTTATGTATGTATGTATGTAGCTCTTATGCCCAGTGTTGTGTTTGTATTTATGATTAGTTTATGTATCACCGTTGTCCTACTAACACAACATTTTGTTCATCTGTATGTTCACACGTGTAGCAGAATGACAATAAAGCTCAACTTGACTTGACTTGATTTTAATTTTGTAAAAATGTGAGTTCACTGAGGGGAACTGGAGTAGTGGCTCCCATTTTTAAGAAGGGGGACCGGAGGGTGTGCTACAACTATAGGGGATCACACTCCTCAGCGTCCCTGGGAAAGTCTATGCCAGAGTACTGGAGAGGAGGATCCGGTTGATGGTTGAACCAAGGATCCAGGAGGAACAATGCAGTTTTTGTCCGGGCCGTGGTACACTGGGCCAAATCTATACCCTTACCAGGTGCTTGAGTGTGTTTTGTGGATTGAATAAGGCATTCGACCGTGTCCCTCGTGGCATTCTGTGGAGGGTGCTCTGGAAGTATGGGGTCAGAGGCGCTCTATTAAGGGCTGTCTTGTCCTTGTATGAATGGAATAGGAGTTTGGTTCGCATTGCAGGTAATAAGTCAGACTTGCTTCCAGTGTTTGTTGCCGTCCGGCAGGGCCACCCTTTGTCACCAATTCTGTTCATAATTTTTATGGAAAGAATTTCAAAGTGCAGCCTTGGGCTGGAGGGGGTCCGGACTTCATCTCTGTTATTCGCAGACGATGTGGTTCTGTTGACTTCATCGTACATGGACCTTCAGCATGCACTGGGGCGGTTTGCTGCTAAGAGTGAAACGGCTGGGATGAGAATCAGCACCTACAAGTCAGAGGCCCTAGTGCTCCACTGGAAAAAGGTGGTTTGCCATCTCCAGGTTGGAGGAAAGTCCTTACCCCAGGTGGAGGAGTTCAAGTATCTTGGGGTTTTGTTCATGAGTGAGGGAAGAATGGAATTTGAGATGGAGAGGCGGATTGGTGCAGTTGTAGCAGAAATCCGGTCAAGGTATCGGTCTGTTGTGGTAAAGAAGGAGCTGAGCTGAAAGGCAAAGCTCTCAATTTACCGGTTAATCTACATTCCTACTCTTACCTATGTTCATGAGCTTTGGGTCATGACCAAAAGGACAAGATCTTGGATACAAGAGGCCAAAATGAGTTTCCTTCGCAGGGTAGCAGGGCACATCCTTATGTGGGGTGAGGAGCTCTGTCACACTGGAGGAGCTCGGAGAAGAGCCGCTGCTCCTCCACATCGAGAGAAGTCAACTGAGGTGGCTTAATTTAGTTTAGTTTAATTTAAAATACCATGCAAATGTGCGCGTCTAGTGTGTGATACTTTCAACTGTCATGTGCGCGCCCTGTCGCGGCGCTGAGTAACGCGTCCGTTGTGTGACGCCCTTACCTAGGGAGGTGTTCCAGGCATGTCACACCGGGAGGAGGCCTCGAGGAAGACCCAGAACGGTGGTAATTCCACAATAAAGACGTTAGGGGCCATTCACATTTGCCGTCTTTTGCATGTGCATGTTTATTCTAAGTACAACCGAAACAACACTGGTGAAAGCAAACTGACGCTTTCCCAGAAAACCATTCCTGCGCGCCTTACATGCACTGCTCCTTCTCCGGGTGTGAATCCCCATTGTTTACATGTACACTGAAAAAATACACACCGTTCATGCGTTGTGAAACCATCTTTTTTGTTACTTTTATGACATGAGGTGTCGAAACGCAGTGGGTTTTGCAAGTTGACATGGCTATGAACAGAAATGAGAGATAATGAGTCAGAGAGGTGAGACTTCATAACATTAATTCTCAGCCTTGAGTTGGGTCTAGGATAAACAGATAATTTTATAAAACATATATATTTTTTGTATTCTATAGAATTGTCATAACTAATATTCATGCAAAACATTTCTTAAATGATCTTAATATATAACTCCAGTTTTGTCTTTACATTGTTTTCCAGTTACTTTTAGGATTGTTTTCTGTTATTTATTTAGAATAGTAATTGTATAACAATAATATCAATTCATATTAAATAATTGTATTATAATAATTTATTTATATTAAATATTAATATTTTTAATAATCCCAATACTGGTTTTGTCCATATTTCGGAGGGTTGAGGGGCGCGTTTCACCCAGGGATCTACTTAAGCTAGAACCACCTCTAATTTTAGGTCATCTTTTAACAAGACAAGACATAAATAGATCCCCCACTTGAGAAAAACAAGCAAGTTTGTATTCAGTGCATTCTATCGTTTTCCTTTCATACTGTACGTATGGTAACACTTTATTTTGATGGTCCATTTGAGTATTAGTAGACTGTCTGCTTAATATCTGCTGTATTGCTCCTTCAACAGACATTTAACTATAAGAAACTTTGCAAGTACATGTCAACTTAAACTAACCCTAACCCCAACCCTAAGCCCAATCTAACAGTCTACTTAT
Source organism: Danio aesculapii (assembly GCF_903798145.1). Taxonomy (NCBI): domain Eukaryota; kingdom Metazoa; phylum Chordata; class Actinopteri; order Cypriniformes; family Danionidae; genus Danio; species Danio aesculapii. The sequence continues at coordinate 29,565,309 of NC_079443.1, read as the reverse complement.
AATCTAATGAGAATTCGTTGGCATGCAGATTCAATGTAACTTAAATTCAACAAACGGACCATCTAAATAAAGTGTGACTGTACATATTTCTGATGAAGTACCTGCAGATGGAAACCAAATGTGTTTTTTGTTTTTATTTTCATTTAATACATAAAAATTGCTTTCCATGTAATTTAGTGTCAGAATTCAAATGCAAATAGAATTGGCCATTTAGTTAAATGCAAGAGCCTTTATTTATTTATTCATTCATTTAATAATAATAAACTTTATATAAATCATCAACCCATAATCTTTGAACAGTAGTGCAAACAGATTATATTCACACCTATAAAAAACCAAATGGCAGTCATGAAGATCATTAGCCTAAATAGGAGGAACAAAAATTCATGGTCCAAAGCACAGCAGACAAAAAGTGCATCCATTATGCAATCAATGTGCGGTTTAGTTTTATCACCCCACCATTAGGAGGCCAGCAAACGACACCTGAAATAAAAAAAGTCAGCTCGTGCCAGCCATATGCATGTGTTATTAACAAAACCAGTCCATAACCGTCCACCGTTTGATCCTGACCCCACAACAGATTTCAAGCACTTCACAGTCCATGGCCTTAACTCCCACAGACACAAAACACACCACTCAAATAACGGTCCAAACAGCCAGACTGGTGGTAATTGTGCTCAGCAAAGTGCAATGAAAAGGAAGTAGCTAAATGCAGACATATGCACTACAGTAATGTAAACTATTTACACAGTAATGGCTGGGCTGAGAGCAAAAAGCTGAATAATAATAATAGAGGATAATGTGACACAACAATCAGTGTAGCCCACTAAAACAGGAAAACATAATGGTGCAGAAGAGAGTAACACTGTATAAGACTATTATCAAATTATGCGCCAAAACACCAATGTATATTAAATTATAGAGGGGAAAAAACATAATTTTCATCTGCAGTTAGTGTTGGAAGGAGTCATCTGGTCAACATGAGCTACCACAGATTTTTTTTTTTTGTATGTGATTCACACACACACACATGGTGTACATACATACTAATATTAAATGGTCAGTCTAGTGCGGTATTAGCTAGGACAATAAAGTTTACAACCAAGTGATTATCCACATTAACATAATCAAAATTATCATCAAACACTACCAGTTGCTACATACTGTCTGCATTTCTGCATGAAGGCACCTCACAAAACTGATTTCAGAGATACTTCTGAGACCGCATAACTATTTAATCATGCACAACAAAATAGAAAGCTTAAGTGATACTAAGGGAATAGCTTGAAATGCTATCAAAAGTGGAAAACATTGCTCAAAATGTGCATGTATACCCAAAGAATACGCATGGCACTTTGAGGTGCTGTTTTTTTTTTTTTAGCTCAAAATTAAATGCACAGGAGGATAGTGGGATATCTAAGGCAGCAAATAAAACATCTATGATGCCTTTGAAATTTGATTAGAAGAAGGTACTTCCTGAAACAGTAAATTTGGATTCAGATGTCCTTTGTGCCTTGGAATGTTGCATTTTGGATGCAACCACTGCCTCAAACAAAACATCTGTGTATGACTAAATCCTAGTGGGTCAGTCAACACTGTTGCTGAGTCACACAGTAAATGCCCAGGAGACACCAGAGCGATCTTATTGCTAATGTCACATTTACTGTATAGCACATTTTGTTGTATTGCACAAAACAGTGATGGTAAATTGGGTTCATTTTGAGGAAGACACAATTTCTGATAATGCATTGTGAGTCATCATATGCTAATGGAACCAATATGAGTGTATGGCATGAAAACCAAAACTAATATGCAATAAAAAGGTATTTTAAAAGAAAGTAAGAAACCTATTTATACTTCCATATGCAATACAAGTGGTCAAACAACTTTTAGTTGTACACTACTAAAAAAGCCAAAACAAAGAGAAAGCTGTCAAGTTTAGGGGTTGATTTATTCATTTAAATGTTTACTTTTTACATTATCTTCACTGTCATGCATGGTCTTGCATGTTGACAAGTGTAGGAATGGATTTTACTCAGAATTAAATTGTGCCCTGTAATAAAACAACAAAATCTCTGGAATCTGAGAAAAAGGCCCAGGATAGACTTTGACACCTTTTGCCCTCTTTCTTGAACTTTCCTTCACTCTTGTATTGATAAATGCTCAGGTGTGACTGGTAACAAGGTTTTGTTCACTATCTTTGATACATTTTGACTAAAACCCAACAGATGAGTAAATCGTTAAGTCACTGGTTAACAAAATAATATTCAAATATTCATTGATCTCAAAGGGTATTTAAAGAGAAGGACGAAATGTCTCAGGTTCGCAAGTCTAAAACCCAACCCGGCCGTAGTCAAGAGCTCTCAAGCTCAACACTATGTATCATTGGATTTCCAACTATACTCTTAGATTTATCTTTGAGTAATTGATGTTGTGCAGTTTTTATTGTTTGATTCTGTAATTGGCATGATACACTTTCATCTGGAAAATAAATGTTAACCTTTTTGATTAATTCTGGAGTTTCCCGAATTCATTGTATCCAGTAGATTAAGCGGAGTCTGCGCTACCATTATGATGTGACATGGTTGTTTCGTTTTCAAGGCGCATTTGACTGTGCAAAGCAGGAGGAGCGTCAGCATGAAGACCCTAATGAACATACAATTTAGAACTTCGGACCCAAGAAAATATCAAAATCTAAATTGTATCACACCTAAAATGTAATCAGCTAAAATCATAAATCATAAAATTAAAAATTGGAGTCAGATTGAACTCGGAGTTGAAAACAAGTAAAAATAAATTCTAATAAAAAAATTCTTTCAGAAGCTCTAGAAAATGCTTACATGCATTTAACCAGTGTTGGGCAAGCTACTTAAAAAATGTAGTGAGCTAAGCCATTAGCTGCTCTACTTAAAATGTAGCTTAACTACACTAAAAGCTAAGCCCTGGGAAATGTAGCAAGCTAAGCTAAAAGCTACATGGCAAAAGTAGCTTAGCTATATCTAAGCTATTTTTACAATTTTCATTTTTAAATGAAATCAACTTAAATCCAAGTCAATCATATCTTAGTGATCAATAAAACTGTCAATGAATCATATGAGGCATAATTCAGTTCAGTTATTTACTGTAAATAATATGCTGTACTAAACAGAAACAAATTATAGTATATAACAGCTAAAACAAAAAATGTTGTGTGTGTGTGTGTGTGTGTGTGTGTGTGTATAGCATATTTAGTATAAATAAAGTAAAGAATAGAGTACAGCATCAGAAATTAAGTTATTGCATCTTAACATGTAGTTCTCGAGGTATGGTCACGAGGAGTCCTGCTTCAGAAATATTTCTCCCCCTCAGTCATCTTTCCATCAAGCAAGTTTTGGTTGGTGACGTCGCCAACCAGAGGTGGCAGTAATACATCAAAAACTTTGTTGTCGAACACCGTAAAACAGGTAAAAGAAATCGTCCTTCTCGTAATCATATGGATTTACTTTCATCGGCTAGACACCGGCCCCACAGCTCCGTGAATGTCGGTGCCGTCACTTATTCATCCGCGATCAGTAAATGTAGCTTTGTGGATGCTTCTGCGCTACTTGACTAATAAAATAGCTTAGCTTCTGAAAAGCTATTTGATTTAGAAAGTAGTGACGCTACCGCCACACTACTGAGAAATAGTTAAGCTAGTAGCGTCACTACTTGTAGCGACGCTACTGCCCAACACTGCATTTAACCGTTGACCAAGATTCCATCGTTGGGCTGACAGAATGGAATCTTAGTCAAGTTTTTTTACTGTCAAAAATATTATTGTTGCTAATATATGAAGATGAACTTCTTAATAATTTCATTTCACTTTTGTTGACAGAAAAGTGCTCTTTGAAAGCTTTTGTTCTTTAGGTGGTCAGGAAACGAAATCATTATATATTTATGAAGGCCAGCACTTTTCTAATGACAGTGCTTTTTAATTTGCATTAAGAGACTGGAGAGTGCAAAAAGTTTAAGTAGTTTGAGCTGTTAAAGTCCAGCACAGTTAAAACTGGTTCTTCAAAATGAGTACAAGATCATACTGATACTATATTATGTAATTATTTACTTTCTCCCAGGGCCATTTATATCGAAGTTAATATTTAGCCGCACCAAATTGGTGTTTCGTAACATCTAGTTTTTTTATGAGGTGGGTTATTAGCCCATTGCTCAACCCCCAACCTGGAGGAGAAGGACATACACACATACATTACAGACAAATTAGCTTACCCAATTCACCTACAGCCCATGTCTTTGGAAACCGGAGAACATGCAAACTCCACACAGAAATACCAACTGACCCAGCCAGGGCTCGAACCAAAGACCTTCTTGCTGTGAGGCACTGCACCACTGTGTCGCCCATTTAATTATTAAAAATGTATATATTTTCCTTATCATTATTCATTGTGGAGGTTTCCTTGGTTTGCATCTATCCAAGGTCAAAAAATCATTTTCTCATAATAAACACTGCACTGTCACCTCTTTTCTTGCATTGTCTGAAACAGTTTGTTCAAGGATCCAATATCTCAAAACAATCCTTTCCAAAATCTATTCTGCACTGCTTATAGCATTTGTCGGGAAAACCAAATGAAAACCATTACAGCTCCAGAGGCTTCCTCAGCACTTGTATGCACAGTGATGTGAACAATAATGATGGTGTTGGGTTTTACCATGTCAGTTTAGTCCAATCCACACTGTTTGGAAGAGCATGCAAAGTGGATTTGCTTTCGCAGCACAGAAAACAACACAGCATGAATCAGAGTCTTCCAGGCCTGCAAATTTACCGAGGGTCAAAGAAGACATTTGATTAGGTAGGATTGCGCAGAGAATAAAGCTGGATGATTAGCTTTTTGATTTAAGCCCAAATCGGTTATATCTTTTGGGAGAAAACTGTTCCAATTAACATGCATCTTATTTTTACACTTTACAAACATCCATTTTACTCACTAAATGAAATGGAATGCAATGTCCAATCAAGCATAATTTTAAACGGGGATACTATATATTTATATTACCTGGGATCAGATTTACTAACAGCCTGGTCAGCTCAAATCCTCCTTTTGTGTCAGAAAAGTATTATCAAGATTAACTAACATTGGCGATGAAAATACATGATTGTAGTTACATTTAAGACATTATTGTATACATATTTAAATGAATCATGCAATGTGATTTACAAAGTTTGGCATTAAGGCAGCACGGTGGCTCAGTGGTTAGCACTGTCGCCTCACAGCGAGAAGGTCACTAGTTCGAGTCCCAGCTGGGCCAGTTGGTGTTTCTGTGTGGAGTTTGCTTGTTGTCCCTGTGTTCACGTGGGTTTTCTCTGGCTGCTTCCCAGTACTGGGAAATCATACAGTATGCCAGAAGCGGTCGATGAGGTCGAAGGAAACTTAATGAATGAAGTTTGGCATTATTTATTACCTGTCTTTTATTACCTAAAAGACAACTATTTTGTGTCTATATTGTAAGTAGATTACCCACATTATCTGCTTGTTTGTGCCAATGATTTGCCTGGTTCTTGGTAGATTGGTTTGGCAATTATGAAAATGAGCTTCTGTTCCTGTGTTCTCTAATTTGCGCAGTCAGTAGAATCACCCGCAAAAATTTCCACCTCCATCAGCGATTTTAAGGAATTGAGCTCCCACGCTTATTTGCCCTGTTCAGTAAATCTGGCTTCTGGTTTCAGCTCAGCATATAAAGCTTATATATAATCATGTTTATGTTAAATACACCTGCTCAACCAGGTTTGAGCTTATGAACTTGTTGCTATGACAACAACACTGAAATCAACACAAAAAAATCCAAGGAATATGGCAAATCAAACAAATTCTGCCAGCTAAGAAACCTGCACATTAAGAACTGAGCCCAGACACTAAATCTATGCAAATATATCTAATTGCATTTTAATAAGCTGGAAATGTTTACAGTGAGGGACATTCATAGATCACGTCCCCAGGTCTCTCCACTTGGCTGACAGGCAGAGATTGGTGTGATGGAGAAATGTGCTTCATTGTGTTACTCATTAGTGTGTAATTATCCTCACTTAAGAGAGAAAAAAATTAAAATAAAAAAGCAAGATGAATTAATTACTATGCAGAGCTTCCTCTGCAGTTGTTTTTACGGAGTGCAGTTTTTAAAGCATAATAGTTTTAATATTTAATTTCCAATAGATAAATATGTTTGTCTTTGCCATGGTGACAGTGCATAATATTTTTCTACTTATTTTGCCAGATACTGGTTGTTACAGTCACCAGGAATCTAGCCACTGCAAATCGCTGGAGAACTACAAATCTGGAACCAAATGAACTGCAAATCCTGTCATGCACCTCTCACACACATGCTCCAGTTTTTACTGTTTTCAGTCTTGTTTACTGTATTGTAGCATTACGAAGTGTTGTCTTATCTAGTCATTCTGTGTTTGATCCTTGCCTGGTTTCTCCATTATTGATTCCTTGTCTGTACCGATCACTAGCTTGTTTTTTGACTACATTATTAGATAACCTGATTGCTCCTGTGTTTGACCATTGCCTGCACAACTATTTTATGTTAATAAAACCTGCACATGGATCTCAACTCTGTTGTCCAGCATCCTCACATTACACCTGTATTCAACTTACAGTGCAATTTAAAGACTTGACTAGGTTATTATAATAACCAGGCAAGTAAGGATAATTATGCAAGTTATATAACCGTGCTTTATGTAGGCAATTAAAAATATTCTTAAGTGGGCTAATAATATTGACCTTAAAATAGTTTTTCTTTTTCTTTTTTATTAAAATTGCTTTTATTCCAGGCAAACTAAAAGAAATAAAATGAGGAAATACTTTTGAAAAGTTCCTTGGTCTGTTAAACATCACTTGGGGAATTTTTGAAAAAGAATGAAAACTTCACAGAAGGGCTAATCATTTTGACTTCAACTGTATATGGCAGAAACGAAGAATGCAAAAAGTGAGAGAAACTGCAGAAACTAGCTTTTCTTTTCCATTTCTCAGGCTGTTCCGTAGGACTCGACCCGGGCAAATGTGGAAATCCATCGCTCTGACAGGAGCCTGTCACATTCCATCGCTCCGGGCCGACAGATCCCTCTGTCTGATTCTGAAGGGTTGTTATGTATGAAAGCGCTGGCTGACTCCTCAGCCCCAGTGCCAACACTCTGATAAGCAGGATGACATCTGCGCTATATTATTCCACAGTGCTTCTTTGTGCATGCTGGAGATTGGGAGATCGGCTCAGTACAAAGGGGAGGAGGACGGTGCAGGCTATGTTAGGGAGGAAAGCAATTACCCACATTTGAGGGGAAGCCTTCGTCAGGGACCCAGTGGAGGGGTTTGATGTGATGGTCTTGCTCTTTCTTCCCCTTCTCTTTCTCATCTTCTCCGTCTCTCATCAGCTTCGCTTGCTGCATCTCCCACAGCAAGAGGCTCCAGAGTGGCACAGAACCCCCTGTCCCCTCCCACAAGTCCTTCACTCTTGCCTCCAGCTTTCTGCACATATATAGGCGCAACCTTGTAAAGCTGAAGAAATTGAGTTCCCTCCAAGTACCTCTCATTATTCATGTTGCCATATATGAAGCCTTGCAAACATCTGGGAGCTGCGTACCTGCTTCCTATTTCATGGCACTGAAATTTATGGGACTGTTAGAAGTTACCACTCCATCTTCTCCTTATGCCTCCATGCAATCTTGCAACCACCAAATCTCCTCTTACTCCAGGAGCTCTAATGCAGCCTGGTAAGAAGAAACCAGTGTGGCCAGAGGCAGCAATAATGCTGTTGATATTAGGAGAAGAATAGGCTTCGCAATTGCTCACATGCTGTAAAAAGTGGTAAAGAGGCGCTTCTACTTGATTTAACCTTTAAACGAATACACTCACCAGCCATTTTATGAGCTTCAGTACACCTGTTCAGCTGCTCGTCGCTGGAAACAATCAAGCAGCCAATCACAGAGCAGCAACTCAATGCATTGTTATTTGATGTGATTTACATGGCTATGAATGTGCCATGGTAGTAGGTGCCAGATGGGATACTCTGAGTATTTCAAAAAGAGCTGATGTATTAGGGCTTTCACACACAACTACCTCTAGGGTTTATATAGAATGATCTGAAAAGGCCAGATGTCAGGAGAATGTACTGACTGGCCCAAGCTGATAGACAGGCAACAGTACCCTAAATAACCATTCGTTACAACCGAAGTCTGCAAAAGAGCAATTCTGAATGTACAACATGTCAAACCTTGAAGCAGATGAGCTGCAGAAGTTGAAAACCATTTTGTTGAGTCTTATAGGCAGGTTTCTATCCAAGGGATTTGTTGTGAAATAAGGTTTAGTGCATCTAAATCTTTACCGACAAAGCTAAATCAGACAAGCAACTGCTTATGCTGTAGTACAATTATATATGAAATTGAAAGCACAATATTTTGACAAAAATGGTTGTAAATTGGGAGCTATTTGCAACATAAATAAAACTATGAATTTGAAACAGCTCAAGGTCGAGGTCCAATGAGTGAGTGAACTGACTAGTAGCATTTAAATTGCATTTCAGTTGCTAACAAGCAGTAGGATCTGTAGTCTATTGGTGAGTTCTCAAGAGGCAGGTTTGTTTCAAGTTTAAAGCTGAATCAGACAAGCAACTGCTTATGCTGTTGTACAATTATTTAAGAAATTGAAAGCACAATAATATGACTACAATTGTTGTAAATTGGAAGTAATTTGCTACATAAACAAAATTATGAATGGAAACAGCTCAAGGTCGAGGTCCAATGAGTGAGTGAACTGCCTAACATTTCAGTTGCATTTCACTTGCTAACAAGCAGTAGGATCAGTAGCCTATTGGTGAGTTCTCAAGAGGCAGGTTTGTTTCAAGTTTAAAGCTGAATCAGACAAGCAACTGCTTATGCTGTTGTACAATTATTTGTGAAATTGAAAGCACAATAATATGACAAAATTGTTGTAAATTGGGAGTAATTTGCAACATATATAAAATTATGAGGGGCGTCACGGTGGCGGAGTGGGTAGCATGATCGCGTCACAGCAAAAAGGTAACTGGTTTGAGTCTCAGCTGGGTCAGTTGGCATTTCTGTGTGGAGTTTGCATGTTTCCCCCAAGTTTGCGTGGGTTTTCTCCGGATGCTCCAGTTTCCCCCACCAGTCTAAAGACTTGCGCTATAGGTGAACTGGGTAAGCTAAATTGTCTGTGGTGTATTTGTGTGGATGAACGTGTGTGGTTGTTTCCCAGTGATGGGTTGCAGCTGGAAGAGCATCCGCTGGATAAGCTGGCAGTTCATTCTGCTGTGGCGACCCCAGATTAATATAGAGACTAAGCCAAAAAGAAAATGAATGAATGAATGAATGAATGAAGAAAATTATGAATGGAAACAAGGTCGAGGTCCAATGAGTGAGTGAACTGACTAGTAGCATTTCAAAAAAGCAGTAGGATCGGTAGCCTATTGGTGAGTTCTCAAGAGGCAGGTTTGTTTCAAGTTTAAAGCTGAATAAGACAAGCAACTGCTTATGCTGTAGAACAATTATTTATGAAATTGAAAGCACAATAATATGATAAAAAGTTTTGTAAATTGGGAGTAATTTGCAACAAATAAAATTATGAATGAAAACAGCTCAAGGTTAATGTCAACTTTGTCGATAACAATAGTGGACAAACTGAATGGAAACTTGGCTCATGTCTCAATGATTTAAGGTAGTTCTTCTGAAGGCTCTAAAGCTATGTATATACATAAAAATATTGTAGTATCACTATTTTATGTATTACATATACATACAGGAAGCCAAATTACCCCATTGCTGTTTGTGCGTCAAAGTATGTGTGTCAGCTAGCGTATAATTGCATCTGTGTACCAACAGCTCTGGTCAATTTCTGTCAGAGACCTTTTTAACATGCACAGACACCAACAAATTAAACATACAGCTGTGCTTATCAGGGATTTCAAGGCCGCTGGGTTCATGAGCTCAGCTCCTGTTTAACTGTCAATTTTTATGCATTTCTGGCATTTCAGGCATTAATTTACGGCACAGTCATCAGAGGTAATCAGGTCTTATTACGGCCGGAAAGAGGTTTATCTCTTTAGCCCTTAATCCTGATTCACTTCAGCTGCCTCCACAATTCTTCATTTTTTTTTTTTTTTTACAACAAAGGCATTAACTTTACCCCATTTAAAAAACTTCCCCATATTTCTTTACACACATATGGATGCATATCTGAGCACTTTTAAGCTGCATTTCACAGCATCTTCTGTCTTCAAAAAGGCCAGCGATGAGGCCATTGAGATGAGATGGGATGAGATGTGAGAGAGGGTTGCTGAGCCGCTTGATTTGATTTGGGGAGATGATACTACACCCAGGAAGTGCAGGGGAAGGGTTGAATCAATATGCATGTAGTAATTAGGCCCCATTAAAAAAAAAGAACTTCAGAGGGAGGAAGGTTATAAAATGTTAATGAGACTTCAACCCCATCTCCCTCTAAGCATGTGCGTCTCTGTATGTGCGTAGCATCCGGGTCAGTACGAATGGAGCCAGTCAAGCATGCCACACCAAACGCAAACCAGCAAAGTGATTCTCATTCATTTACCAAGCATTTTCACACAATGTGAACCCGAATAGGTTTCTGAGATGAAACCGCTGCAGGTAAAGTTGTTCAGTATGTGCCCTGGTACACTGTTCCTGTGGCAGGCCCTGTATGGTAATTTATTGGCTGTGATAGCTCCCCACAGACAGTCTGCCTCCTTCAGGGGGCAGGCAGGGGCACTAATGGAGGCGGGTGCAGGCCCGATCAATATGAGGATGGCAAGCGGCCCAGCCTCACAGCTGTTGCCAGGCGAAAAGGCTCCAGTAATGGAGCTCCGTTAGACAACGCTAGCGGAAGGTACAGGATTGTCTTCATATCCTGATGTTCTCAACTATCCCACTTTATGACCTGCAGTGGAGGAATATGAAATCTGCTGGAACAGAATGCAACACCATCTACCATCAGTACCTGATTATTTCCACATAGGCCACCACAAGCCACCTATGTCGAAGAGTTCAAAGGTTCTGGAGAAATGATGCCACTTCACAGTCAGAAGAAAAATGTGGATCTTCAATTTTGTCAGTGGGGCAATACTTCCAAAGGTATTGGTCTATGAAGAATTGTAAGTGGTTCGAGAGTGAATTTGCTTCTAAATAAAAAATATTATGAACAAAAAGCTCATTTTGACTTGACATTCATTTAACAGGCCCCCTAGATTTTCAAAACTTTTTTTGTGATTGTTTTGCGATAAAAATGACTGATTTTGTGGTGGTAATTCCCAGAAATCTGCAGACAATTTTGCTACTATATATATATATATCCAGCAGAGGGATATGAAATCTGCTGGAACAGAATGCAACACCGACACCATATATATATATATATATATATATATATAATGATATATCTTATTTACCATATTAGGTAGTCTACTATGTTAGGTGTGCAAAATGAAACAATGACAATGATACAAATCATAAAATTAAAGCTTCTTTATTTTGGTCTCTTTTCAAGACAAGATCTAAAACTGATCCAAAATGGCAGGGATTAAGCCAAAGGTAGGTTTTATAACTCTTATTTTTATCCACAGTCCTACTTTCTAACAGATTTCACTCCCCGGAGCATCTGCATCATGTACTTCACTCAGGACATGCATTAGGGCATCCCCTACCGTAAAACGCCTAAAACACGAATTGCTCTCTTGTTAACTGCAGGGGAAGAGTTAAAGAAAATCATTTACACATCATAATACTAGCCTTACATGTAATACAAAAAATAATGACCTTCAATTCAGTCAAGTCCAGCTGCCGTCATCCTTCAACCAATCTCCATCATTGTAAGCTGCTTGCTTTTCTGTCTGTTCCATTGCTCCGTTTGTTAGATGTTTGCTACCACTTTTTTCCTGTCTGACGCAGGTCAAACACACAACACAGGATGTCCAATTACATCTTTGCATTGACTTCACATGTAAATCACTCGCGCTTTATCTGCGTCTGCTTACTGCACAGGCAGCAAAACAATTCCGCCCCCTTCCATGTAATGTAATGATTGTGAGGGCACAGGTGAGACGTCATTTTTTGAGAGACACTCAGATACATCACATGCACTGCGTATACATCGTCTATAAGTCTTGTAAAACATTTAATTTCAAACTGAAATAAATATAATTTGTTTATATGGTTTGGAGTTAGATGTTTTATGAGAATATTTAAATTTTTTTGGATTATTTTGCGTTCAATTAAGAATTTTGCGTTGGATTCAGCGAACACGGAATCATGAAATACTAGGGGGTCTGATTTAATGACATTATAGTAATAACCTAATAATCAATTCTAATAAGTGAGTGAACTGACTAGTAGCCTTTCAGTTGCTAACAAGAAATAGGATTGGTAGTCTATTGGCGAGTTCTCACTAGGCAAGTTTGGTTCAACTGAAATAAATTTTGGTGTGATTATTATCTTAGTATGTATTCAGTTGAAAAAGCGTAAACGTTGTTACACCAAATTTTGACCAAGAACTCTGGAATTCTGAAAGCAGCTAGATCATAAACATCTTAACAAACAAGAAAAAACATTGTGCCAAAAGATATGACTATAAAAGGGTCATAATACTCAATCATATATTATTTGGTCACACTTTATTTTGATGGTCTGTTTGTTACATTGCATCTACAGGTCAACTAATTCTCATTTATAAGTAGATTATAAGTAGACTGTTAGGTTGGGGTTAGGGTTAGTGTAAGTTGACTTGTACATGCAAAGTTTCTTATAGTTAAATGTCTGTTGAAGGAGAGGTATCAACATATATAAAGCAGACAGTCTACTAATACTCAAATGGACCATCAAAATAAAGTGTTACCTATTTTGTTTTTACTCTCATAAAAGAGTTCACAATGTTGTCCATTACAATTATATGCCCAATACATGTTTAGTGTGCACAATTTACACAAAGATACTGTATAGCACATAGTCTTACTTTTAGGGATATTATCCTTGTAAAAAGAAGAAGCTATAAGCACATATTTCCATATTTTTATGACAGGGTTTAGCCCCTGATATCCAGCACCGTCATGATGGATTAGCTACAATTGGACATTGAATGTGTATGCATTGTCTCTGCAGAAGTAATCAGTGAAAAAGGATGAGTTTTGGACTCTGGCAGGACAGTCGTACGATACAACCTCCCCATCCTCCAACCCCGTGTAGATGAATGGCCACCACACTCCGCCAGCAATTGGATTATATGAAGAGCTTTCTCCTCAATGAGTGCTTTGGTAATGCAATCTGCTCACACTGTCCACTGTGAAGATGAGCAGAGCGAGCAAAATGCCATGGCAAGAAGCATACGTCCCTCTCGGAGGTGACAGATGACTTTGATAGCATAGTGCCTTTGGAGACAGACACTCCCTCGCATGACAGCAGGGTAAGTGATATAGAATGGCATGTATATTTTCTTAGGCACTGACATGTTTCCTTAGGGTTGGAGTTTTAAACCAATGAGATCCATCTCTCGCCTAAAAGTCGGTCATTTATTACGATGCAGTGTAGTTTTGTTACACTTGTGATTTATGCTTCCAATTTGTCATTTATCTACATGTGGAAAACGCTCTCAGGTATTTAACAGCTCAAGAAATCTGCAGACAAACTTTCAATACAAGCCTGGCAATTTGTGATTCTTTCAAAACCTGTGTTAAAAAGACAATCGGCCCTATTACCTGGCGCAATAAGGCGCAAGACGATTTTGGCGTGATTTGTTGCTATTTATTTAGAACAGCGCAAAAGTCATTTTCATGTTTTGCGCCACATTGTTTTGCACTACTTTATGGACTCATGGATGTGCTGGTCTATAAAGGAGGTGTGTTAAGGCGCATTACTGGTCTAAAGTCCAGCACAGAATGCATTAGTTATGTGCCTGTACGAGTCCAAACCAGGCCCGGCTCCAGCATGGAACTTTATGGTGGGCCAAGAGACATTTCAGGTGGGCCAATATATATATATATATATATATATATATATATATATATATATATATATATATATATATATATATATATATATATATATATATATGTATGTGTGTATGTATGTATGTATATATATATATATATATATATATATATATATATATATATTGAACTGTTTGCGTTCTTTAAGACTTTCTATTGTATGAATTACGACTGCATGAATTGATATAAAAGGGAAGTACATTTGGTTATGCGCACTGAGACACGTGATGCGCATCGAAATCTGCGCTCTGTGCCGAATTAGATTCTCTTTCATCTAATGCAGTTTGAGTGGTTTAAAATGATAAAAACAGAATACTTTAATCAGGATTGTAAATAAGCCAGCCTTGCAAAACATGTTTTCAAACCTCACGGTCACATCATATGTATGCCGATTTCTTAGTTATGAAACGCAACACAAAAAAACTTGTTGTTATCTGATGTAGGGCCAGAGTGGGCCAAGCTTCTGATTGGGTGGGCCAGGCCCACCCTGGCTTCCGTGGAGCCGGGCCTGGTCCAAACACTTACACATTGTTTAATACACACAGGATGTTCAGCAGTACACAAATATCTTTGCATATGAAAAATATTAAAGAATTAAAATGTTACAAAACTTATTAGTTTCTACATAAATATAAAAACCATTGCCTCCATGCCTCATCTCTGGGTGCTTTTATCAGTTTATTCATGACAATTTGCATTTGTATAATGTTATTATTATTAGCAGTATTATTTAATATATGCATATTTATATTTGGAGATTTGGAGATATATGCATCACCATATGGGGCATAAGAATAGGACGTGTTTTTGGATATATCTCAGTTTTTTGACCAGATATCATAGTTATTGTTCATTTATTCCTTTACTGGAAATTAGAACTGAATTTATAAATAGTTTTGAAACAAATCTTTGTGATTAAACTAAATGACATTTGTAGGCTAATGGATGTCTTCAGTAAAGTGCGGCAACATCATTTCCATATCCACGGAATCAAAGGAGTAAAGTAAAAAGTGAAAGTAAAGTAAAGAGGTGAAATGGAAGAGGCTCATTTTTTATCCTTGCACTGCAGATGGTCTGTTTTAACTCTTAAAGGGAATGGGAGATGAGACTGATTGGTTTAATGTTATGCTCAAAACACACCCATAACTCATTAGTAGAATAAGCAAACCTTATTAGACCATGCGCCGGGGCGCAGAGCGTATTTTTTCGTCCTTAAAATAGCAAAAAGTGGATTCGGACATGCCCTTAATGCTTTTGCGCTGTGTGCTTTAGACTTTGTGCCTAGATCATTAAAATAGAGCCCAGTGCCTTAAAACATACTAACAATTAATGCTAACAACCCTCTGAACAATTTGAAACACTGAAGTGCTCTGAAAAGATCCTTAGTTCATGTCTGGGATCCCTCACTCAAATTAACAAAAAAAACACCTAATTTGACTATCATTAATACGCATGTGGACATGCAAAATTATAATGAATAAATTGCCTTTAACTTTCCACCACACTAGATTTTTCAACTTTTTGGATGTTCCAGAAGAAGCTCTAAAGCTTTCATTGCCTCTTGACAATGCAGGCCAGAAGCTGTTAAAAGCTTTTTGAGAGGCTAGACTATTCTTGTATAAAGAATCAATGAATTCAATAAAGAGAACACAGAACAGGAAATGACACTGTATCACTGCAACCCTTTCAGTTTATTGGATTGAAACTTGGCATATGTCCTAAACATCATAAGCTAAAAGTAAGTAGTTAAGAGACAGCACCAACAAATGGTCATGCTATCAGAATTCTATCCCCATATAACTTATGCCATTTGTCAGGTTGTCTTTCTTACGTGACCTATTAGGGCAAGTTGTCTTGTATAAGTGCTATTCACAAATTCTCTTCCATGGCCCCAAGGCACAGTAAAGTGTCCATGGGATGTACACTTCAGAATCTCAACAGAAATATTAGGTCATCAGGTAAATTTTCACCTGTTGTTTAATTAATACTTCTGCTTTACGTGTTTGTTTCTATGTTTGTTTATATTACTACTACTTTAATTTAAAGAATTTTATTTTTGCATCTCTTGTTTAAATATACTACGAACAGCAGCTACGCTATAATTATTTTCTTTATTCTCTATTTCTACCTAGGGATACTCATCCTAAGGCCTCTAGAGATTATGCTGCGCCATTGATGCGATTCAAGACCTGTGAAGAAATGATGCCAAGGTATCCATAATCCTGGACCAGGACGTATCCTGAACTGATGCTGTGGTGGTCATGGAGGAGTGGAGAGCAAGAGACTAATTCTTGTAAGACCACAGTGACAGACGAGTCTTCGCACTGATCCCAAGGGCTAGCTTGATCTCCCGCTAGTGACCTATTCACACCTGCAGTTCTCCACAATAAACGTCCTGCTTCTCCAGCCTCCGGTGCCTAGACTGCAGCTCTGCACAGGAAGTTTGGCCAGAGGAGAAATGGTCATGCCCAACTGAGCCTGGTTTCTCTCAAGGCTTTTTTCTTCACTTTTGTGAATTGGTGGAGATTTGTTCCTTGCCACTGTCTTGCTTGGTTTGGGACTTGTAAACCACACTGAACTAAACTAAACTTCAACTCTGAAAACTGGACTGACACAGTTTCAATTTACTAGAACTTCTATGTTAAGCTGCTTTGACACAATCTACATAGTAAACCGCTATAGAAATAAACATGAATTGAATACTATGAACTCACCATTGCCCACTATACAGTAGAAAATTTAGCAATTTTGTAAATAGCCACGCATCATAACCCTAATGAAAGCATCTATATAGGATTGAGCCAGTTATTGTCAAAAGATTGGTCAGTTATTTTAAAGTCGGCATTAAACACAATTTAAGATTGTCCATTTTTCCTCTATCATGATGTACATCCACTTGAAATAGACGTGAAATTAAAAAAAAAAATTAGGGAGGTGCATGATTTTGTCCTTTGGGAACTGATTTGAATGTTGAAAGATGGGTGCTGCTGACAAAATGAAAAATGATTGACGAATGGACAAAGGCAGAGCCGAAATGAAAGATGCACAGATAGCCCCTTCCAAAAGGCATTCAATGTGACCGGGCTGGAAAGCCATTTTAAGGGGGTAAAGAAAATTATAATATTTGATTAAAGATTTCAGGGCAAAAATATATATTTATTTTTACAAAATATTGAAGTTCACAGATTTATCATTTATAACAAACACTATGTACATAAATATCAAGTAGAGTACATTTTGATTTCATTCCAACTTTAAAATAATATATATTGCATTGAAATTCTTATTAGGGATGATTAAATTGACTTTAAAAGATGCTGCTTTAATGCTTGGTCCCTTAATTGTAGCTTACAGCTGTACTTACTATTAGCTCAGGTAAAAAAAAAAAAAATGTTTTTTTTAAATGACTACTGATGAAGCCTTTCAAAATGTGTTTTGCAGCATATTAAATCAAAATAATTGATCAAATATGGCCCCAGACACACATGCACATTGAGAAAATGTATTAACCTCTAAATTAACCTCTAATTAGATCAGAAATATTAATTATGAATAATGAATATGAATCACTGTGATAGTCTGGCCATCCAACATTTTTCCCTGCCTAAAATGCTGCTACAATGTCCCTACCACAGAATATAGGACACGTGCTTTGGAAAATAGATAAACTAGATTACACCTAGGGCTTATAAAATCTTTGCTATCTCTACCCTTTAGACATATTTACCAGAACTTACTATCGAAATTACAAGTTAATATGGTCACACTTTATTTTGATGGTCTGTTTGTTGAATTTAAGTTACATTGCATCTACATGCCAACTAATTCTCATTAGATTATAAGTAG
The DNA here is from genome assembly GCF_903798145.1 of Danio aesculapii. NCBI lineage: Eukaryota > Metazoa > Chordata > Actinopteri > Cypriniformes > Danionidae > Danio > Danio aesculapii. The sequence continues at coordinate 29,547,432 of NC_079443.1, read as the reverse complement.
ACTGTTAGGTTGGGCTTATGGTTGGCGTTAGGGTTAGTGTAAGTTGACATGTACTTGCAAAGTTTCTTATAGTCAGGTAAATGTCTGCTGAAGAACCCGTATCAACAGATATTAAGCAGACAGTCTATTTATACTGAACTGAACCATCAAAATATAGTGTTACCATTAATATTTCAATATTTGAACAAAATATTTGCATATTTACAGTTTTCTCAAGTTAGGTAATGACCATTTTAATTTAAACAGAAGCCTTTGATTTGATAAACATAATTTGATACTTTTTTTTTATTTGGAAAGCCCCAGCTGGGTCAGTTGGCATTTCTGTGTGGAGTTTGCATGTTGTCCTCGTGTTCATGTGGGTTTCCTCCGGGTGCTCCTGTATACCCCTCCAAAGACATGTTGTATAGGTGATTGAATAAGCTAAATTGGCTGTAGTGTATGTGTGTGAATGCAAGAGTGTATGGGAGTTTTCCAGTCTTGGGTTGCGGCTGGAAGGGCATCCGCTGCATAAAACATGTGCTGGATAAGTAGGCAGTTCATTCCGCAGTGGCAACCCATGATTATTAAAAGGACTAAGCCGAAAAGAAAATTAATGAAAATTTGGATAACCCTGTGTTATACCAACTGATATAATTTGTAAGGGTCATATCAGTTATGTATGATAACAACTGCACATTTCTTATGAATTTACTGATCCCAGAGCCACCCGTGGTGACCTTTTTCTTCCCTGTTCACTCCTTTGAAGGCTGATAATGACTATTCTGTCTGATCTACTGCATCACAAAAACATTTAACATAGGAGACAAGTCCGCAGTTGTGCCTTCCCCATCAACTGTTGTCCACGCTTCTTTCTGCTGCACTGGAAACAGCCTGCCCTTGCATGGCCACTATCCCATTAATGTAACAGACATCCTGACATCCTACATAGAATAGAGAGAGATGAAGGGCTTTAGTGAGCGAGAGCTTATTCATCCTCCAAAGAAACTCTGGCACATCTTCCTTTGCGGCAGCAGCAGATAATATGCCATATCTCATTCGGCATCAAATCCCTTCATGTGTCAAAACTATACTCATTAATGGATTCTCCTATCAAATCATTATCTCTCTGAGCTTTTTTTTCTTTCTCCCTAAATGAATGTGATTTGAATATACAGGTGTCTGACAGCATAGCAACAAATTCTCCTCAGAGAACAGGAGTAGAAGGACGTGGCCTGATTACTATCTGCATCTGGTATCCAGCTGCGAGGTGGGCAGGTAGAGACCTTTTATCACCCAGTGGGAGGTCCAAGTTGACCTTGATTTCTTTGTAGAGTGACAGAAGAGAACAGTGCAGCTTCAAGATTAGAAATAAATGCCTCTCTACATCGAATAACTGATCTAGCATGGTTTACATGCTCTGTGTTTACTCATGAATTCTCAAACATCCGCTTTCCCATAAGGTATAAATAAAGTGTGTAAACACAAATGCGACCCTCGACCACAAACCAGTCTTATTTTGCACAAGTATACTTTTGGCAATATGGATCATAATAATTGATTTTCCTTTTATGCATGGCAGAAATCACTTGAATATTAAGATAAAATAATGTTCAATGATTTTATTTCTTAAATTTAATACTGTAAATATATAAAAACTACATTTGTGGTTATTATTAATATGTATAGCATTTCATTTACAACTATAAAAGTGATATTTCTCTATGTTTACATTTTCATGAACCCTCGGATTTCATATTTTTTTAAATAGTCACATCTCTGACAACTAAAGTATACATTAATTGAATGCGTATTTATTTAGTTATCAGCTGACGTATAAATATCAATTTTAAAAATCACACTAACAATGACACAGACACACAGACCTTGTTGAGGTAATACAATATGACCACCTGCCCAATTTGCTGTTGTTCTTTTACTGGCTACCAAAACAGTGCCAACTTAGGCCCCGTTTACACTAATACATTTTAGTTTTAAAATGCATAAGTTTTCCTACGGTTACGCCATCCGTCCACACTATGCCGAAGTTTTAGAGCGCCGAAAATGGAGCGTTTTGAAAAACGCTGGAGAGGACATTTTCATATTAAAATGCTGCTGCTCCGTGTCAGTGTGGATGGGGGAAAATGGAGACATCTGAAAACGGAGGCATGGCTGCAGACATTCGCCTCTTTGATTGGGGCGTTTCCCTCAATATTAAGTAGCCTAAACAAAGTTCAGTCTTGCATCCTCTCCTTGTAAGTTCAGACTTTACAAGTTTGATATGGAAAACAAACTCCTGAGTGCACGTCAGGTAAATCTTCAAAGGAAACAGTGTACTGTATAACCTCATTCACATCCCCCTGGCTACGTTGTTTCACTATCTTAACAATAAAATGAAAACATGATATGAGGAACTGCCTATTTTCATTTTGATGTTAGCAACTTAACAGACACCAAAAAAGTTGAGGCGTCGCGTAGCTCCATATTTATATGACCGTCATCTTCACTCTATGCTTATTTATAACAAAACAGAGCCTTTAACATAACTGCCTTCGTTCATTTTCATTGAAAATATGAAACATGTCCTGTCTCTTTTGTTGAAAATCAGTTTTAATAATCAATAATGGCCATCATAAAAGTACAAGGAAATAAATACAAACAATCAGTCAAATGTGCAGAATCAGTGTGTGCAGTTACATTAATTATTAACTTAATTAAGTTAACTTAATTATTAATTAACTTAATTATTAACTCATCCACAGCAGGTTACCTGAGAACAAGTAATAGATTCAGCAGACCAAAGTCAGGGAATAGGTCGTTAGACAAGATGAATTAAATTTCATGTTTAACAAATATAGTGAGATTGGATCCAGCGGTAGATCATAGATGAAGTGTCTGACGAGCACAGCTCTCATCTGGGTAGATATGCTGCAGTGCATGCCAGTGTGTGTTGTCTAGTGATGTGCGTTTTCTGCGGTGTAATGTAGATGCAGAGCTGTTCAGAAACACTGGGTGAAACGCTAGTGTGGACGCGGATCGTTTTCATCCGTTTTATTACTAAAATGTACTTGTGCAAATGGGGCCTTAGGGTGTACTCACACTAGGTACAGTTGCCTTGAACTGTGCTAAAGTGCGATTGTCCCCCCATCCCTTAAAAGTGACGTCAAGTCTTCAGTTTCAGTTTCGGGCTCAGGCGTGATTTGCACTCACACTACAATCGTACCGTGCCAAAGCCCAATCGAACCGCTCTCTGGCACACCTCTTCCAACTGGGCCAGGGCTGGCCAACTGAACCATGTCTGGGCCCAATTCGGAGCACTCACACTTGTCAAACGAACAGAGAAATGCACCTGGCACAGTTTGTATAGCATAGTGTGAGTGCACTTTTAGTAAAACACAATTTCTACAAGACCCATAACAGTGTCCTGTAGAATCCTGCACCACAGCGTTGGCAACCACAAGTTGTGTGAGTTACTAGTTAGAAAGGTCTGACTGAACTTTCCATAGAGGCTTGATTGGATTGAGATCTGGCCAGGGTAACACCTTGAACTCTTCAAGTTCTTCAAACCATTCATGAACAATGTGGTCAGCATAACAGGATGTACTGTTCTCTTGAAAGGAGCCCATTCCACTAGAGAACACTGCTGTAATAAAACAGGGTACCTGGTTTCAAACAATAGGTCTTTTCACACCAACTTATTAACAATGGACCAAGCCACCAGACCTGTCTTTCAAGAACTTATCCTTCCTAGTAGTTTTCGCACAGTCGCTAGAAACTGAGGTGATGTCAGCCCGCTGACAGTGAAATCAAGTGGGAAAAAATCTATTCAACAAAATCTACTCTCCTTCGCTGAAGTATGATCCAATTTAGTTCCCTCAAAGGCATTTCTAATCACAAAATCCCTAGCTCATGCAGTGCAAAGACAAATAAAATCAGGTACTGCAAACAGTTCTAGGAACAACAAAAAAAAGTTCATCCAAGTGTGAAAATCTCTCAATTTAAAGCAAAAAAAGAGAAATAGATCTAAGAAGAATGGTCAGAACCTGCTCTAAGTGGCATGCCCATTGTAGGCACTTTCACAGGGGTCATCATGGGAACTATAATTAATCTTTGGCTACAGAGTCCCATATGCAACCAAGTGTGATGAACTCTGTTCTGTGACATATTACCCTCATTATTATATTCAACTCATTAAAATTTTGTACAACTTTTGCCACAGTAGATCTTCTGTTTGTTCAGACCAGACAGGAGGGCCTTTGTTGTCCAAGCCTCTGAGCACTACTGGTAAATTCCCACCACTCACTACTGACCAGGAGCAACCTACAAACTTACAAGTGCCACGGCAGATGCCATTATACCACAATTCTGCTGTCTGTACCACAATTGGTTGCCAGTTCAATAAAAAAAAATATTAATCATATATTTTATTTTATTTATTTTTTTTAATTATTAAAAACATTGTTGAACAAATATTCTTCTCTTAGGTCTTTTGGGTCTTTTTGTTGTAACTTAAAGGAGATTGTACATTTTCAGTTGCTGCCACCAAACAGTGTAATGCACTGTCAAATCTGCCCAGAAGTTTGATTATTAGAGCCGGTTGGGCAACCCAATAAACTCAACCTTAACCTTTACTGTTTCAGAGATATTCTGACCCAGCAGACTTGCAATATCAAGTTGGTACTTTATTCCTGCCCATGTTGATTATTAGAAAAGATTTTTGTCTTACCATCTAATCCATCCAAACCTCAAACATGTGGCCTTTTTATGATCTATTTGCTTCAGCCTACGTATATTTCCTCACATAACACCACATAAATCAGAGTGTTAAGCCACAACTTTTTACAACACGTATTTATTATCTGAAATGCACTTCTGCCAAAATGAAAAGAAGATCAAAATTTGTTTTGTTTTATGTACTGTGCCAGCCTTGTGGGTCATTCTGTTAGCTGGAACTGGTACTGTCCCGACTCTGTTGTCCTCTTTCTGCCTGGCTACACACTAGCAGTCATGCACAGGAGTGAAATAAATTATTCACAAAGAGTCCATCCCTCCCCTTCTTCTTCCGTCTGCAGGATGGGTTGAGTGGGTGGAGAATGTAGGCACAAGGGGTGGGAGTACGCCGGTCCCAAAGCCCACCGCTCAGTGTGATACCGGTCCAGACTACAGAGCAGAAAAGTCCTCCAGACATCGGTGTTTTGGTTATGTGGCTTCGTTTCTTTCAATAGCACCCATGCCAATAAGACTGTTTTAACTTACACCTGTGCAGGGATGTCAGTAGGACAAGTGGGATAAGATTGTTTACAACATTTCACGTTTCTTTCTTCATCCTTTTCTCACCCCCTCATTCTTAACTCTGGTGTCCCCAGTGGGGCCTCTGTCACCAGAAAAGCCCCGTTATTTTAGTGTAACACGTCCCCTTAAGCGAGATTTCACAGACTGTCCCCGAGTATCGACAGCAGACTTCTGTCTAGCCCGGACGCCATCCCGCAGGTAATCCCATATTGTTTTTCTTCTGCGCTTGATGCACACAGATGCTAAAACCCCCTGGAAGACTCTGCGTAATTAAAAGTGCATGTGATCATGCGGTCCTGCTCGCTGGGTTTTATTTTTTTAAACTTGCCTCTGGCCGTACTTCATCCCTCCAGATTTTCAAGCTGCTGGTTGGTCGCAGCCAATTCAGCATGTATCTCCTTGGGGCCACAACAGGATTCCAGTAACACCACATCGCAGATCAATAGAGACATCCAGAAGACACAAGCTGACAATAACATGACTGGTTGCAGCACTGTTCAGCATGGTGGAGAAGAAAAAACAACAACAACTGGAAGAGCATAAATAAAACAGAGGCTCCCTTCTGCACAGGCTGATTTGTAATTATGTTGGAAACAAAGCATTTTTTGTGCTTCTTTCTCTCTCTTTGTGTATTCATCAATATCAAATGGGATTGTGCTAATCATGCTGTTTTTTGCTGTCTATCTGAATGTTGTAGAAAATGAACAACAACAATGTGAGCGCTCTTCATAATCAAACAGTGCTTTATTGAGCATGTTTGTGCGCACAGTCTCAAGCTAATAATGCTTAACCTGTCAATGTACAAGATCATCTAAATCCTTTTAACTGCTGATTTTTAGCATGTGAAGGTCATAATCAAGCAAAACCTGATGTACATTCTTACCATTAGCTTGATTTTGCTGGTAACACTGTCACTTTTGTTATGGCCCTTCTTTTATTTTTGCAATTTTATTTATTTATTTATTTATTTATTAATTAATTAATTTATTTATTTACTGATGTTTTTGTGTGAGTGTCAAAGCGATTCTCATTCATTTTGATAAAGTAAAAATAAAAGCTCTAATAGTAAAGGATTATCTCTCTACTAACGCTGCAAATGATACAGTAAGACAGAGTTAAATAAAACTGGTATCTTGTCTTTTTAACTATTCATTAAAAAGACAGGTTTAAGAGTTATTAACACTCGATTATAAATAGCCATCAAGTCAAAGATCAACCTTTGGATTATAAAAATGTTATAGAATATAAGATGTTGAGTATGAAGATCTTTATTTTAACCAAACCTTTTTTTCTGACAGACTTCAAACCACATTTGTTGTAAAAAAAAAAATGTAATGAACTGATTAATTACAGACATATATTACAGTTAGAAACCAGATCTAGATCGACAGTAAAAACAGAAAACTAGATCTAAAACTATAAAATGAAAATCAGCTAAATAAAACTACTTTGTTACTTGATATATAATAAAATAAATGTTAACTAAAATTTATAGTAGGGGGGACACGGTGGCTCAGTGGTTAGCACTGTCACCTCACAGCAAGAAGGTTGCTGGTTCGAGTCGCAGTTGGATCAGTTGGCATTTGTTTGTGGAGTTTGCATGTTCTCCATGTGTTTGTTTGGGTTTCCTCTGGGTGCTCCAGTTTCCCCCATAGTCAAAACACATGCGCTATAGGTGAAATTAATAAACTAAATTGGCCGTGTGTGAAAGAGTGTGTATGGATGTTTCCCAGTACTGGGTTTGCAGCTGGAAAGGCATTCACTATATGAAACGTGCTGGATAAGTTGGCGGTTTATTCTGCTGTGGTGGCCCCTGATGAATAAAGGGACTAAGCTGAAGGAAAATGAATGAATGAATGAATGAATGAATTAATAAAATTCATAGTCATGAAAGTCATAAAGTCATATTATAATAATATAACAAAAACAAGACAACTAACAAACTACTAAAAATTACACACCAAAAAACAACAATATTAAATGTCAAATAAAGCTCTTTCAAACTATTAGGTTGTTATTCAATTATACCAACACTCAAATATTTACATTATAAATAAAACAAAATTTAAAACACACCTTTTTTATTTTATCTAACTTTTAATTTTTATATTACAGTTTTGGATTAATCAGTCTTCATTGCAAACATCCAAAAATATAGATTAAAATGCTTTTAAAAAACCAATTAAAATGTTTTGTTTTTGAAGACTAGTCCCTTATTCAATGTTGCATTCGTTTTGATAGATGAAACACAGTTAAAAACCCATATAATATTACTATAATCTATAAAATAACTTCAAACTTAACATATAAAAATATTACTTAATTAAAATATTTCAGAATTTTATTTTCTGGCAGCCATTACTCCAGCCGTCATGTCACACGATTCTTCAGAAACCTGGCATTTTTAATTCCCAGAGAGTCAGTTGTTTTTATTCTAAATGAACTGTATTTAGTATTTAGTAACAGTACTTAAAGATGCAACATGTACTGTAAGTTTGACACCCTGTGGTCGAACTAGGTATTGCACACCTGGTTCAAAACACATGCAAGCGTCGGTTGCCAAATTGATGAGACCAACAGCAGTGTGCCTGACTGTAGAGTCTAAAGACTGATTTGTGTTCTAAATAAAAGCAACAGCATGTGATAAAAGGAATATTTTCATATTAAAAGGTGTTTTTGTACTAACCGACACCTGACATGTTTGGCTTTTATTTCTTGCAGCTGAACAATAGGATAAACTGACAATGATCACCTCAGGTAAACCTCATGTGCTTTAGTCAGTGTTAAATGCTAATAATGTGAGTTTGAATGCCATTTCACATGCCATTTATCGCCATACTACTGAAAGCAGCAGCAGTTCACCCCAAATCTTAAAAAATAAAATAAACCAGTTGAAATGGAACTTTAGAACTGTGACTCAGTGCAAGCCAACACATATCAGTGATTCTGCATATACATTTAATAATGTTAAAGAGGTTTAATATGTATGAATTTAGATTATAAACCTTACCATTTTGTTAGAGTGCAGTGAGTGCACATATTTTCTGTGCTTCTGGATGGCTGTATTTACATTTCTGTTGTGTTTCATCTAATGTAAACAGCCAAATTGCTTATCACGGCAAATATCCTTGTGTAGCTTGTTTTTAGGATGGGGGTTACAATGTAAACTGCTCAACTAATATTTAGGTTTGTTATATTTATATTATTTGCTAATTAATTACCAGCTTATGTGGGACTTTGAATCTGCATCTCATACTCAATTAATGAAATACATTGTTTTCCACAAAGGCAACCCGGGGTGCTGAAATATAATTAACTAAACTGGCATTGGGTTAAGTGACCAAAACAAAGACAGCCGTTCCAGCACATAATGGACATTTTCAGATAAACATGTAGGCTATGTTCACTTAGCATGTTTCTTAAATATCTACAAACATATTAGCCCCTTTCACACATGCAGACCTTTTTGGAAAATTACCGGCAAATTTCCGGAAAGGGATCATGTGTGAACAGGCCCTTTTTGAAAATACCAATAAATTCATTACAGCAATTTTCCGTAAAGAGAAGTTGTAACATTACCGGTAATTTGCCGGAATGCTGCTCAGTGTGAACGCAGAAGGAAAATCGCCAGAAAGACTGCCTTACGATTAGAAAGAGCTGACGTAAGACGTCTATTCCAGCCAATCAGAACATTCAGATACATTCACATCCGCGCTGTTTATGAAAATAAACTTGCCTTTGGATTTTTTTCAGACACATTTAGCTGCTAGATGTTAGTCAGATAACGTTTCTAAGTTCCTTCTTAATGCCAACTGTGGAAAAAATTATGGATAAAATGCTTATAATAAACTGCTGTTTGTTTACCTTCAAGCGCTGCTTCAGTTGCTTGACGCGTGTGCACGTGAAGCATCCAGTGAGCACCAGCACACAAACATTATGTACCATCAACAAAAGCCCGACCCTTTCTATGTTTACATATACAAGCACAGCCATTTAGGGCGTACTCACACTATGTACAGTTTCCTTGAACTGGGCCAAAGTATGCTTGTCCCCCCTCCCGTCTCCCCCGACAGCCCGCACTCACATTACATTCGGGCCTGGGCACGCTTACGTCATCGATGATGGGCTGGTCAGAAGCGCTCTCGCTCAGCACAGTGGAGATTTCTTCAGTTATATCATCGTTTAAGTTATTGATATGCAGCGACACGCAGTCAAATATTTCGCCGAACAGATCAGCCACTTTTGACGCTCATAAACAATCATAAAGTCCTCGTGCTGCAGGAATTAGGAGGTTTGCTGAAGGTGCGGAGCTTTCGTGCAGTGAGAGGTTTGCGTCTTAATAAACTAAGACAGTTTACATTCATTGAACAGTAAGAATGATTAATAAACGCATATGAAACAGTTCCTTAAAAGTCACGTCTCGCTTTCAGTTTCGGGCTTTGGCGCGTTTTGCACTCACACACAAGCGTACCACACCAAAGCCCAAGTGAACCAGGCTCTGGCACACCTCTTGCAACCGGGCCAGGGCCTTCCAAATGAACTGTGCCTGAGCCCGTTTCAAAGCACTCACACTTCTCAAACGATTCGGGAAACGGGCCTGGGCAAGGTTCGGATAGCATAGTGTGAGTAGGTCCTTAGAGGTCATTTCTGGTAATGAATTTACCGGTATTTTGGAATGGATGTGTGAATGGTCTTTTCCGGAAAAAATCTGGAATGTTCTTGCCTGTGTGAAAAGCACTTTTTTGAATCTACTGGTAAAGTCATTCCGGTAATTTTCCAGATACTTACCGGCTATTATGGTGTTTGACTCTTTAGAAGAGTCAAAAACGTACATACAGCACCTTTAATATTTTCAGTGTCTAATTAGAGCAAGCCACACCATGTCCTTTCCAATCTTAAGCATCCATAAATCTCAAAGGAACAAACAGTTGCTAATGGTTAAATGCTCATATAATAGTGTGTGATGGAAAACTGATAGGAGAAGTGAGAGGGGCTGTTCTTCAGCTTTAAGGGTCTTATCATGTTGTCACCTGGCAGGTAAACACCGACAGACTGGTGGATTGGGCCCTCCAACTCAGAGATAACATTTTTCGTTCTCTGGTCTAGCACCGGATCTCATTTTCCTCGACAGGACTAAGGTTCAGTCATTCGCTCAAACAAGGCAAACAGGACGCGATAGAATCTTAGAGGCTGCAGCTTCCTGCCTGGATGTATATCACGCAGAGGAGATAAGAGCAAATCCAGGAGAGTGAGGAAGATGTACAGACTCTACTACACATGGGGAATTTGTCTGACAAGACGGACTTGATGGATGTGAATGGAGGGTTGAGAGTGAAATAAATGATTGGACCGTTTTGTGAGGATTTGTGAGCATTTGGATCGTACAGTGAAACAATTCAGGTACTACAGTGGCAGCTGAATGAGTCCACAAATTTTAAATAAGGTAATTTTTGTAAACAAAAGTAAAACTGTTGGTAGTTTTTGTTTACTAAAATTGAGTGTAAAAAAATCTAAATAAATAAATAACTAACAACCAACAGTAACTAACTGAAACAAATAATAATTTTCGGAATTAATAAGCACTCATTCTGTGGCAGAAAATTTAACCTGCAGTTGTTTAGAGACACAATCGTAGATGGCACTTTTACAGACAAACACATTTTCTTTATTTGCCAAAAAAAATTATGTTTAAGTACATGATCTTTAACCCCTTAAATGTGACTTATATTATACTTCATTATATTGCAATTTAATCTTCATCTAATCATGAAAAACGGTCTATTGTTAGAAAGGTCTAAGACTGCTGAATAAATCTTTTACCACAGGTTTTTGTTACCTAGGAAGAGTAATCCATTTAAACCCATGTACTCTGACCCTACAACCTGTTGGAGAATTTGCATGTACATTTTTAAACCATAATATTGTAAAAAAAAAAAAAATCTAAACGAGAAGCAATCATGAAAAACTATATATCTTTTGAAAGCTTACAATTTTGCAAAGACACATAATGTCTGGTGATCTGGTGGTGAAGTATGGTATTGGTAAGTAATAATTTACCTCAAATTTGAAATATAATTTGTTTGATTATTTGACAATTTTAGGTTAAAACAGATTTTGTAAAATTTATATTTTATGTAATATAAAAATACACAATTGTTTTATTATCTTCATAACTTAAAGGCACATTTATTTAACTCTTCACGTACAGCATATGACAAGTGTCTTCTTTAAAATTAGATGATGTTTAAATCTAAGTGTTGAAGTGAAGTTTGTCTTCATTTTTACTAATTTTTCATTTCATTCTCTTAAGTTGCAATTGTGTGGTTTTGCGTTCAGTGTCTTTACAAATTATTACATTATATTATATTGTTCAAACATTTATTACTAAGATAAACAGTTGCAAACATTTAATGTATTAAAGCTGTGCAAACTTTAAACTTTGCTTTGGTCAGCAATGGACATCCTCTGTTAACTTTGAATTATTAAAATGTTAATGGTTTTTATATATATTCTTCCTAAATATAGAAAAAAAACTAAATAGAAATGTGTTCACAAAATAAAAACTAACCTAAAACTAATAAAGACCAATAACGAAATGAACTAAAACTACAAAAATAGCATCAAATTAAAAACACATTTAAAAACGTATAATAACCTTGATGTAAAACCATGATCCTGTTTGATTATTATATTTAAATGCAATTATTTAACAGTACTATAAAAGAATTTCCTTCATAAAGTATTTGAAAACAACATAAACATCCTGAAGTATGTGTTAACGCACATTTGTTTATTAGCTCATTTCAACACACAAACTTTCAAATTATACTTCATTTGACAGCAAAAGTTAACACAGACGCACACTGCATGATAAAAAAAAGTCTAAGCAAGCTTTTATTCTAATGTTGCAGGCATCTTTTACTACATAAGCCCATATTGTTGTTTGTGTCTATTGTTCTTGACATCTTCAGCAGTTTGCTGTTCTTGTTCTGTGTCTGCCTTTGTTTCTGACCATAAAACAACAACCTCAGCCAAAGTTGCCAAAACAATTGAAAACACATATGCAAGCTGTGCATAAATTGTATACGCCTTCATAACGAGGTTGTCCAAACTTACTTCTTTCTAAACCAATTTAGCTTCAACCCTCATTAAACACCTGATCATATTCTTTAAACTCTACTGCAGAGAGACAAGTCTTAAGGCTAGTCCTATAACTATATTGCATGTGTGAGCTGTCTTGATTAAATATAACTTGCAGTAACACAAAAAAAAAAATCACATGGAACAGTTTCAGGATAAACATCAATTATGCGTTGTTATGAGTCATTTTTCTAAAATTATTGCAGGCCTTAAATCAAGTCCTGTTTGTAAAATCAGTCCTAAAGATATTTAAACTGCCCTGTCAGTTCTCTTGTCACAGTAAACATCCAGTTTTTTATGTTTATTTATTGGAGATAAAGTAGTGCATGCATAAAGTATGCGTGTACTGTTCTTATGTTGAAATTCATCATCAGTGTATCTGTACCCTAGCATACACATAAAAGCTGAAGCATACGTATGAATATAAAATACATTATTAATAGTTTCTCTTACATATTGATCAGGATCAAGACTGGGTTTCTAACTTATCAAGATAAATGTCAGTCAATTTCTAAGAGATTGTAGAGGCAAAGGAGTGTACATGTAGATCTCCTTTCATAAAGTTATGCAAATAAGTGTTATAGCAATATATGCTAATAAATGAGATTAAACAATAGTACTACTCTTTAACCTCTGTGCAGACCTGGGGTGCGTTTCCCAAATAACGACGTAACTCGCGGCTGAACTATCATAGTACGATGCATCGTTTGGGAAAAGAACGATGTAGTTACGAGTGTTTCCCAAAACCCCTAGTTTCTCTGTCGCAGATCCAACGCTTGAACCACGTTAGTTATAACGTAAAACGCCCATAATGATGCTCTAAACAGGGTGGATTAACAAGTTCTTCAGAGAAGAACCCCATCATTTCTTGGTGCAAATTATATTGTTTTACACAAACACACATTTAAAATAAAATCCAATATCAGTTTTGGTAAAAGCATGCACTTGTTTTCCATATTAATTGAAAAATATGTAAATGGCACATATATGGCCTATGTTTGCTTTACTAATATTATTGAGAACATTACATATTCGATTCTAAAACATAAAATCTCTTACAAAAGTATACACTATTCTAAAAATCATATATAAATCATAAAAATAAATAAATTATGAGGCTATTTATTATATATTTACTTTACTAATAATATTAATACTAATAATGATGATGATGATTATTATTATTTTTTATTATTATTATTATTGTTATTATTATTATTATTATTATTATTATTATTATTAAGTAGGATATTGTTTTTTTTTTTTATTTATTATTTTTTTATATTCCTTTTTTTACAGCAAAAAGTTCTTACCAACAGGCCCATGTCATACAGTACAGATGCTTAATAAATAACCCACTATAAATGAAAAGAATTAACTTTTGCTATGTTTTTTGTTTGTTTTTACAAGCTTTGGGGACATAACATAGATTCCGCTTTTAATAATAGGTCACCTATAGCTTTCGCCATGAGGCTGTGTTCAAAATTATATCAATACTTTTCATGTGCATTGCGGAGGCAGCACAATTGTAAACATGAAGATCGCTAAAACTGAAGAGTAAAAATAGTTTGAAAGCAAATTACACATAAGAGAGATGACTTAAATGCTTTATTATTTTTAATCATTCCAGCTTTGAATGTTAGAATGTTCTAAATTAATAGAGCATAAGGGGGGATAAGTGGGAATAGAACACAGACAGGAACTATGTTTCTAACTATAGCCTCAGAGGTGTAGTTTCAAGTGCGCAAGTTTGCGATGCAGCTCGCAAGTTCGTTGGAGCGATGGATTTGGGATACGGCAAATCAACAAACTATGTTTGTAATGATGCAACTGCATACTGCGATGATTCCTAAGGTTATTTTAGTAAACAAAACCAAAACATAGACTAAAACCATCGGTCATTTTCTTTAACTAAAATAAAAATGTAAAAATTCACAATAAATGACTAACTCAAACTAACAACAGTCACTAACAGACATAAACAATGATTAACAATAATAAAAAAAAATGTTTCCAGAATTAACAAGCACTTATTCTGTGGCAGAAAATCAGACCTGCAGCTGTTTAGAGAAATACTTAAAGACAAACACATTTTCTTAATGTGCCAAAAAATGTAATGTTAAAGTACATGATCTCTAACCCCTTAACTGTCACTATATTGCAATTGAATCCTCATCAAATCATAAACTATATAATCAGATATAACTATATATAAAAACTATAAATCATTGGTGGGGTCTAAGACTCCTGAATAAATATTTGACTACAGTTGTTACATAGGAAAAGTAATACATCAAAAACTCATGTACTATGACACTACAACCTGTCTGAGCATTTGCGTATACATTTTTAAACCATAATTTTGTAGTCTACACAAAGCTATCATGAAAAAAATTATAATTTGAAAGCTTAGAATACAGCAATAAAATGTAATGTCATCTGATAGTGAAGTGTGGTACTGCGCCCAAACAAAATCTTACTGAAAGCTCATTTTTTGAGATATCAACTTAAAATTTGCAATATAATTAAATTTTATTATCAATTTTACAGGTGTTCTTCTTTTTAAACTAGTTTTAGCTTCAACCCTCATTAAACACCTGATCCAACTAATCAAATTCTTTGGTCACACTTTATTTTGATGGTCGGTTTGTTGTTTAAGTTATCTACATGCCAACTTATTCTCATTCGATTATAAGTAGACTGTTAGCTTGGGGTTAGGGTTAGTGTATGTTGACATGTACTTGCAAAATTTCTTACAGCCAAAGTTTCTTTTAAATGTCTGTTGAAGGAGCAGTATCAACAGTTATTAAGCAGACAGTCTACTAATACTCAAATGGACCATCAAAATAAAGTGTTACCAATTCTTTAAACTCTACTGCAGAGAGACAAGTCTTAAGGCTAGTCCTAGTCCTACATTTGCATTTACAGTACACTGCAGTTTTGTACCGCTTAAAGTGGGTGGGATTATCGGTATAGTTGTGCCGCCTCTACTGCTGTGACATCTTCAATGACACAAAGCAGGACACAAACTAATTCACAAAGTCAATGGATGCTACTAATGAAATGATGTTCTTAAGCAGTACAAACAGGTTTAATGTCAAATCAAGTGGCCAAATCCATCGACTCTGGTAGTGACAATTCTTTATGACCAATTGATAATCAGCAGTGTGTATACGTCACATTTTGGTTAAGGTACAGCTCACTTTGACCCTCACGTGACGGCCTGGTCCAAAAATTTGTAGCTCATATTTATATGTTAGGGAAAAATATGAAATACGATTTTTAAATATAGCAAAAGTTGAGAAAAAAAAAAGGTTTTGTTGAAATTTTGCAGTTTGTAATTTAATTTTGCAATATTTCGCATGAATTTAAATGTTTAATCTTTCTATTTCTAAAGATGTTCAGTGAATAAAACATTATGAAGAATGAATGAATGAATGAATGAATGAATGAATGAATATCTGTTTAGTTCAAATGCATCAAAATACGTTGCCTATATTCACTGAGAAATTGGTAAAAATATTAATTTTTAAATCGGGTGTACTCGTTTATGCTAATCACTGTATAATACTAAGGGTTTTTTGTTTGTTTGTTTTTTGGACAGAAAATGTATAAATGGCCAAAAACAATTTAAACTTAAACACTTCGTATGCAAAATGCTGATTAAAGAGTGTTCACAGATTATTTAAAAAAAAAGAATTCTGTAAACTGAATTACTTATTATTTGTAAAGGCAACTAGCCTTTTGGAAATGACAAAACACAACTAAAACAACTTTGAAAATAGTAGATGCTGCAACCATTGCTTCAGACATTTCTCTTGGCTTAAAGAAAGTTCCAAGCTTCCCCACTCTTAATCATGTAGGTTCAGCTTGTAAATCCAGTCTTTCTGGAATGACTTGAAAGCACCACATAATATGAACTAGCAGTGTGTAATAAGAATATTTGTCAAGTCAAAACCACATAAAATTGATAATTAATTCCAGCACTCATTTAACACATATTACCAGCAACTCATATTCCTTTAGATATATTCAAAAGCTTCATCCTAAAATCAGCGTTGTGAGTGCATGCTTACCATAAATGACAACTGTGATCTTATAGATACCTCATTATTAATTTATGATGGATCCTTAGTACACACAAAATGAACCGATTGCCACGGCTTCCGTTTCAAACGCAGCCCTGCTCTAGACTCGCACATTCGCTGATTGTGTTTGATGGAGCTGTCTGCATAATAGCATTAGAATTACAGAGGAAAATGTTCATCATCATAATGCAATTTGTAGCATATTTTCTCGAACGTGGCTGGGTTTCCGGCGGGATCGATAGATAAGCTTCTCACAGCACGTCAACCTCGGCCTCAACATGAGTTAAGGGCACGGAAACGGACAAGGTGACACGGCCCAGGGGAAACGGAGGCTAAAAGGGCTATGTAATACACTGAGAAACAACGAGTTTGCAGCAGCAGCAACACAGACCCGAGGCTCCTTTTCTTGAGAAAATAAGAAACTGTACGGTCAAGGCTTAACCCAAAGCCCAATCCATAAGTGGAAGAATTGCTCCAGCCGGTGCTATTTGCTTCAAACGGCTCGCAGAGAGAAGTCAGCATTCTCCCGGTTAGCTCAGACACGGTTTTAGTCATAGTTTGAGCTCTCTTTTCTTGGCGCGTGGCGGAGCCGTTCCCTCTGGAGGCCAACTAACAAGAGCGTGAGAGGGGACGACACAAATTCATCTCAGCCTTGGATGGAGAACGTGGCTACGACAGAGTTCTGTCAATTTGCGCTGCCAGTCACCGAGGGCAAAGCTATGCTTCTCTTCCTCTCTTCTCTCGCTCACATCCCAGATCTCTCCTCCCTTGCCCGAAAACCCTCTGCCAGCCCTCCAGGGAGCAGCTGAGCCCCTGCTCCACCGCTTCCTCAATCTCTGCCATCTCTTTCGCTCGCTCTCTTTCTCTCAACAGGCTTCAAACAACTCTCAGCTCCCCTTTTGTTTGTCTCTTCCTTCTGCAAGGCCAATCGGGAGGTTTTCGCAACTTCCATCTCCCAGAAGCCATGCTGGAAACATCAGCGAGGAGGATGGGAGAGGGGGGCGGCGGAGGTTTGGGGAGGAGTGAGGGATCATGGGAAGACAGGCAGTGCGAAGAGACATGAGGTGTGGAGGCGGAATGCAGTTTGGAAACGTTCTGCCGATGAACAGTAAGGAAAGTTGCAGTGGCTGTGGGTAGTTTGCCATGCTTTTTTTTCGTCTCTCTTCACGGATTGCCTCTCATTACTGTCTGCAAATGTGTGTGTATGTGTGTTACAGCGAGTGGGAGGATTCTTCAGAACAGTCAGGGGCCTCCAAGGTTCACTAAACTGAAAAGACAGAAGAAGCAACCTAGACACACAAGCAGATGTGAAGCCCAGAATAATTAGGCTACACGGCGTCTTCAATGGAATCTGACTTAAATTTGGCCACTCGCCCTTGAGGCTGAGCAACAGCGCAGATCTCTCGCTGTCTCAATTAATTTGCCCTACCTCATTCACTTTCTGTGCGGAGCATGATCCATCGATGTCTAACATTCTGCTGCGAGGATTATAAATACCCATGTTGCACGCATGCAGCTCTCAGCTATGTTAACTAACCAAACTACATCAGGAATCGTTTTCTTGAATCTGTGTGACATTTCATTAGTGTCGGGGTAAAATATTACAAGTAGAGCTGTCAATTAAAGTCATTAATTAAAGAAAACATGATTAAAAATGTGTATGCAATTAATCATGCCCAATATGTTTCAAAGACAATGAGATGACGTGCAGCAGAATGACACTCAGAGGTCTTTAGAGTCATTTTAAAACTATTTATATCTAATGCAAGCTTGAAATTGTGGAACTCAGGGATTAGGATGTGACAAAGACCAAAGATGATCATTTGCATACGTACTACATTGAAAAAATGTTATTCAAGAAAGCATGTTGATTGAAAACCCTTAAGGCTGTTACAGCTCACCGACAGACATGTCAGAACAAACTATATGGCAATAAAACAAACAATATATTAATTTCTAAAGCCATGTCTATTCAATGACTTACTGATATACTGATATCTTACTGACATATTTTCCTCTTATTTAAAATAAATTAAAATGTAAAATGCAATGCTAATGAAAAATGTCTTCAAAATGTACATTTTACAGACTATTAGAATTCTAGGTAACACTTTACAATAACGGTACATGAATAAGGATGTGCTATTATGTAAACTACACATTACTTTATTATGAACTAATGATGAGTTAATGTATGTGCTAATTATGAACTAACTTTAACTGCAACATGATTCACATGAGTTCATGTGTGAATAACGGCTTGTTAGTACATGATTGTTTGTTAATTAATGTATTAGTTTATGCTTAATTTAATCATCATGAACTCATGAGCTGCTAATATATAATTATGTGGTGACTTTACTTGGAGGGTCACATCATCATTAACTCATTCTTAACTATGAACTCCTTATGCATGTCCGTCTAGTGTGTTTACACTGAATAACAGTAGGAAGGTGTTCTGTCAAAATCAACATGAACAGTTTAAACACGAGTTGATGAGTAGTTAAGAATGAGTTAATGTGCCCCTCCAAGTAAAGTCATGGAATAATTATACATTAACAGCCCATGAGTTCCTGTTGCATACATTTAGCTTAAACGTAAATGTTAATTAATATATTAAATAACAACATAAACTAACAAGTAATTAAGGTAGCCGTTATTCACACATGAACTCATGTGACTCATGTTGTAGTTAAAGTTAGTTCATGATTAGTGTGCCCCTTAACTAATCAAAGTAATGTTTAGTTTACAGATTAGATTACAGATTACAGCTAATAGCATGAATTGTGACCTAAACTAAAGCTTTACCGACTTATCAACTTAATCGAATAACCCTAGCTCTAACTTATGAAAACCAGTTCCTGCAACTGAATTTAAAAAAAACTTTGAAAAGGTAATTGTGACTTTTTAGCTCATTTTTTTTGTTGTTTCTAGCAATTGCAAGTTTGCAATTGCGACAAATCAAACTATTTTCTCATGTGATGTGAATTTGTATTTGCCACTTGGAATATTTGCTCTTATTTTCAAGAATAAATGTCAGAATTGACAGATATAACCCACAATTCTGACATTAACTCACACTGTGATAAACTGAGAATTGCAAGTTATAAAGTTCTGAATCTGTCCTTGTTTTTATTTTGCAGTTCTGACTTTTTTCTTAAACAGCATGATAAAAACTAGCAATGTTTATTAATTTTAAGAGGAAAAAAAAGAGAAGATAGCTAATGCAACTGCATGACACTACCTACATCAGACTTGTAGACGTTAGGTGCAAACCATCGCTTGTCACAATCACAAGGATTCCATTCTTTCAGATCACTGGGAATCACTTTCACTAGAACTACAAATCCCAACAAGCACCACACACACACACCTGTTGTGGTTTTCTCTGATTACACGCTCACACACAGACTCACAGCTGAAGCTCTTCATTGTTTCATTATCTGAACTATAAAGGCAGCTTACACACACAGATATCTTGAATGAGTCTTGTTTATCTGTTTATTGTACATTTCGATACATTTCTCTTGCCTTGTCGTGTTTGACCCCTGCCTTGTCTGTTTGTTTACGCTTCTTGCCGCCCTTACTGACCATGCGCCTGTTCTTTGACAACGACTCTGGATTCTCTGTATGTACCTGTTTGACCCTCTTGAGCGTTGCCTGCCTGATCATTTTTGTAATAAACCAGCATTGTCATCATCCTTCACATGACACATAAAAGTGTCACATGTCCACATGAAAAATATATTTTTATAATAGCAATAATAATCATCATCATCATCATGCTGTTATACAAGTCACTCAATAGTGTTCAATAATGTAGCATGTTTTCAAAAGTAGACTCACCAAAATGACAGATCATGGCAAATATTATGTTCCCCTTGCTCCCATCTTCAGCTGAATATGAGCTTGTGAGATCAGTACAGCTACAACAGACACTGGTATGATAAATCTTCCTATTCTAGTCTTGTGGTCTCAGAAGGCAGATGATACCATTGCAGTAGAAATGGAGCCATGATGGCCATTATGTATCTAGGCAAATAACATGCTCCAGCAATCTGAGATCAATATGCCGTTAATATGAAAACACAGTCAGGCAATTGGAACGCATAGATGAAAATCCCATCTCCATAATTGTTGTGTCGAAGAAAGTAATGTACACTGTAAAATATAGTAGCATTACTCTCCTTTTCTACAGTATATCACACTGACCCCTGCACTGCAACATAAAGCTATTGCAATTAGAGATTTACATGACAATTTTACACCAACTATACCAATGCAATAACTACTTCAGTTTAAAGCTGTGATATTATACACTCACCAGCCATGATTTTTGGTGAGCCTTTGCAAATTGTAGCCTCAGTTTCCTGTTCTTAGCTGACAGGAGTGGCACATGGTGTGGTTTTCTACTGCTGCGTCTACTGTGTGGTGCATTCAGAGATGCTCTTCTGCATACCTCAGTTATAACGAGTGGTTATTTGAGTTACTGTTGCCTTTTTATCAGGTCGAACCAATCTGGCCATTCTCCTCTGACCTCTGGCATCAACAAGGCATTTGCACTCACAGAACTGCCACTCACTGGATATTTCTCTTTTTCGGTCCATTCTATGTAAAGCCTAGAGATGGATGTGCGTGAAAATGCCAGTAGATCAGCAGTTTCTGAAATACTCAGACCAGCCTGTCTGGCACCAACAACCATGCCACGTTCAAAGTCACTTAAATCACGTTTGAACTGCAGCAGATTGTCTTGACCATGTCTACATGTCTAAATGCATAGAGTTGCTGCCATGTGATTGACTGATTAAAAATTTGACGAGCAGTTGCTCAGGTGTACCTAATAAAGTGGCTGGTGAGTGTACATTCAGCTGTTGAAGAAAACTAAATTGATTTCAAACTAGAGCAGCACTGAAAATGACAACATGAAACTAAATGTCCAATGATCTTCAAGCACTCAAAAGAGTTCTGGGTCAAAAGTGACCCTGGAGGATAGATTTTCAACGCAACATGTCTAGTGTAAACTCTGTGGACCCATATGTGTAACATCTCTTTAAGAAATTAATTCATTTAAAAGGCATGCTAAATACCGTTTTGAATAATGCACAATCCTGCTGCCATTCTGATTTCACATATTTTCCAGTAACCAAAACATTGTATTAACAGAAAAGACATACTTTAAAAATAAATAATGTGGCCCTCGAGGCTGAAAGTATCTGGCTTTGTGGCTCCAAAGCAGTCCTGGTTAACACGATCATCATGTCAAAATAAGACTTTCCGCTTTCATATCCCCAGCATGCTGAGTGCCCACAAAGCTGTTGGAGACCTCTGCTTCAATGTCCTAAGCATGTGTGAGTGGTTTAAATAAAGCACTCATTAGCTAACAGCGTCAGCACGTACCATGTAGGCTATTCTTTCAGAGAGACAGCCAAGCTCCTGTTGAGCAGCCTTTCAAGCAATGCTTGATTCCTTTCACCCTGGGATGCTTTTCTTAAGCCTCAGCATGCATTGATATGACACAGACGTTTCTAAAATGTGTTTGAGGCCAAAATAAATCGGACTGTGGCAAAGCTTGTGACCGTCCTGCTGAGGATATTATCTGATCACTTGGATGTGTTTCTCTTCTACCCACCTTCACAGGTCATTAAATGCATTTCTCTTCCAGAAAGCCTCAAAGAAAAAAAAAGACAACGCTTAACCACAGGAACATTCTTCTCACCATGGCCTGAAACCTTCCTCTCTGCAGCGTTGGGTGGACATTCAGAGAAAGATAAAAATCTGACATTTTGAGGACACTAAGCAAAGACCAAAGAGTTTCCTGCTGTCACGAGGGTAGCGCTTCAAATGTTGCCATGGCTTTGATTTCATACATGAATTAGGCTCGGTGTTATTAGGCTGAACCACTGACGGGTCTTGTAACAATGTGCTCTATGACAGACCTTTGCAGATAGTTACAACTTAACCTGTGCGCGTATATCCACACACGCTCCCATTCTCTGCCACTGACACAAAGGGCAGGTTTGAGAGATCTGACATTTAAAAACTAACAGCGGATTGCTAAGCCTGGATCGTTAACCTCTGAATCAATTAAACATCAGTCTGTGGTCAGTCCACTTGTGTGTTCATTTGGCATATGAATTTAATGACAACAGCTTCATTTCATATAAAACAAATATGGATAAAGTGTAATTCATATTTGTCTTAAAGGGACAGACCACAAAAGTGTAACACTTATGCAGTTCCAACTTTCAGTTTTACGTAGTGAATGCTCTTCCGGCCACAACCCAGTACTAGGAAACATCTATATACCGCATGTCTTTGGATTTTGGAGACCCGGAGGAAACCCACGCCAACATGGGGAGAACATGCAAACTCCACACAGAAATGCCAACTGACCCAGCCAAGGCTCGAACCAGTGACTTTCTTGCTGTGAGGTGACAGTGCTAACCACTGAGCCACCGTGACGCCCTTACAGTTCCAGCGTATTAATGAAAAAATAGAGGAAATGTTCACAATTAATATTACATTTATGCATTTGCTAGTTTCAAGGCATAAATTGTAGCAGTTCCCAGAGAATTAAACTCGTAACCTTGACATTTCAAGGACTGTGATGTACTGTTTGAGGTACGGAAAAAAATGATCAGGAGGGTGTTTTTACTCCTCTTTCCACACAGTGAAAGATAAATGTGGGCAACAGATGCCAAGCTCCAAAAACGGCAAATAAGCACTGGAAAAGTTCAAATTGCTGTGAGCATTCAAAAGTTTCATGTTGTGTTCCTTAATAAACAATAAGAGATCGCAGTGGTTTACAATTACAAGAGTGTAAGTAAAAGATGACTGATCTTTTATCATTAAGCAAATTATCCCATATAAAAGATAATTAACATATATGGCAAGTTTTTTTATTTATTTTTTTTATATAAAAAATACACTCACCAACCACATTATTAGGTACAACTTACTTGTACCAGGATGGACCCCCTTTTGCCTTTAGAACTGCCTTAATCCTTCGTGGTATAGATTCAACAATGTACTGGAAATATTCCTAAGAGATTTTGGTCCATATTGACATGATGGCATTATGCAGTTGCTGAAGATTTGTCGGCTGCAAATCTCCCGTTCCACCACATCCCAATGGTGCTCAGTTAAGATCTTGTGACTGTGGAGGTCATTTGAGTAAAGTGAACTCATTGTCATGTTAAAAAAAAAAAAAACTGAGATGATTCACGCTTTATCACATAATACGCTATCCTACTGGAAGTAGTCTTCAGAAGATGGGTACATTGTAGTCATAAAGCGATAGACATGGTCAGCAACAATACTCAGATAGGCTGTGGTATTGACACAATGCTCAATTGGCACTAATGGGCCAAAAAAATATCCCCCACATCATTATAACACCACCACCAGTCTAAACCGTTGATACAAGGCAGGATGGAGACATGCTTTCGTGTTGTTGATGCCAAATTCTGACCCAATCATCTGAATGTCGCAGACTAGGCAACGCTTTTCCAATCTTCTATTGTCCAATTTTGGTGAGCCTGTGTGAATTGTAGCCTCGGTTTCCTGTTCTTAGCTGACAGGAGTGTTTGCTATACTTTGTTGGTGATTGTACTTGTGATATTTGAGGTTGAGATTGAATGATCTTGCAATCAAAGAGATATCACAAACATTTTCTGTAGTGTTTAAAATACCTTAATAAAAATGGCCTATTAAATTAATGCAGGATGACCAGATCCACATTGCACACTTCCATTACCTTTTTTATACATGTAAAAAAATCCACAATTGTTAAAGTGTGGTTCATCTTACTTGCACATGCCAAAAAGTTCCATTGTAGTCCAGGATTCAGTAGGTGTCATACAGTTTACATACATGTTCTACTCTGGTTTATTTGGTCCATGTTGCAATGTGATTTGTAATGATTTTATAAGATTGCTGAAATCACACCATCTCTAGAATGCTTTATCTGGTTATGTGCTATCACACGTCTCACTCTGTAATAATTTAAAGGTCCACCATATAGAGGTTTTGCTCTCTAGAGGCGATGCTTATTCTCATTCTTGTGCCATCCCTGAAGTACGCCTAGAGCAGGAAGTCACCGGATCCATCAGCCAAGCGTTAATTACAGCTGCCCCGCCACCCAACTCCCAAAAGAACAGCAGCAAAATAATTACCACAGGCACCACGAGTCCTCCAGTCCATCACATTAAAACGATACCTGAGACTCCATTGGTCTTCAAGCCATCCAATCGCTCCTCTTCAAAACCGTCCCTTTGGATAGGGGAAGAGGGATGGGACTTGGCAGTGCCTCAAGTGATGTTACCATTGCTTGCGCCAAATGGTCGTGTAATTAAATTTCCCATTTTGCTCAAATAGCAAGGACAGCCTCCTCCCAGCTCCATTTGAGGCACTAATGTATGTTTTATACTGAATATGCATCTCTGGCCCATTAATGTTGATGGACACACATTCTTTTTGTTTTCTAAGTGGCTGTAGGCACATTCAGGCCCCTCTTATCAGCAGTGATTGCCATTTAATATCCACATGATGGATTGGGGACATTAACATAGATCTACACCCTCCCTTTTAGCATGAGCATGAGGTATGAATGCATTTAGAGACATGTATCACAAATCTAGGACAAGTAGTATCCACTGTCAAAACAACACAGGTGTCACATAGACGCTCTTGATGCAAGTACTGTAGACTAAAATGGCAGGAAAAAACTGTACAACAGTAAAAAACACTGTAACCTGGTTAACAATAAGTCTTCTTAATGTATATGGTGAATAACTATAAATTGACCTTCCTAGTATTCCCTGCTTGAAACTTGTTGACATTATTACAATTATTTTAAACATTTTTCTTAGTTATGTAAAATAGTTTTGTTACATCTAATTTTGGTAAAACTTAAAATAAAACTTATAATATTAATTTGTTTTACCATGATGGTGTTTAGTTTAGTATGTTTCCCTGCTTGTGGGAACATTTGTTTGTGATGAGCTTTGGTTCATCATGTCTCATCACCACATGCTTATGGTTGTGTTTTTGTCTGTGTAGCAAACTACTATGTTCAAAACACATGTATAATACTGTTGATGAATGTAATATGCTAATTTACCCATGTTAATATGCTAATAAGCTAATATGCTAATAAATTACCTATGCTAATATGCTAATTAAAACCAACACAGGCTCATTCTGAAAACGTAGCCCTATATATATATATATATTTCTGGAGGTCAAGAATTATGTAGCCAGAAGTACGTATGGCTGCATCTGGTCTTTAAAACGAACACAAGCCAATATGATGCCATTCTTTTTCATGCTAACCAGCTTTCCTGCTGTTACTCGTTTTTCCAGTTAGCTCGCCATGTAGGTCAGCGGACTACAAACACAGAGAGGAGCTGACCACGATAATGGGGTTCGAGTCCAGCGAAGAATGGTTCCAAAAAGTGGGTATGACAAAAACAGAAGCCAAAAGATAAAATAGACAAGTAAATAACAGGTTGAGAATGTAGTAAAATCTAAAAACATAGTAAAAATCAGACGAGGGCTTTTCTTTTTCTGGATTGCTTTTTAAAACTTTGGGTTGGGTTTAGGGAAGTGGGTGGGCGGGTCAATCTGTGTTTTTGAAAACACTATTGGTTGGGTTTAGGGAACGAGGAGGGTGGGTCAGTCAATTGGTCAGTCAGTCAGTCAGTCATTTAGTCAGTCGACAGCTGCCTCTGGTGAATTCATGCAAGAACAGCAGGTGCGAATGGCACTTGTGAGAGAAATTTGAGGTTTAAAAAGCATACAAACTGGCCTCTTGTGGTTTTGTGAAAACAAAAACTTCAATAAAATGTAGCTCCTGGGATGTGTTTGGCGCACTCCAGAAATGTATATAGTGGTACATTTTCTGAATCAGCCTGGGTTGGTAAAAACATTTTAATTGTAAAATTCAGGCAACCACAGCTGCCAATTTTTTTTTTTACCATAAATATTAAGGATTATTTTTACAGTGTACCTCCATGAAGTCCAACTACAAAAAGAGCTCCAGTGGAACACTTCCATCTGTACTAATCCAGCTTTGGATGAGCGGCATTTTACAGTCATTGTTTTCTGTCTGCCCTCGTTCACAGAGGTTGTCAAGTGTATTGGGTTTCATCATATGAATCGGGCAGATTACAGGGAACACCAATTCTGTGGCACACTTGAAAAGGATTACGAGTTGAGGAGCATGTGGTAGGGGGCTCTGGCGGCTCCTTGGATTCAGTGGGACTTGCTAATCCCTTTAAATCAGTTCTGTTAATCCCTCTTCTACTCTCCTAGCCACTGCATCCACACCAACACTTACACACACGCGCATCCTTCCTTTGTACCCCCAGTGGTTGTCTAAGTGCAGCATTATTTGGTTCCCTAATTATCTCATTTTGGCATCCTCCATTAGCACTACACTAGGGGAAGCACCGCCAAACCTCAACGACAAGTGTTGACAGCACAAACACAGCATCATATTGCATTTGAGCTCATCAATATATGCACACAGTGAGACCCTCGTGGACATTAAACAGGGGAAAACACATTATGAATGAGTTAGACTCACTTGCTAATTTGCTACAGCGTCTTCTGTGCTGCAACCTTGTAATATTCTACTAGCTATTATGATTTATTTATCACAGTTTCAGGCTGTTCTGATTTTCAACGTTTGTATGTAAAAAATAAAGTAATGGAAATAAAGAAATAGTGTTTCCATGAGGGCAGTGAAGGTCTAAACAAGCCAAGCTAAAACAAGCCAAGAGTATCTGGATGCAGCCTTTATGATGCAAGCTGAGATTGCATCTCTCAGAGAGGCAATGTCAGACCCAATGAGAGGGGTCTGGATGCAGACCTGGTGCAGTCCAATCTGAGCTGCATCCAATGCTTTTTAATGCGCTCACCTAACCCCACCCCTAACCCTACCAGTCATAGTGACGTCACTCACTCCATTGCGTGCATTGTGTCTGACATTGCATCGCTAAGTGATGAAATCTCAGCTTGCATCATAAAGGATGCATCCAAATACTGTTGGACCCAATGCACTCAATGGAGCTAGTGACGTCATTGTGATGGGTAGGGTTAGGGATGGGGTTAGGTGAGCTCATTCAAAAGCATTGCATGCAGCTCAGATTGCATCTGCACCGACTCTGCAGCCAGACCCCTCTCAAACAAGCACTAAACTATCACTGCAGTCTAATTAAGAAACAACAGACTCCTATGAGCCTTAATTCTAGGTAATTCTCTTTCACATGTACAATCACATTGGTGTAATCAGTCTAGGTTGGTCCCTCACACTGCTGTGATTAGAATATTCATCAATTGCTAAATTCCCCACGATGGTGCATGGAAAGAAACATACGGTACTTGTTATAAGCAGTAATTTATCAGGGTTTTCTAACAAATTGTTAACATGAGATTTATTTTAGATTTCAGATATTTAAACAGACATACAGTAGGTACCAGCAAAACATTACATTTATGGTTTGTAAAGTAAACACCGATGTCTATAGAGATGGTAATACTAATTATTTTTAAATATAACTGGGCAATGTGCTTTAATCATGTAATATATTATATTATGTTATTAGAAAGTTTACTCTGATTCTCTCAGTTAAACATCCATTTACTTTCATGTATTTTGCGAGAAAATTATGTCTAAACATGTTGTAAATCCAGCCGCTCCAATCTCTCCTGCAACATGGTGGTACCCATTACCCCTCATATAACAAATAATATGATCATTAGTAACGCATTTAAAAAACAAAGGAAGTGTTCTAACATATTTTAGAGAATATCAGGTATTTCACAAAATAATTTAGACGTTTTTCAACATTTGCAGAAAAGCGAAAAAAGACACTAAACACTTTGCAAATCCCTAATGATAGACAATTAATATTCAGCAATGTTTAAATGGTGGAATAATTTTATTTTTATACAAAAGAATTATTAAAAGATGAGAGGAATCACTTTGTCCTTTATTTTTCCTTTTTGTCTGTTTAGAATTTCGACTTTAATAGTCAATTAAAGGGGATTTATAAAGCAGAAATAGTCCTTACTTTACTTTTCTGTTTAGGTCACAAAACTGCATGAAGTTCTGTTAATAAAGCATTTATTAAGACACAGAGTACTTATTACCATGTGCCTCAATAATAAGGCATATAAATGTAAATTTGAATAGTTAATTAATCATTTACTTACTCATTCTGAATAAGCTTAAAAAACACCAGTTAAATAACTGGATTGTAAAAAATGCAGTACTTAATTTAGAAACCAAATATTTCTCATTGAAGTATGACAATACAATCACTGAGCACATTATACATGTTCTTATAAGTCAAGAATACAGCATTTGTAGAGTTGTAATGCTTAACAAATGATGGATTAACTATTTTCTATTGCTTAATAAATTATTCATAGTGTGTAGTTATTAAACCCGGTTACCAAAATGCCTAAATTACAGAAATAATACAAATTTTTCCATCAAAATGTAAAACTAAACAGATCATGCAAGTGAAATGTACCAAACTCAATCAAATTGAATCAAGAGTTTGTTAATTTAAAAAAACAACAACTGTAAATCTCCATCAGCACCCAACCATACTGAATGCAGTCCTTTCAGAGAGAGAGCAAGTCTTATGATGCTCAGTCGGTTTCCCAGAGTCATGCATTTCTGCATTAACTCATATCCAAAAGCATCATGCACTTCATAAGGTTGGGCAACTTGATGAATACGCAAGAAAACATCTGTTTGCCGAGCTGTGAACAAAGAAGCTGAAATGGCCACCCCATTTTCCTGCTAATGGAATCCCTTGGCCCAGCGGGCCCATTCAGTGGAGCTCTTCACACTCATTACACTGCTGGACTGAAGATAAACTGTGTACATGACCACACATCATTAGGCCTTAGATGGCTTCTTGTGATGGCAAGGGAGATCCAAAATATCCAGTAAGTGAAAATTCAAGCACAAAATGAAGGTAAAAGTGCAGTGATTGCAGATAAAGATGTTTAAACTCAGCTTTTTAATATTGAAAAAAAGGGTTACACTATGAACTAAGAAATAGTTAATTTACTTACCAAAAAATATATATAACATTAATAAAATTGTGTTGGACTGCTGAATTCAATTATAATATTTTCCCACTTACTGTAGCAGAGGTGATGGAGCTAAAAGTGAAAAAAAGGTAGCAGTAACATATTGTAATTGATCAATGCATAATTTAAACTAGGGCTCACTTGACAAGCATCTGCTTTAAGCCTTAAATAAAAAAGTAATTATATATGGGGTCCAATTTAAATGACCTGAAACAGAGCCTAAATTTTAATATACACCAATTAAAGAAGTGCTTCTGTATATGATGCATAATGAATGGCTCATTATAGTTTATGAAAAAAAAAAGTAATAAATAATAGCTAAATTAATAACAATAAACATCTTGGTGGTCAATGGGCTCCATGCACAGCTAGAGTTTTATAGCCAACGATAAACATTTGGTGAAAGCTTAATGTGAGTATTTTCAATTTCACAAGGTTGTTTTTAAAGTATTGATGTTGTAATGTAATTAAAATACATTCAGTTAAATAGATTTAAGCATTCATTTAGGTGTTTAACCGTAAAACGAGATGAAAAACCGTTGTAAGCACTAGCGCAGTTAGTAGCAACAGGCTAGTGCAGAAACTCCATTGAAAATACTGTGGTAAAATAAACTATCATATTTTAAAGACATGGCAGGGGGAAATGGAATTTAATGCAGTGCTTCCTGTCCGATCTGAGATCCACTTCATATTGTATATCTAACAGGCAGTGAAGATCGCTGATTTTTAAAGAAATCAGATCTTAAATGTGACAGTTTTGTAATGGAAAAACAGTTCACCGGAAGCCTTTGGGCTGCCTGGCTGAAAATGAAAAGTCTGTGTGCATAGAGTCCATTGATCAAATGCATAAGGTCCAACAAAACCAACTTCATATATGACTATAATTGATGTATATTTTATGCCTCAGTATCATGTACAAGCAACACAATGTTGAGTGTTTGGCAAGTGCGAACAAAATTACCCGCTGAGTTCAGTGTAGGTTACCAGCTGCATCAGCAGTGCTTACTATTCGCCTTTTCATCTGCTCATGTCAGTCGTGATTAACCTCTGCCAAATAGGTCTAATTACCACAAATTTCCATGGCTACACAGAGACGCTTTTAATTTAAGACCGGGTCAGTTGGGACACTGTGAAGTGGCTCAGAGCACAGCTCTTGCTCTCAATGCTTGCAGTAAAATCTCTCAGTATCTCACAAGCCTAAAAGAAATGTACTATAATAAATGTCCTGTGCAACCCACAGTTTTATTGACAAATTCTGTTTTCCATTTTCTAATGATATATCTTTGTCTTTGAGAGCAAAATGACATGTAAAGGAGATGGAATGTGGAGATAAGGCTAATAAATAATTCACATTATATTATCAAAACATAAAAATCCTTCCAAATTGAAGAATAAATAACAGAGGGGCTAATCGCATATTAGATTGCGATCTCACAGATCCTGTAAACAGTGGGGAGAAAAGCAATGCATTCTCCTCTGTGTCCCTCTAGCGCACAGTTATTCATTATAAGCCTGTCACCTAATCATCTCTCATCAAGCCTTAAATCATTGCAAACACTGTGTATGGAAATCAGGGAGACCACTGTATTACGGAGTCACTACAATGCTACGAAATTAGAGCCACAGCTCATTCAGAAACACATACATTAGCACTATTCGGACGGTAATTCTCAGGGTGACATCAAAATTTTCATGGCTCCACTGTGATTTCAAAAGACTGGGGGAAATATTTTAATAGAATTCGCAAATTACTATACAATGGAAGAACACGCCACTTAGCAATGTGTCTTTTTTTTTAATCCAAAATGTTTTTAAACAAGAATTAAATTACCACATGATTCTGGGGTTCATTAATGGGTAATTTGGCTGGGATTTTTTAAGTGGGTGGTTGCAGAAAAGCAGACATTTTCAATTTGGAGAGTAATAAAAACACTGATAAATGCAGCAATTACTTTATGTCCATGTGCACAAAAAATCCCATTCAAAACGGGATCAAGTTTCTCTTTTATACAGTTGAAGTCAGAATTATTAGCCCCCCTGAATTATTGCCCCTTCCTCCCACAGCCCTCTCTGTTTATTTTTTCCCCCAATTTATGTTTAACAGAGAGAAGATTTTTTTCAACACATTCCTAAATAGTTTTAAGAACTCATGTCTAATAACTGATTTATTTTATCTTGGCCATGATGACATGCCATGATAATATTTTACTAGTTAATTTTAAAGACACTTCTATACAGCTTATAGTCACATTTAAAGGCTTAACTAGGTTAATTTGGTGTGTGTAAGTACCTGCCATTATTGTTTATCAACGGTTTGAAGCAGTAAGGGTTGGATTCCACACTTTTCTTTATTGTAAATATTTTCTCATGTTTTTATATATAGGTAGGAAGTGAGGTTTAGGTTATTTTCTTTGTTAGGTGTAGGCAATTTTATTGTGGATGTTTAGGTAGAGCGTGCTTTTTGTTGATTATTTTTTGTGGGTCCTCTCCGAGGTATAGGCTTCACGTTTTGGGTGTTTAAAAAAAATACAAATAATCAGACCCGACTCTAGGGTTCATAAAAGTTATTTTATTTGTCGAGTGTTTTATTTATGTTACGTCCTTGACCCTAGACTAGGGTCATAACACGATGGTTTGTTCTGCAGACTATCGAAAAAAATACAGCTTAAAGGGGCTAAGAAATTTTACCTTAAAATGTTTTTTAAAAAATTAAAAACTGCTTTTTTTTCTAGCTGAAAAAAAACCAAATAAGACTTTCTCCAGAAGAAAAAATATTATCAGACATACTGTGAAAATTTCCTTGCTCTGTTCAACATAATTTAGGAAATATAAAAAAAATAAAATTCAAAGGGTGGCTAATAATTCTGACATCAACTGTATACCTTCTCGAACACATGTATAGTGCTAAAAGCAGCCCTTAACATAAATATGACCTGATGTTTTTATTCATCTCTGTGGATTTAGCTGAATTTAAGCAACATGGAACCAAATTGGGACTCGTAATAGAAAACGAAGGCCCAGATGTACCAAAGTCAGCAGGGGGTTTTATCTAAATGAATAAACTCTCTGCTGGGGGGAGAGTGTGAAGGGGGTGAATGCAGAGCAAGAAGCCACTAAATGATCAGAACACATGGCAACCCTTCCACGCAAGAACTACGATGATCTTTTTCCTTTCTTCCCCCTCTCGCTCTCTCCTTTTCCAGGGGATCTGTTTATCCAGGCAGGGTGGCTTTGAACCCTGGAGCCTTTGTAGTTCTGAAGCTTGCGGTGGCATCTGCTAATGTCAATGCTAATGAAATGAGCGCCGTTCCCCTGCCTGTCGACACACTTAAAAAGAACAGCACAAAAAAAAAAACGGAAAAAAAAAAACAGGGGGGCACGCAGGGAGCACGGTTTTATTTTTGGGCAGAATCTGTGCATTTATTTATGAATGCATTCATGCACAAGAGAAAACAAGGACCAAGAAAACAGGCAAAAGTACCACAAGAGTTGCCAAGTCTGGAACTGGTACAGAAACCACTTCAATTGACAGTGCCACATTAGCACAGAAGCTAGGAGATGAGCATCCCATGGGAGCGTACTGGAAAGCCTTTTTTCCTGAACACGGCTGCAAGGAACAAAATGATGAAATAAAGAATTAAAGAAATAAGCCCAGCTTTCGCTTTCATACAAGAGCAGCTTAGAAGGAGGGACCCGGTGTGCCAAACACTTGCTGGGCCGCCGGGCTCAGAGGTGTAGTCCACTAAACGATTTTGTAGACCAGCGAGAAGAAAGGTACAAGAGAAGTCAAGCGGTGTCAGCAAAGCTCGTCAGATGATTTCCAGCAGAATGAAGAGACAACAGCCCCCACTTGAGAATCATTATTTTCGTCGTGCATTTGAAGCACTTTTCTTCGGATTGGAACGAAGCAAGTGCCAGCTGAGGGCAACGCTACCCCCTTCTCTCCCTCAGGAGAAAGAAGCCTTTTGATTAAGCCTCCTTCCCCTTCATCACACCTTAACTTCAGTTCTCGAGTGCATCCCTCATGTTCGCCATTGCATTCTATCTGCTCGGTGTTGCTCTGAATTAGCAGCTGCCGCTAACTGGCTCTCATTTAGCAATTAGCACCAGTTTGCACAATGAAACTAACGGCAGGTCTCCCTCCCTAAAAATATAAACACATCAAAAGCGATTCAATTAGCTTGCCCACAAAACACAAATGGGAGATCATAGCATTAGGCAAATTAGAACGCGATGAAGGAGCAAAACAACACACTGAAACATGTTAATTAGAACTTTCAGGCATTACAGATAAAGAGGGAGATGGAATTGACCTGAAAGGAGAGGAGAATACAAGGCTATTAGACAGTATCTCTGAAGCAAACACCAATAAGTCTGGCAATTCTAGAGACTTATCGTGGGAGACTTATCGATGTATGTGTAAGCGCTAATCATAGATCGAAAATTTGGTATTGACGACTGCAAATCAAAACTATAAGACCTGGTCCTACAATTTACTTATTTGCTTAAAGGGCCACAAAACCCCTCTGTTTCAGCAGTGTTTTTTTACACCTCTACTTTGGAAAAAGTCAGGAAAGTAGGTGTGTCTAGCTCTGTTTAGGTAGGAGTGTCGAGGGAGGGAAAGAGGGAAGGTTTTGGATAAAAATGGGAGTTTCGGTTTGGACACACGCTGATTTTCACGGAGGCAAAACAAATACACAGATACAGGGGAGAATGACAGTGACTGCATTTACATGGACATCAGTAATCAAATTATTTGACAAATAATTAATTTGTGGACTTTAACTGCAGTTTGGCACTTTCACTTTCATTCAGGAACATTTCATGCATGCTCCCCGTGACAAATGAGATATTGGATACGAAAAACTGCTGGAGGAGTGTAATTTTAATGAAATGTTTGAAACCGCATGGCGAATGGGATAAAAAAAAACTCTGCATTTCTCAGTAACTTGGATGCACTCTGTAGGTAGCATCAGAAAGCCGTGTGTGTATAGACTATCCTGTCACAAAATGCGGAGAAAATCCTACATGATGGTAATAGTTTGATTGCGGTGTTTACATGTTTACATTCAGAGAGAAGCATTTACAGTGGATCTTTCAGCCCATAATATTGTAGTGATATGAACGTACTGTAAACTGTGTAACTAAATGATTTTAACTAAGGTCTGTCTTTAAACACTGAAAGAGTACTGCTGATGATACAAACTAACTTTGCCATCTGCATAAACAAGGACAACTATTTACTTACTTTCCAAATCTGTAGAGAAAAGACAATCAACACCAACTGGAGCCGCGTCTTTTTTAAAAGGAGACGATTAGCATATTGGGATTTTATCATTTCCAGATGCCCTCGGGTAAAAAAAAAAAATTTCCTTACAATTGTAATTCTGTCGCGTGCACTGTAATCCACACGTGAGTCCAGCTGCACGCTCATAGCAGAAAATGAAAACAAAACCTTTGTTGCAGCACATTTAAAAACGCAACATTGACAACTTGTGTCTCCAAACAATTCTTCTTCTTCCACATGTTTTGGCAACACAACGTGGCGTCTCTCTGCCGCCTGAACACTGTAACAGGTAAAACAGTCTTCGAAGCTATCATGCATATTAATGCATATTAATTAACGCTGCAAACTCAGAGACGACACGAAGTACTCCCGGATACAGACATGCACTTTCCATGCTGGAATACATGCAAGGATCTCATGGCCGTGACGCAGCTTCAAAAATTTGTGTCAAACCAGCAGAACGAATTTGCTCGAAATAACGCAAAAAAATATATATATTTTCACTTTTTTGTGAAATATATGTATCCTAAAAGTGTTTTTAGCAGCGTAGGACACATTAATGACTGTCAACTGCTGAAAAAATGTGTTTTAGTGTTTCGTTATGCTTTAATCTTTTCTATTATCCACCAATTTTAAATTAATGTGGCATGTTGATCAGCAATATGTTGATCACAATAATTATCATTTTTGTACGTTAATTTCGACCTCTGTGCACTATACGATGAATAATGAAAATACTTTTTTTGCCATTTAAAATCAACTTCATTGTAATCTTAGGGCTTCTATACTTATTGATCTAGCTGCATCTTTTGTCTACTGTCTGTGAGGAGAACGTGGAGTTACGCATCTCATCTTACGTTACATCTTCTCAGCCAATCAACGTGGAGAATGGCACTCTCTCACGAGTTAACATTCGTGCTTAGGTCATTAGTTTTCAGGTAGAGGTCGATTGTTTAGGCAATAACATGTAAAAATTAGTGCTGAAAAGGAAGGTGAGAAGGAGTTTGCCTATGATGTTCTCGTTTGTCCCCATTCAAATGTGTTTTTTCCAAAGTTAATCTCATCAAAACAAAGCTACGAAATCGGCTCATTACAGATACTCTAAATGGGCTCATGGACACCTTAAAGTGTGTTAAAATTCAACGAGAGTGCACTTCTTTCAAGTGAGCCAGCACTATGTTGCAGTTCATGACACCATCCAAATTGTCCCGCAAAATGAATCCCTCAACATCTGGCAACATGCAGGTATCAATGACAGCAACTCTGAGGTGGAGTTTTCCACTAAGGTACGCCTAGTTGTTGTTGTTGTTTTTTTTTTTGTTGTTTTTTTGTATTGTGTAATTTGTACATTGTGTCAAAATGCTATTTGTCTAAATAATATCTGTATAGTCTGTGTTTGACTCGTGTACTATAATTTTCCTCCAAATACAATAATTTTGAGGTTCTGCTATGATACTTTGACATTTCCAATCTGGCAACACTGACACTGATGGAACACCATTTCCAGCAGCCAATTACATGTTATGGTCATGTTATGGCAGAGGTGGGTAAGGTCGGATCTGCAAAGCCATGGTCCTGCAGAGTTTTTATATCTTGATTAAAATTCAACTGCTTGTAGCTTTCTAGCAACCCACTGATAAAGCCTTGATAAGCTTGTTCAAATAAGGTTCAAGTGGAAATCTGCAGATATGTGGCTCTCCAAAACCATACATAAAGTACATGTCCACCCCTGTGTTTTGGGATTGTATTCTAGTCAATGTCTTATTGTTTAAGACAAGGGGGAGCAATCTTACGCCTGGAAAGAAAGTGTTCTGCAAAATTTTGCTTCAATCTGTCCTATACACCAGCAAGGAGATTATAGTAATCTAGAAGACCTTGATTAGCTGGTTCAGAAGTGTAATTGCTGTTGGAGCTAAATTGTTTCATAAAGATGGGCTTCAATGAGCAGGATTCAATACCCCAGTTTTGTGGGGTATATATATATATATATATATATATATATATATATATATATATATATATATATATATATATATATATATATATATATATGTATATATATATATATATGTATATATATATATATATGTATATATATATATATTTATATATATATATATATATATATGTATATATATATATGTATATATATATATATGTATATATATATATGTATATATATATATATATATATATATATATATATATATATATATATATATATATATATATATATATATATATATATGTATATGTATATATTTTATTTATTTTTTTCTCTCTTTTGTTCCAGGACTAACAAATCATGTTGACCCTAGAACACACACACACACAATGCAAAAATCAGGGCATGCTCAAGTGTTTATTTGGATAGTTTGCATCATCGTTTCTTGCCTCAATGTTATGAGTCAGCCTTTAAGTTGTTTGAGAGAAAAACAGATAAACATTGTAAATGGCACCTTAGAAATATCCTTTTGTCCTTTTTCTATGTCAGGAATTTTAATCCAGGGTACCTTTCCCTATATCTACACTGTAAATTTGATATTTCTTATAGTTTTGTGATGCATGTTTTTTAATTTTTTAATTTAGTTAGATTGCATTATGGGACCTTGATTTTCCTTTAACCTTAAAGGAAAACAACCTTTAACCTTGAACAACCTTTAACCTTAAAAAGTAAAAATAAAAGTAACTTTTATGAAAAATGTTTAATAGTTGGAAGTAATATATTGTTTGGTTTGGTGTTGTATTTTATGCTGCAAAAACCTGGTAATAGGATGGCAGAACATTTTCTGTTATTTTACAAACTTGGTTCTCAATATATTATTTCTTAAACAATATCTTGTCTCAAACTACTACAATGTCAAAAAAAAGTCATTTTGTTAAACTGTAGAGTTGAATTCACAACAGTAAATACACAAAATACTATATTAATTAACAGATATCTTTTACAGTGTAGTTTAGAGCTCACTCCCACTTCTTTCTTCTGTTTATATTGTCCTATCGCAATAATATTAATAATAATAAAAAAATTTAAGATTCTTAATATTTATCACCTTAAACCACAATGTTATCGAGAAACAGCAATAAAGCTTGAGAACTATTGTGTGTGGAAGGAAACAAGCTCAGATGAGCTTGGATGAGCAAAAGCGAATCTTTATCTGCCTCGTTTGTGCTGCTCCAGAGACACTCGGCTGGACTGCAGTGGTTATCGATGTGGGCAGCAGCATTTGGTCAATACCTGAAGCAGCGCACTAGCAGAGATCTCTACCGATTCGTGTAACACCTATGTTCTGGGTGGATTGCAGGTCATGGTAGTGATTAAAGAACTAAAGCTTTAAATCTAGTCACTGTTTCTATTGAACTGACTTTTAATTTTATCATTTGGACAACTTGGCCAAATGATAAAAGTGATCTTGTGAGACACGACATTTCATTCAACTGTATGTTCACACACATAGTGAAATGACAATAAAACTCAACTTGACTTGAATTGAAATTGAAGGGGACATGGAAACTCAAATGCAAAGTCTAATTTCTTTAAAACAGCATTTTATAATCTGAGAAAAGTAAAGATTCACTCATTCCTCCTCAATTTCGTGTTCACCTGACTAACTATCACAGTGCTCTAGAGTGGAAAAACAAGGGCGCGATGACAATTTAAAGTTGAATCAAATCCAAACTGACAGTGGTTTTGTCTCTCTGATCAGTGGGTGAGATTGAGGGTGATGGTGAAGAGTTACCTGTGGGCTGACAGTCAAGACGATATTGATGGACTGCTCCTTTGATCTGGGCGACTCCTGGGCTCGGGCTCCGACTGCTTTTAAAGGTGCTCCACCAGTTATTGAGGTCGATACCTGGCAGCTAACATGCTGTGTGTTGTTGCTATGGTTCCCTTGCTGAAAGACCAATCCCTATGGTACTGACCCCAGTAACCTCAGCGCAGTCCCAAATTTGCCTGCCTTAGAATGGGAAAACACTCCTATAGGGATAAAACAGAAAGACAAATCCGAAATCAATATCTTAATCATTTCTCCAAAAGAGGAATAATAAGTAAAGCAAAAAAGACTTGTGTATCCAGTAAAAGG
Organism: Danio aesculapii; assembly: GCF_903798145.1. Classification (NCBI taxonomy): domain Eukaryota; kingdom Metazoa; phylum Chordata; class Actinopteri; order Cypriniformes; family Danionidae; genus Danio; species Danio aesculapii. The sequence continues at coordinate 29,508,451 of NC_079443.1, read as the reverse complement.
CCACAGCAATTAAATTGGTCTCCACAGGACATCTCAACAATGTTGTAAATTTTCTAAGCTACGCCTTTCAAATTATATAGATCAAATCATCTAAATTGGCTTCATAGAAGGTCCAAACAATTATAACGTCATAATAATCAGGAGCCAATATGCAGTGTGGTTAGAAAATGAAATGAGCAAAATGTATTCCAGGAAAATTAATTGCAGAGGTCATTACAGGTCAGTGAATATTAATTTCTAGACAGTCTCAGACAGATTTTTAGTATGCTAGCCACAATACCAATATTAAATTGTCAAAATATTGCTAAAGACTCTCCAGTAATATGTCAGACATATTAACTATAGTCCTGGACATAAGAAATATATAAATTTGCACAGGTTCTATTTTAAATGCTGTATTTAACCTTAGTCTGATGTTGTCTTGAGTCATGACAACCTGTTCTGGTTTTTCATTGACCTTCACAATTCATTTTTCTCTTGATTTTGATCTTGTATGCAGTACCCCAGAAAGAATTTGGACATTAACTTCACATCTGTGAGCCAGAATTTTGCAATGACACTTAACCAAATGGTCTCAAGGTGATATGTAAGTAAAGTAAATGAATGTTCTTCACAAGTTCACACACAGTGCAGTTCTTCACATTACTCTCTCTGATCCATTAATGTGAACTTTTTTGGCTTATATTTCTTTTAAAACTAAATGCTATCTCGGTTGATATTCAATTATTAATTTTGTTTTTGGCTTAGTCTCTTTATTAATCAGTAGTCGCCACAGCGGAATGAACCGCTAACTTATCCAGCATATGTTTTACACAGCGGACGACCTTTCAGCCACAACCCAACACCCGGAAATACCCATACACTCTTGCATTCACACACATACACTACGGCCAATTTAGCTTATTTAATTAACCTAACTCACCATGGCGAGAACATGCAAACTCCACACAGAAATGCCAACTGACCCAGCCAGGGCTCAAACCAGCGACCTTCTTGATGTGAGGCGATCGTGCTACCTACTGCACCACCGTGCCGCCTCTCTCAGTTGATATTTTGTTGTCTATTTTTATAACTATTACCTTTAAGTTTGGTTTAAACTGTTAAATCTTAACAGATTTTTTGATGCCAATGTGTATGCATTTTTTTGTCTTTCTGATTCACATTTCCATTGTATTCAGTTCAGATCTAATGAACTAGATGAGTATTTGAGCATGTGTGTGCATATAAATACCAGGTGGTTGGAAACAAACTAGGCAATGTTTAATGGTTATACAACTTATAGTATCACTAGAGTCATGATGAAACTAGAAAATGTGTAGATGAACAATAATTAAATAGCATTTCACTTTTCATTTTCCATTAAAGAGCCCCTATTATGCATTAAAAAGGGTCATATTTTGGTCAAATAACAGTCCAAAAACAGATATGCATGCAAGGTCAAAAAACACTTTCATTGTCTTATAATATGCATTTATTTTTACCTAATTATCCCAACGACTCTCATATGATTCGTTCAGCGATTCATTTGTTCCCAAATCCTTCCTTAACGCAATGCTAATCTGTGCTGATTGGTCAGATGACCCAGTCTGTTGTGATTGGTCAACTGTGTTAAGCGCGAGACAGAGAGAAATGCCCACCATGGCTTATCAACAATGTTGAAGTAGTCAGAGTGCAGGGTGTATGTGTAAGCATACCTGCCAACACTCCGGTTTTTCCTGGGAGTCTCTCGTATTTCAGACCCATCTCCCGCCACTCTCCCGTTTTGTTATTTCTCCCAGAAAACTCCAGTAATATATTTGCTGCTTGATCAAACTACTTATTTAAAATGAGCTGAAACAACGCAATTCTTGAGATTTTTGGGGGGGAACAAGTTAATTGTTTTATGTTTGATCCACTTAAATTTGTTAAATTAACTTAATCTATTTGTGTTGGGACAACATGCCAAAATTATGTGAAACTCTGCATTTTTTACAGTGTACTAATATGTGCAAACAACATTTAAAGAACCATTTTATAGCATTCACTATGAGATTTATTCTGTATATGATTTTAAGTCAAATCATGCAACTGACAATGATTTTAGAGCTCTTCTGCACATCTAGATCCCTAATGCACAGGTGTTTGTTGTCTTGCTTCATGATCACTCTTACAAAGCATGCCACATTAGCATCAGATTAACATTCAGATAAAAAAAAAGCAAAGGTTAGAGGAGAAATGGTCAAATTCGCAATCTTGTCTTTCTCTATCCGTCCTTCTCCTCCCTCCATTCCTGTTTAATGCACTGTAAATGCATGCCCTTCTTGGCCCCCTGTGTGTACTCCATTGCCGTTTTTTCAACGTTCTTCCCTCTTTTTCTGCTGTTTATTCTTTTTCTTGGCACAAGAAACACCAACACAGCACTATTGCTGACCCCGCTGAGAACGCACTTTCTGACTGTCTCTCTCACACTTTCTTTCCCCCCTCTTTCTTTTTCTTTCTCTCTTCTCCTCTCAACTTCACCCTAAACCAGGCGGCGTTTTGCGATCTCTTCTAGTCTGTAGCCTGTGACCTTCGCTCTCACCCCTGGGGAGCACTGAAAATGACTGTTCCCCAAATCCCTCCAGCTGAGAATCAGTGAGTATCTATAATGCTCTGATGAACTCCTCCTATGAATGATTTGTAGCCCTCTCTCCATCAGTAAATATAGGTCTTATCGACCCACGCACACCCCGTCTGCACTGCTATTTGCTCAAAGACTCCCCCCGCTCCACTCACATTAGAAACACATTTGAGTTTCTGGTTTCTGATGAAGAAGAGTGATCTGATTGGCCACTCCTACACAGCCAGATCTTATTAGTATTCATGGATAACGTTTACACATACATTTCTGTCCATTTGGATATACCCTAGAAGAAACATATGGACATGCTGACAGCATCTAAACCTGTATTCTTGTACAGTTTGAACACCTTAAATGTAATAAACACACATTACACTGATAATGCCCTAATATAATTTACATTTATATCCAGATTAATATAAAACATGTGAAAAAAATAATTTTAAAAATCATATTTTATTCTAATTAGACTTTAAATTATACTATTTTGTCTTTACATATTACAGAATTCAGAAGAAATCAAACAAAACCAGCCTATTAATTCCATGATTTGAATGATTAGAACTTACAAGGATTTTTTAAGGAGCTATTTGTAAATACATTAACCCTTGTTATTAAGGACACCGGTGACTGCTAAGCAAACTGCAGCCAGAAACATATTGCTCATGCTCGCACTAGTGCACAGATAACGTACAAGAGATCAGTGGGGTAAAGTAACAAATTACAAATACTCCAATTACTGTAATTGAGTAGTTTTTCTCAGGAATTGTAATTTACTAATTTTTTTTTTTATGTGTACTTTTACTTTCCCTTGAGTACATTTTAAGTGCTTTTACTCCACTATTTTTTCAACCTCCAGTCACAACTTTATTTCTTTCTTGTCTATTGTGATTGGCTGAAGTAGAAAAACAGTCCTGCGATTCCTGTCCAATCAAATTGCAAACAGAAAGTAAATCGCATCATACTGAACAACCAAAGACATGGGCACTTTATAAATGCAGGAAACCTTTTGAAAGCATTAAAAATACCCCAGAAAACGTCCAAAATCTTTCCACAATGAGAGACTTTTATAGACTGTATATCACTGATGAGAAAATGAAGGATGTCAACTGTATGATGACTGAAATCGCCAAACAGCCTTAAACACTCACTAAATGGAATGAATAAAGAATGAAGAAAGGGCCGAACAAGGAATGTAAGGCCTGAATGAAGGTAGGAAGGACCAAACTAATGAAAGAAGGAAGGACCAAATGAATGAAGGAACAATTCAAGGAAGGACTGAACAAGGACAGAAGGAAAGAAGGAAGGAAGGAAGGAAGGAAGGAGGGAAAGAACAAAGGAACGAAGGAATGAATGAACAAAGGACCTAATAAAGGAGGAAACAAAAATATGAAGAACGAACAAATGAATGAGCGAACGAATGAAGGAAGGGTTCAAGAAAAGATTCAAACTAAGGAAGAAAGGAACAAACGAATGAATGAACAAAGGACCTTATGAAGGAACAAAACTATGAACAAACGAATAAATGAGTGAAAGAATGAAGGAAGGAACGAAGAAAAGAACAAATGTATGAAGGAAGGAACAAACAAACGAATGAAGGATAGAACAAACAAACAATGGAAGGAAGGTTGGAAGAAACAAACAAATATATGAAGATCACTAAATGCACTACAGAATGTTACATTTACACATGCCTGCACAAACTGCATGCAAACACATAAACCTTTCACAGAAATACTCACTACTCATGAGTACTTTTAAAAGGGCAACTTTTTACTTATATTTTGAATAATATTTACAACAGATACTTTTACTCACACTACATTCTTTGGCAACTAATGTTTTTTTTTTTTTTTACTTGAGTATGTTTTTCAGTACTCTTTCCACCACTGCAAGAGACTGATTTTGATTCAATGACCAGATGTAAGCTACACTCATTAAGTACAAAAATACATTGACAATACATTTTGTGAAATATAGCTAATGGACACACTAATGTACAGCTACTGAAATTGATGTTTAGATAAATATGAAAGTATGCGGCATAAAAGCTTTCTCTTAAATTACACAGCAATAACAACAGTGAAGAGAAAGCAGCAATAAATAAGGCATGTGATGTATGTTTGCAAAAGCTCTGAGATAATGTTGATAAATGAACAAATAAAAAAATTATTGCAATGAAAATTTGATCTTATATATAAGTGTATTTACAAGTCACATCCTTTTGATTTCTCCAGCAAAAACAACCCAGTCCTTCACATAAAAATGATTCGGTAAAACCTTACTTGAAGGGGGTGCTTGTAAGGCTGTCATGAAACCTTCATAATCATAACATCATGAATGTTAATTAAATTTCATGCATGCTTATGATAATTGTTATTAAGTGTCATTTGCTTAGTTCTGTCAATTTAAATGCAAAGAGGACATTGACTTGACAATTGCATAACTTTGTCATGACAACTTAGCATTATCAAGACATCAAAAATTGTCAGGGTCTTTAAGACAACTTGACAACCAAAAACCTCATAACCTGCCTTTACCGTGACAACTTCAAAATATCAAGACAACATGACTTGAATCATGTCATAAATCTGTCATAAACATTATTGTCACAAGACCAGTATAATTGTCAAAATTAGCTTATCTGCTTAACTAAACAAAGATGTTAAAAAATTATGTTAAATTAATAAAGGATGTGCTGAATGCATCCAGGTACACTTTAAAGTAAAGTAAATAGATTGAATTGATTGAATTCCAATTTAGCTAAAGAAATTTAAAAACACTGCAGAAATTTGCTTATAATAACCTTAATTTAACTAGGTAAAATTGAGAACCAGTTCTCATTTACAATGATGACCTGGCCAAGAGGCAACATCAAAAGCAGATATGAAGCAGCAATGCAAAACAATTTTACAAAAATAAATAATATCATATAAAACCAAGGGAAAACTAAAAACAAGCACAGTGATCTTGTACTATTAACTGGATTGAATTTTTAAAGGATGACAGTGGAATAAAAGTGTTGAGCTTTAATGGTAAATAACATCAAGAACTCGCCTTTACAAACTGGAAGCTGATCTGTAAATGAAATCCCCATAATCCAGAATTGGTATTACTGTTAATTTGACCAAATGCTGCTTTAAAGAGTGCGTAAATGAAGATTTGTTTTTGTAAAGAAAACCAATCCGGGCTTTAACCTTTTTTGAGCAATTAATTTACATGAGTTTCAAATGACAGTTTACCATCTAACCAGATTCCAAGATAACTGTAACAGTCAACAATCAATCTCAGTACCGTCCAACGAGGACATTTTAGGCGGAAAAGTGGTAATTTCTATATAAAAAAACATACATTTTGTTTTATTAGTACTTAAAACTAAATGAATATTGTTAAAAGTGCATAGGATGTTTCAAAACTGTGTATGATTATCATTAAAGTAATGATCCTAAAAATAAAAATACTTGATGGAAAAGGAAACAGGGTTTCATGGTTTAGGTTTCGAGGCTTGTCAAATGTTCAGGCAATACACTCAAGGAACCTTATCCAGTGGATAACAGTGAAAATGTCACAAGTTGACGTGTTGAAGGTTTCACTGGGTATCGGTCATCAGCACTTATAAGGGGTTAAGCACATCACTGTACACTCTCTCTAGCAGTAAAGCTTAAAAACAGTCCACGATCACTGCAAAAACTCTGCGAGAAAGCCCTACTGCAGCCCCGGACATACCAGACATCACCCCTGCTGTTATACAGCAAAAACACACAGAAAAAAAGAAATGCTGGAGCCAAATATACAGCCTATCAGCTAGAGCAAGGCACACAGGCTCACTTGCTAATGAGAGACGAGTGTGCTAGAGCTACATGCTAAGTTTTCCCAAGGCAATTGGGACTTCCTACTGCAACACTTCAGCATCCCCCTCCATCAAAAAAACACAGGCAGCGTACAGCACCACCAGCACCACCAAGCAGCAAACCCACAAAACTAAATTTAATCATCGGCACAGCGCTTGTTTCCCAGCGTGAGCCCCGCGTCCAATTATGAATTCATTTATTTGCGATTTATTTTATGACAAACGCGCAGCGCTCCAAATGTAATGGTGCACAAGCCTGTCGTGCGGCGAACGCCTCGCTGAGTGACTGAAAAGAAGCAAAGCGTGATGGGATTGCTCCAACCTCTAATGGGAGTTTGGAGATGCTGGGTGAGTTAATGCTGCAGGCTAATCCAGGAAAAATCACTTTAAAAAAGGCAAAAGAAACAAAAATGGCTTTAACGCAATGAGATTTCAAGGCTGAAAATAGACTGAATAACCATGACTAATAAGGGCCTGGTTAATGCTTCGTATAATCTCGCCAAATTAATATGTTAGACACAATTGGCACGTAATTAATTCCTGCGAGTACACCCAACAAGAAGATTTATTTTCAAATGTCAATCACGCTGTAAAAGCCCACCCCAGCAGAGGGATTACACTACACGGCCGCATAATTCTAATTATGTGGTTATGTTGAATTACACGGTTATATTGACCATATACACTGTGTATGTATAAACAGCCATTACCTGGGCAGTAAAAATCACCACTGACAAGGGCCGATCATCAAAAGGAAGGTCATTCTAATAGATGAACAGTCTGCCCGTAGCTTTGGTTTTTATGACTTCATAAAGAATGGGTCTCAATGGGACCATCAGCATCCCGTCTATCTCGCAGTGTGATCTCGCGCCCTCCGTCTTCTGAAGTGCCAGGCCTCGTGTCTGTGGTGGCGCAGTGGCCTGGTGTCTGGCTTGAAGTCAAGAGTCAAGGTTGGGGAGAGGAGAGTGACGAGGAAGGGGGACGACTGACCGCCTCTGAGGGGGGAGGCTTTGATCAGAAAGCAGATTTAAGCTGGAGTGACAGTCCACCAGTGCACAGCTTTGTCCTGGCCCCAGCTCAAACGCCATCCGACTGCAAGCACAGGGTGCCAATGCAGGGCATGTGTGTGCGCGTGTGTATCAGTGTACCCAGATGACATGCTCCCACACGCTAACACTGACACACACACACACATAAACATCTGCTGGTAAACAAGCACAAACATACACAGACACTCAAAGCAAACAGAAACAGACTGGAAATTCTATGCATACAAATATGATCATTCAATATTTCTGCACACTGGTGCTTTGGATTTTATATACAGGAGCTGGATCGGATTTTACATACCATGGAAAGCATTTTAACAGATCAAAAAAGTGAACGTATTGGGTTGAGTAAATTTTTTGAGAAAAAAATGTCCTCCCCATTTTGCCTTTCTGTCCATGTTGAGAATTTCTACTAACAAAATAAATATTGTGTAAAGTTGGTAAATGTTTTCCAAAATGTGGTATAGTCATGTGATCTTTTCATCCTAAAGCAAGATGGTGGATTCCACTGTTTTAGATGAAAGAACTAGACTTCACAAATGGAAGGCCCAATATTTTGAAAGCATTTAAGCTGCTGTCGACAAATTTTCCTTCCGTATAGACACCACACTGCATAAGAAAACTTGAAATGTTCAATGCACGAATGCATCTGAGTGTTTTAAGATGTTTGCTAACACAGAGATTCGAGGAGACAATTAATGCTAGCACGTTCCCAGGACATTAGCCATTCATTTTAATTCAATGTAAATACCAGTCGTAACAGCCACCATTATTACTGCTATTCAGCCAAACGCACTTTCCCATATGCTATTTGCACTGATGTGCTTCTATGACACTGGCTTATGCATCTTTTCTTTATTAAAATCTCAAGGCAGAATTAGCAAGAGAATATGCTTAACCTCATATACCTTCCACAGCAGAAGGATATATTGCCTCTTCTCTATTATTAATAAAATCACAAGCACATGGGGGCTGGGGTGTAATATCAGTAGCTGTAGGCAGGATGAGCACTATATTGCTTTAAAGAATGTTTATGTGTGTATTCGAGGCAAGTGTCAGGTCTCATATCTAGAGGCTCAGCGCGGTCTACGTTGGTAACAGCACAGAAGTGGAGAGGGGGTGCAGTTATGACCGCTTTGAACAGCTAAATCCCACCTCATTCACCCGGCCTATAACACATGATGACGATGGCAAGACTAGGGTTCTCCATGGGTGCCAATTATGAGGTCTGACCGTACTAATTAATGCATAAACACCCAAAGGCAGTAAAAAATAAAGACGTGGAAGCTTAAACGTGGGTTTTACACTTTTCAATAAAACATTTTAAAGATTTTGTGCAACTGAGGTAACCATAGCAACAGAAGGCTGCTTGTGCACGTTCTGGTTAGGATAATTATTGGACCTTACTGTGATAAAACTATAAATACAGTCATTATTTTTCATTACAGGTTATCTCATAAATACATCCCATATATACGCTTACACATTCTCATAGACATTAATGTCTCTGACAATGATGTTTATGCTGTACAGATTGTTTATTTCATCCCCTACCCCAACTCTATCCTTAAACCCAATGCTCACAGGAAACAATCTCCATTTTTGTTTTCAGAATACCTCATTCTGTGTGAGTTTATTACCCCACGAGGTCAAAATTTTCTGGCATTGCTATGCTTGCATGGCCATTTTGTGAACACAAGATATAAACGCACACATTCAGCAATCACATTAAAACAAATCACATCATTTTTTGTGAAATATTTCATTTGACACCCATGTGACTGCTTAAAAATAAATATGGAAATGTACAGTAATAGTATAACTCTGGTAAGTGACATGAATGTCACATGAATATACACTTACCGGCCACTTTATTAAGTACACCTGTCCAACTGCCTGTTAAAGCAAATTTCTAATCAGCTAATCACATGGCAGCAACTCTATGCATTAAGGCATTTAGACATGGTCAAGACGATCTGCTGCAGTTGAAACTGAGCATCAGAATGGGGACCAGAATGGGGTTCCAGCTGATAGAAAGGCGACAGTGATTAAAATAAGCACTCGTTACAGTCGAGGTATAAAGAAGAGCATCTCTGAATACACAACATGTTGAACCTTGAGGCGGATGGGCTACAGCAGCAGAAGACCACACCGGGTGTCACTCCTGTCAGCTAAGCACAGGAAACTGAGGCTACAATTCGCACAGGCTCACCAAAATTGGACAATAGAAGATTAGAAAAATGTTGCCTGGACTGATGAATCTCAATTTCTCTTGCGACATTCTACAACAACACCATGAAAGCATGGATCCATCCTGCCTTGTATCAACAGCTCAGGCTGGTGGTGGTGGTGTAATGGTGTAGGGAATATTTTCTCGGGCACACTTTGGGGCCATTAGTACCAATTGAGCATAGTGTCAATGCTGCACCTGATTATTGTTGCTGACCATGTCCATCCCTTTATGACTACAGTGTACCCATCTTTTGATGGCTACTTCAAGCAGGATAATGCACCATGTCGTAAAGTGTGAATAATTTCAGACTGGTTTCTTGAACATGACAATGAGTTCACTGTATTCAAATGGCCTCCACAGCCATCAGATCTCAATCCAATATAGCACCTTTGGGATGTGGTGGAACGGGAGATTCGCATCATGGATGTGCAGCATTTGCGTGATGCTATAATGTCATTATAGACCAAAATCTCAGAGGAATATTTCCAGTACCTTGCTGAATCCATACCACAAAGGATTAAGGCAATTCTGAAGGCAAAAGGGAGTGTATATTCCAAAATCAGATTTCTGTAATTACACTGAAACTCAACAGGATCTAAATGTTGTTGTTGACCTCTCTGACTTATTACATGGACAAAACATACAAGTTTGGAGCTACCAGTACATAGGCCTAACGTCATGTGGGGACCAAAGCAGGCACTGCATGATATAGGCCCTAGGATCTGATTTGTGCCAACTCAGTGGGGCAAGTGCGAGATGTGGCACCTGCCCAAAAACATTTTAAGCTGGAATGCAATTTTAGCCATAATTCTAACAGAACACACTTCAACCAAGGGGGGTCAGTTAACCCTCTAATTTGTGTGACCTGGCTCACGCTCTGTCTAAATGACAGAATTTTATTAGTGTGTGAAATAAATGATGCCAAGTTTTATTTTATGGTAAACTATATTCTTGGAAGATTATTACCTAATATGCTAGGACAAAATTTCAGCAAATATACATACATTTTATAGAAAGTTACCTTTAAAATTGGACCACTCTAAAAGTCAGTGTGTAATTTGAACACTGGGCTCTCCATCATATCGCCTATGGATAGTGTGGGCAGTTGTGATGTGCGGTGGGGGTCTGCAGAGATGCTACCAGCGCTGTTACTGGAGCCTTCTTTAAATATTTACACTTAGCAGAGCAGAGATAAGGCACTAAGGCGATGCAATAGAGAAGCCAGCCACCTCCACATGGTAAAGAGAACATATAGGGAAGCAGTCTGTCGTCTGTGAGCTACTGTGTGTTTTTATCTTGATTCTAACACACTAACATTGAGGCGCAGAGACTGATCAGGATAAAAGTGTGAGATAGAAAGCGCGAGAAACAGGAGAGGTGAGAGACAGAGAAAGACTGCACAGACAAACGCTTTCAGTGACAAAGATGGAGGAAATATAGCGATACAGAAGGATAAAAGAGTGAGAGATAAAAGTGAGATTAGATGCAGAAAAGAAAAAAAAACTGTCTGAACATGTGATTAAGGACCTGGTATAAAAGGGAAAAGGAGGAGAGTGTTTGAGGGGACAGTGTGAGGGAGTTCTAAATGTGTCAAATGGATGGATGTGATGCCGGGATGTGTGGCCCACTCTCCTCTCCCCCATAATGCCGTGAGCATGGCAAGCACTGCCGGGTCAGCCTCATAGCATACTAATGAGATTATAGCCCAGTGTGCCACTTCAATAGAGCTGCACTGAATCCCCCTCACACTACACTCACTATAGATGCTAAAGCAGAACCGTGGCTAGTTGCTCCAGTGAACTCTCTCAGTCTTGGATCTATTTGAAGGAATTCCAGACTCCATTTTCACGGTACAGTTTTCCTAGCAAAACAAAAGCAAACAGTGATCTTCAGCAGGAACGTTTTGCTAACAATTCATGTAATGAAAAACATGAGTTTCTGGAAGACATTCACTGCATTTTTTTTTTATAATTGTGCCTGAATTTACGCAATACCTCAAGGTTTCCTGGACTCTCCCGCACACAGTCAGAGATGACTGGATGAAAGCGAAAAGATAAATGTATTCCCTTTATCGTCCAAAGTATTATTCCTTATACTAAATTAATCATTCTGTTCTCAAGAGGTCTGAATCTGAAAACCTTCTTTTCAAAGAAGACCTTTTTTCGCGCTGTAGCAGAGCCCCCTCCAAAAACCTGATAATAACGGTGGAGGATGGCGCTATTCTCTTCATTTCTCATCTCCTCCTCTTGCTCCTTCCATTCAAAGCCACATAAAAGGTGTTCTCTCATGCAAGAGCAAAGGTGCTAAAGGTCAGGGTCATCTCAGTACACGTGCCTAGACGGAAAAAGAAGTGAGGCTGAATGAGACGGCAACACAGGCCAAGAGAAAAGGGGAATCTCAGCACGTCTACAACATGGCCAGTCTAATGCAAGTGGACGTTTTCATCTCTGTGGCAGAGCTCCAGTCCAACCTAATTGGGACAATTCCCACTAGTGATATAATTTCATTCCTACCTCAGTGTGACTCGTATGATCTCATGCTGCAACCTCTTACTTCTCCTCTGATTCCCCGTCTCGCGCTCTGCCACGTAGGCGACCGCTGTACTACCAACTGGAGTTTGATCTACAACCAAAAGAAAGTCCGGGGTCTTGTCTGAAATTGGCGATGACAAATTAATGTGCTTGTGAAACATTGTGGGGAGCATGAAATACAACTTTTGGTCTTATCACACAAAGCGTGTGTTGTCACAACCGAGCAAGCAGGATTCATCCTAACAAAAATGAGTCCGTGTTTTCCTTCCTGTTTCATCTCACTAACGTTTATGTTATGCTGCGAGCGACTCCACTGTGTTATGAGCTCCAAGCCGTAAGCGCCCGCTGTGCAAGAACACTTAAAAAGATGTCAGAAAGTCGAGTGTGATCACAGGTCACAGATGAGAGGGTGGAGGGTTGTGATGTAAGCGCTGGAGGGATGTCATCGATGAGGGGTGTTGGGTCGGGTGAAGAGTGCCCCGGGGTTGGCTGGTAGGGGTCGCTCTGGGAGTTGGACCGGCTGAGCAGACAGGAGTGGCACCAGGCTCTCCCTGAGTGTGTGACACAGTGGGGTGCAGTGATCGTACAACCTTTTAGGTGCTAGAATCCTGGTGACACAAGGGACTGCAGGGGAGGAGAGTCAGCCTTATGTGTTTATGCAAACAGATCAGTTGCCATGACTATTGAAGCAGCGGCAGATTCACGTGATGTCACCTTGGTGGTGAGGTACAACAATAACAGCGAAACATGACTAATTCAGGACCATGCAAAGCAGAATTATCACTGTAACACTAACAAATCAGAGACACTTGTGATGTCTTGATTAAATGCACAGCTTAGGAGAACAGCTCACCTTAAGAGTACAATTTTAGCATTGTTATCTCACCCACACATTGTTCCAAACCTGTATGACTGATGTTTTTTCAAAATGTCTCCTTTTGTGTTCAGGCTAGGGATGTTCAGGCTAGTCCTCCTTTTCTACACAACAAAGGCATACAGTGAACAGGGGTTTTAAAGCTAAAAAGCACCATAAAAGTAATCCATACAACCAATGAGTTGCATTCTAAGTCTTCTGAAGCCATAAGAGAGCTCTTAAATTATTTAAGACTAAAATTGCAATAACATTGTTCATTGATTTTGCACATCCATTTTCTTGCCTTGCAGTTTTTAATGTTTGCTTTTCTGTGATGATTTCTATATTGTTGTGGCAGACTCTGTCTGCAATTTTGTCACAATGATTATGTAATATAGCTGGCCATCTTAAATGAGGTTGTCAAAATGCCAAAATGACTGGTAATAATCTTGAAAGCATAAGTTCAAATGTAATGAAAAATAAAAATCAATCAGTGAGGTTTTCCATTGTACTTTTCCAGAAATAGTGCGTTGAAAAATAAATAAAATAACAATTATAATAATTATATATATATATATATATATATATATATATATATATATATATATATATATATATATATATATATATATATATATATATATATATATATATATATATATATATATATATATACACACATACACACACACACACACACACACACACAGTGCATTCGGAAAGTATTCATAGCGCTTCACTTTTGCCACATATTTTAATGTTACAGCCTTATTCCAAAATGGATTCAATTAATGTATTTCCTCAGATGTGCTATTATATGTTTTTCAGCCAACATTTCACTATATTTTCAGCACATTTATTGTTAGTAACATTAGTAAATATACCTTAATAACTAGTATTGTATTATATTACATTTTATAGACTTTTATAGATTACATTTTACATTTTTTGCAACAATCTGAAATTGCAAGGATAATGTCAAACTGCATACATACATATACATACACACATATACATACATATACATATACATACATATACATATACATACACACACATATATATATATATATATATATATATATATATATATATATATATATATATATATATATATATAGCAGTTTGATATTAGCCTTGCTATTTCAGATTGTTGCAAAAAATGTAAAATGTAATCTATAAAAGTCTATAAAATGTAATATAATACAATACTAGTTACTAAGGTATATTTACTAATGTTACTAACATTAAATGTGCAGAAAATATAGTGAAATGTTGGCTGAAAAACAAAAATAAAGAAATAATTCTAGAATTAATTATTTAAAAATACTAAAATCTCATTTCTGGATGAACCATTGCTTTTTTTCTATGCGACTATTAAGTCAAAAACCGTAGTTTCTTTTGCTCAGACACAACTTCATGTAATATCATGCATCTTACATGTAGTTGTGTCTAAGCATAACAAATGATTCTGCCGTTGACGTCATACAGCCTTTAAAATTTAACGCTTTAGCCCCAAAGGTAAATGTGTGAGCCAGAAACTGCAGGGCACCCTGAATGTGTTTTACTCCATGTCCATGGCCCAGTTTGGAAGGTGCAAGGTTTGACCTGGTCAGGGCTAGGCTCAGTGGGAACCAGCTGTTTCAGACTCTGTGAGACAGAGGGTTAGCCATGGGAGGGAGTGATGAGCCAGTCATCAGGGCTTACACTGCCCAGCTGTGCCACCGAGCCTGGCAGACTCACACCTGCCCTTAACCCGCTGTGCAATAACACCAAGCACACACCTGCTTCTTCTTTCCATCATCCTCTGTCCCTCGGTAGAGCACTCTGGCCAATAAGGAAGAGGCAGGACTTGTCTGTGTCCCCAGACAACTGAACCATTGCGTGAGTCTGCAGTAAAGGAAATCACACACACTTTGACATTCAGCCTCATATCTTTCAGTGTATATATTTTTTGATAGAGACGAGCTAATGTGTCATGCGGTGCAGCTTCCACCCCTCCATCCAACCCCCACTCCGGGCTAATTCTCTCTGGCAGGGAGACCTGTAAAAATCAATAGGGAAAATGTCCTGAAACAGCCAATCTAGCAACCATCTGCCCTGGTACTCCACTGAGACAAAGACCAATGTCCCCTGGGAAAGTGACGGAAGAGACAGACAGCACAACACACATACAAACTCAATTACTCACTACAACTAAAACAGTCTTTTATTTTGCAAACTCAGGCTTACTGTCTTCTACTGCCTGTCACCTTTTTTTCAGCTGAACTAGTGTTAACATTTATACAAACATTAAGATTTATACGAACATTAAGAAGGTTTGTGTATTAGTCTTTTCTCAAGCTATTTTTCTTAAGAATGAACTATAACTAATAAACGCAGTATAAAGTAAACGCATTGAGCAATAAATCTGTGTTAGATGCTATTATGCTGTCAGAACCTATTAAATGATTAAATGTAGCATTTGCTTTGTTAAACATAGAATTCAATTATTCCTATCAGGACATTTTCTCTCATTCAGTCATAGTTTTTCCCGACTCAGATTATAGTAATTTAATTGCTATATGTAACTAATGAATTTTAAAAAGGAAACAGTTTTTTTTTTTCAAAGTAATGCCAGTGGCTTCTAGGAAAGCAATAGAACAAAAATCAGCATGGCTATGTATTAAAGAAAATCTAGAACCACAACATACCAAAAATACATAGCAGTAGCCAAAATGATGGCAGAATGGGACATTTGTAGAATACTTGTTTTGGAGAGACCACAAGTTTAGGGTAGTGGAACGTGGAAAACACTTGGTTAATGTATTTTACTGTCAAATTATTTTTGTTGGGGGTGTCACGATGGCGCAGTGGATTGCCTCTCATTAACAAAGAAAGTTGCTGGTTTGAGCCATGGCTCGGTCAGTTAGCATTTCTGTGTGGAGTTTGCATGTTCTCCCCGTGTTCATGTGGGTTTCCTCCGGATGCAAAGACATGCGCTATAGGTGAATTGAATAAGCTAAATTTGCTATAGTGTATGTGTGTGAAAGAGTGTGTATGGGTGTTTCCCAGTGTTGGATTGCGGCTGAAAGAGCATCCGCTGCGTAAAACATATGCTGGATAAGTTGGCGGTTCATTCTGCTGTGGTAACCCCTGATGAATAAAAGGACTAAGCCGAAAAGAAAATGATGGAATGAATGAATTATTTTTGTCAGCAAAAAAAAAACCCAGACAAACTATGGTTACAGTTAATTACAGTAAGTGCAGTATAATAAGTATAATTACAGTTAAATAAATGTAAAGAAAAACAAAATCTCACAAGATTAAGTATGCACAGTGACTACATTCGGTTATTAATTATTTTTATAAGTAGTTATTAATTATTGTTTTCATTGTTTTTCTCTTGTATTTGATTGGCAGCCATTATCCTGTACATTTGTCAGTAAGTATGTTTTCCTTGATCACAGAACACTCTCTAACCAAACACACTTAAATTTGCTTAGAATATTTACAATAACATAACATCAATGTTTGAATAAAGGGTGAAATATAAACTTCCAGGCCAGACATCACTTCTGGCAACTGTATGCACACACACGCATGCACGCACTCACACACACACACACACACACACACACACACACACGTCGTATTTAGATTAAAAATCTGAATGTAAAGTGTGTCATCTCAGACGTCACATTGTGATGAGTTTAACACTACAAGCAAGTTCATATTAAGTAGGCTACATTAAGAAACTAGTTTGCTTGATTCATAATAACTTATGAATAAAAGCTTTTGCTTGATTTATGGTTTGTTGAATAAAGATAAATCAGTTTACGACAGACAGACAGACAGACAGACAGACAGACAGACAGACAGACAGACAGACAGACAGACAGACAGACAGACAGACAGATAGATAGATAGATAGATAGATAGATAGATAGATAGATAGATAGATAGATAGATAGATAGATAGATAGATAGATAGATAGATAATGAATGAAGTAAACGTTGGCTTGCAGTTTGAGTGGTCCGTTACAGCACTGCTATGGGCAACAGTCATTATTCAGAAATATTACACTTTTTAGGTTGCGTTTTTATGGATTTCAGGAATTAACTGCTTTTAGGAGTGTTTCTGGCTTGCCCACAGGGTGAAAAACCATCCTGATGAGTCAATTACCCTTTACAGAACAATAACCAGATCAGTACTGCAAATCAATGCCATCAATTGCTTTGCTGAAACAGTTGCAATGCTCTTTGCTGCAATTTATGCCATTAGAGAAGCTAAAACTCATTTCTAAGTGCTAAGCCTCTTATTTCAGAATTAAAATATTTAAAGTATCCCCGATCTGGTCTGTGAACCGCTCAATCCTAGTGCTTTTGAAACATCTGAGACTTTTATTCAGCATTCGCCTACGCTTGAACATCGCATCATAACAATAATATTCCAAACGACAGTTCCAACTTTATAGGCAGCTTTGCGGTGTGAGATACCCGTAATGTAACATTTCCAGCAGATATGACTACATAGAGACTTGCCTCACGTTACAATCTGCAACTTCTGCTTCTGATAGTTGCGTTCTCTCCGGCCGTATGAGCGACGCCAGCGCGCTGCCGCTGCTATATAGCTCTCTAAAAATAGCTCACCTTTCACTGCCTTCTACGGCCCGATTGACAAGTGTCACGAGCCAATCGCGCTATATTATTCAAATTTTACTCCTCCTCTTTGGCCATTTTAGCACCGCCTTACTTGGACGCCAGTGAGATCATCAACCTTATTTACCGTATATGGTCACGCACGGAATTGATTGACAACAAACCACGCCTCCTCGGCTCCCTTTGCTTCCTCTCGCTCGCGAGACAGCGAGCCCAGCAACTTGCCTTGGTGATCCACGGCATTCAGGAGAAAGGCTACCTGGAATTTATAGCGCAAAACAGACAGAGGCAATGCGGAAATAGGTGGACTCTTCATGTCACCGAGTTTGCATCCCACTCCCAGGCTGAGGATCTGAGAGTTCGCGGGGACTGCAATTAAGTGACAAGAATTATTTTTTATTTTTTTCCTTCCTTTTTTCCATTAGCGCTTAAAATAACCAGCTTTAACTACACTTCACGAAGGATTTGAAGCATTCCTTTTAGCGTCTGACAGCGAGCTGAGAAGAAAACATTCTATACCTGAGGATCAAAGCAACACTTTTGTTTTTCTTGTGAGCATCAACATGGACGTGTTGGCGAATTACAGTATTTTTCAGGAACTTCAGCTGGTGCACGACACGGGCTACTTCTCAGCGATGCCGTCGCTGGAGGAGAACTGGCAGCAGGTGAGAGAGTTTGCACGAAACTACTTGGACTGTTAGTTGTTCGCGTAAATAAGCATTGCTTGTGTGCGCAGATGTACCTGATGGAAACATTCACAACTTCACCGTGCGCGCGCCTATCTCAAAACACGCTGTCCAAATTATTGCGCGTAGTGGTTTTTAGTGATGCAGGTGCTGTGTTGCTGCTCTCACATGAAAGCATAGCTAGAACTGCGTCCTTTTTATTTTAGCGACGTGAAAGTGATTACTAGTGAGAAGCATATCTGCAATATGATGTGTGCCTATTTAGTGTACTTCTCAGTGTTATACTCCAGGCAAAATAGAGTGACAGAATGAGACACAAGATGATTCATGTGCATTATTTCTGGCTGAAACTGACTGAATGGCGTTTTGTCAAAGGCGCACGTTATATGGATGGAGAAAGTAAGAGCTTAGCTAACAATAAGCGACTTGTTATTAAATAATGCATTCGCATCTGTCAGATTACTTCGTGTTTTTCAGCACGACGATATCAAGAGCAGTTCCCGATCGTCATGTATTATGTATTACCTCCGCCGCGAGGGTGCGCGCGTGAGTGGATGTGAGGAGAATGCAATCAAATTACACTTTTTTTTTCTTTCTGAGAGCTGCTGTGCATCTGTATAACAATTTGCTGACTCTTGAAGGGTAAAGGTAATCAATGACAATAGCGGTGTTTTACATTTTTATGACATCCCACTTAAGCCTTCTGGAAGATCTGGTGGAAGTGATGCACAGTGGGAAATATCTGTCAGGGTCATGTTTTAAGTGACGTGAGGTCTGTGTAAAATCAATGCAAATTAATTGCTGTGTGTCGTGCGATAATTGTTTAGTAGTTAAATACAGTACTGATAACATTGGGATTTGGATTTTGTGTAAATTAAACAGCATCAATGCAATATTACGGTTTACCAATTGTGGTAGAAGGACTTCTGGTTATCGATGTGACGATGGGCACCTCTGCAGGCATGCACCGGCTGTCTTGAGCTCATTGCAATTCCATGTGCTCAACTGCAGGGAAATGCAGCGAGTGGTTATTTATCGCTAGAGTGTGGACTTGAAACAGATCTACCCCTACCAGCAACTCACACAGCACTTATACACCAGCACAAATATTATCAGCTAGCAAATGCAAATATAGACATATTGATATAAGTATCGGACGAAAATGAGGACCGGTGAAATCATCTCAATGATTAAATGAATATGTCGTGCAATAACACAGTTCTGGTGTTAATCAAAGTCTTATGATCATATCAGACAATAGCTTGTGTGTGTGAAGCGTTCATTCCCTGCAGTGTTGTGAATTGCCTGTCCAAGCACACAAGATTTACAATTTTGCCTGCAGTTTGACACTTCTTTGGCCATGTGCATGATAGAAATCAAGAGAATTTGAGGGGGTAAAACACATTAACTAACACACACGCACACACACACACATAAATCAAGATAGAGCTACCAACCCAATAATAATTCAATTGAAACAAGCTCATGTTGTGAGCTTGTAAAACCTGCAGATGTGCTCATATGCCAGCGCCACTGGCAAAGACAGTTTAGAGATAGCAGAGAGTATCAGCTCACATAAGTGGAGGAGGGGAACAACCACATGGAAAAATAATAATAATACTTGCATTTGACGACATGAAAATGAGAAAAAGTCAGAGGTCTGTAGACAGGTAAATATACAAGTTTTTTTTTCCATTGAGTGACATCATAGTTAAAATTTGATGCGTTTACAGGTTGGGATCATTTTAAAAGCATAGCCCTAGATCTGCCAGCAAAAGGTAAACAGCACCCTTTGAGCAGGGGACAAGATGGATAGCTGTGCTCGGCCCCTTGCGAGTGGAGCATGAATCAGACCTTAATGGATGCGATATGGGTGAATTGAGTTTCAGAGCTAAGGCTGCAAACAGGAATGGGGCATAGGGTGCATGGAGGGGAGGGCGGCTGAGGTTATGTGCTTTGGGATGAGAAGTGGTTGCCTGTTGAACGTGATGAAGTCCTATCGAGGCCTGACATGCACTGCATCCATCCCCCTTGAGGGACGCCAACTGTTGGCACAGTCTCCCCCAATTTGAACAAAGACTCTATCTCCCACTGTCAAGAAGAGACACAGAAGACAGAGAGAAAAGAACTCAGGGAATCACAGCTCGCCAACTTTTCTTGGGGCAGAGAAGAGGGGAATTCTTCTGGCGGTGACCTGCAAGCGAGGTTAATTCAAATAACGTCTGTTTGTGCAACAAGAGAGCCCCTGTTGGCTCTCACCCCCTCCTTATGCAGTGCCACCCAGTACAACTCTCAGAGATCCTCAGTGGAGACTGGAGGAGCAGGTGGAGTGACCTAGGGAATGAAGCAGAGGCAGTAAACAACACCATTAGAGGCAGTCAATGCAGCCTGGCCAATTAGTAAGGATCACCTAAGAGACAGGTTGGGGGGCTAAGTCTGTTTGTCTGCACCTATCCATCTGTCCTCCATCAGCTAGTGCACCACGTGGACCTTTGTTGTTGTCCTCTGACAAGCAGGCTTTTTTGGGTCACTGCAAAAATGGGTCACTCTCTGTCTCTGCCTACAAAGTCTGGCAAACCTGTTCTTACAACACTCTTCTCTTCGTCAAGTGCTAAGTCCAGAAAGATTCTAACAACACCGCTCATTCCAAATGACTTTGCAGGGACATACGCAGAGAGTCATTGTTGCACACCTTTCCCAAAACATGCATAGGACTACCACCACTACTGTAAGTGTTGCAAAGCAAACCCACGAGACATGATTATCCTGATAATCCCAGAAAAACCTAAAAGCTACTGTTCTATCAATAGCTTTTATGCTAAAGGTTGAAGAATAGAATCTGAGATGTGGTGAACTTCTCAAAGCTCACTGGCAGCTGGAGGGCAGACGACTGACCCACAGAAGCACATCACAGTCAGTAGAACTGGAACACGTCTGAGCAGGGTCACGTAAGCCCCAGAGAGAAGCTGAAGGCAGCAGCTATCTGAGGCACAGGCGCTGCAGCACTCAAACATTGAGCCCGGTCTGTCCCAGAGAAGCCCAGTTTGACAAGATAATGTATCACACTGCTTGCATATTCTGTGCTGTGAGTTTTTGCATTTCACAGCCCAGTAACTTTTCGAAACAAAGGGCTAGATAGTTGGGTCGGTGCATGGGGGTTGGGAAAGAGGCGGTATATCTACATGATACCATTAAAAATGGATTAATTCAGGCTCTGTCGGTATTCTCATGGAAGTTCCACACTTGATTGCAGGAGCCCACCATATTCACTAGCTTGCCCCTCTATGATTTTTGCCAATTTCCATATGCAACACATGGAGCAGGTAGTTGACCTGTTTTTGTTTCTGGCTGTGCCTTTATCACATTCCTTCAACGTCCACATTGAGCTAGCACCATCTGAAGGCATTCAAGCTTTCTCTTTGCAGCCAACACTGAAATGTGCATTATGTAATACCCTGAGGAACACATCTGCTTTCTCACAGTATATCTTCTGACAGCACAGAGGATTCTCAAGCTCTTTTTCTGGTCTCTTTCTGCAATTGGTAAAGCTCCAGGACACCAAAGTAATGGGCAAACACATTATATTGTTGACGGCACAAGAGAAAGCAGCCCTGAAGTTGTGGAGTGAGTGGTAACAGTAGGATGTCTTCAAACACCAAGATACTGCAATAAGCTCTTTCTTATCTACTTGCAGACTTGCAGGTTTGGGCAAAGGTTTCTTGTATTCCCTCAAATCCCTGTGCTACTGTTTTGTCTGTGGTGATATCCTCACTTGCTCACTTGTCCTCAGTCAGAGTGAAACACCTTGACATTTAATCTCAAACCTGTTTTACAGGCCACTTTTTGAAGTGTTAACAGGTCTATCGGTTCTTGCTGATGCTGAGGCATGTGTTGAAATATAAGGACTCCCACATCAACATAACATGTCACAAACTTATCTTAAACAGATATGCAATGCGTCTGTGGAGGCTTGACTAGTCTGACACCTCCCTATTCCTCCCAAAGTTTTGACCTCAGCGACCACTGCTGAACCAGTCAGCAGGCTTCATTAGTCAAAATGTTGGTGGTACATACTTTTGACCCACAATGGAAAGTACCTGTCACTCTTTGTTATCCCATTTCTGAATTGAACTTTTTATAACTTAATTGATCTCGTCAGCTGTTTGGTTTCCACTGGACTATTGACTGGCCCATATAATTGCAGGGATCAGTGAGCAGTCTGCACTCATAAGTCACCACTGTGATGGTATCAGTGTGACATCATAAACCAACCCATTGTTCAGAGAATTTCCTGAAACCTGTCCCTACCAATGACGAGACTGGTTAAAAATCAAACACTGTCTGGGTTTTGGTGTACACGTTGAATCACTGTCAAGTCATCATCTAAAATTACAAAAGAGCTGGGTTTTTCTTTCCAGCTACAGTACCTAAATTGCTCTTGTGATTCAGATTTTAGCTGTAGAGTTGCTGGTAGTCAATGCATTAAAAAATTCCATTGCGCTAAGTAGGGCTGTGCGATTTATATCTAATTGCGATTTTTTTTTTTTCAGTTATTGTGATTTGATTTACGATTAAATTCAAACTTCAAGCTGATTTTAATTTAATTTAAGCTTCAGCTTAATAATCTGTAAGCCGTGGCAACAATTTTGCAACAGCTCTTAAAATATGCCTGTTTTGTGTCTGCGACTTTAAAAAGGAAATTTTGCTATTTACTATTTACTATTTTACCTATTTCTTTGATATTAATTAGTCTATTAATGCTTCTGAAGGAGCAGATGCCATCATCCCACTTGTCAGCGCTTTCCTGCTTGTTTTCTTTTTTTTTTTTTATTGTGGGCGTAGTTCAGTTGCGCAATTCTAATTGGGCAGAACGAAAGTGTGCTCACTCAATTGGCTAGTTATAAATCCCCGATCAAATCACACTATTTAGACATGATTTCCTTGATGTAGGGTGTCGTGGGGAGTCGTAAATGACAAATGTATGTCTTGACAAGATTCAATCGTTTCTTCTCATGTAATGTTGCATAGTTCCAATACCATTTCTGCGATGCCTCACGACACTATCGCAGAAAGTCTAGCATGGTAAATTTTCTGAAGCATAGTGGACTGGTTTTGAAGCACTTCACCTCAGATGTTATTTGTAATTCTTGTTTACATATATAAATACAGTTGAAGTCAGAATTTTTAGCCCCCTTTTAAATTATTTTTCTTTTTAAAATATTTCCCAAATGATGTTTAACAGAGCAAAGAAATTTTCACAGGATGTCTGATAATATTTTTTTTCTTCTGGAGAAAGTCTTGTTTGTTTTATTTTGGCTAGAATAAAAGCAATTTTTTAAAAAAACATCTTAGGGTCAAAATTATTAGCCTCTTTAAGCTATATATTTTTTGATAGTCTACAGAATAAATCATCGTTATACAATAACTTGCCTAATTTCCCTAACCTGCCTAATTAACCTAATTAATCTAGTTAAGCCTTAATGTCACTTTAAGCTGGATAGAAGTGTCTTGAAAAATATCTAGTCAAATATTATCTACTGTCATCATGGCAAAGATCAAATAAAACAGTTATTAGAAATGAGTTATTAAAACTATTATGTTTAGAAATGTGTTGAAAAAAATCTCTCCGTTAAACAGAAATTGGGGAAAAAATAAACAGGGGGGCTAATAATTCTCACTTCAACTGTATATATTTTATATTGCAGCCTCTTGCGATTAACTAATTGCAATGTTTCAAATTGCGATTGTAATTCGATTTCGATTAAATCGCACAACCCTAGCACTAAGGCTAAAGCCAAAAATTGTTATGACAAGGTTAAATAAAAAAATCTTATTGTAGTCTAATTTAAAGATGAATTAACAGATCTGGAACATTGCAAATGTGGCTTAGCTTCATCACAGCATGCATACACATTAATCTGACTACAGTTTACCTTGGTTTTGTACACTTGTTCCAAGGATTGATTCAAATATGTGTACGTTATGTTACACAACTACTACATTATTACACAAAAACCCACTGTAGCACAAATGTAACTGTGCATATATTCTTAGTGACTGCAGCAAAAGCGGTCTCAGACACAGCAGATCACTCAGCCCCCAGACAGCTGACAGTAATTAGACAATAGTGAGGGACAACAGGGTCTTTCATGTATAGAACTGTACTTGGTCTCTCTTTGAAGTGGGGACCTTTCAGTCACATTCTCCTGTTATATTCATACTATGGCTTTGATTCTGGCTGCTTCTGATGCAACCAATTTCATCTTGAATTCAGCGTCTTTGTTAAAAAGCTATAACCACAACCTTGTTTGACATAACCAACTGTGGAAATAGGTGGAAATAAAAAAGCAATGCCCAAGTCATTTATTATGAGTTTTCAGTTACTACATTAAACTGAAACTGCTCACAAAGTCATTAGGTGATTTGATGGGAAGTCCTGGTTCACCCTCATTTACACTATGGGCTCTGTTTACCAAATATCGTTTGCCATGAAATTTGGCAATTGCTCTATAATTTATTCTCAACACATGAGGTGGTTCAAAGACTATGTCAGACTGGCAGTTCTTGGGTTTTTGAACAGTCAAACATAGGTTTGGTGAAATGAGAAACTGGGGATAATTGGCTCCTGCAGAGAACACAACCTACAACAACAGGCTGAAAAAAATATTGGAAATGCATAATATCACTAGCTAAATAAATATCTGTCCCTAAATACTCTAAAAATGTATATTACAAGATGTTTTTATTGCAATTATTTAAAAGAAAACGTAAAATAAGAAAATAAAAATTCTGTCATCATTTACTTACCTTTGACTTGTTTTTTTTTTCAGTATGAGCTTTTTGTTCTGTTAAAAACAAATGATACTTTGACGAATGTTGAAACCATTAACCACTGGCTTCCATGGTAGTCATTGGACGAAAACCGTTTTCAAGGTTTACCACGATTTAGAAAAGTCAAGGTTTTAAAACCGCCAAAACTATGTTATACCATTCGTACAAAATATGTAAGCTTTTTTTTAAATTTACGTGTTTGTTTACAACTATTTTATTTAGTTTTTTAGGGCAACAGTATCTTCAGCTGAAAAGGATCATCAACATCAAAAGCTACTGTTCCAAAATATTTAAAATGTTTCTTAAATAAAATATATTGTGTTCAGTGGGGGAAAATAACATATTTTAGAGCAGTAATTACAATACTGTGATACCGTGAAACTGTATTTTATGCAAGGTTTATGCAATACCGCAAGGTTTATGCAATACCGTTATATTTTAAGGTTATCATACAGTCAGAATCTTATACCGGCCCATGCCTATTCCATAGTATTTGTTTCTCCTACACTCTCAGAAATAAAGGTACGTGAGCTGTCACTGAGGTGGTACCTTTTCAAAAGGTACAAATTTGTACCTTAAAGGCCCATATTAATACCTAAAGGGTACATATTAGTGCCTAAAAAGTACAAAAGTGTTCCTTTTAAAATTTTTAGGTACTAAAATATACTTTTGATATACTTTAAGTACAAATGTGTACCTTTTGAAAATGTACCACCCCTGTGACAGCTCGCGTACCTTTTTTTCCTAGAGTTTACAATGGATGTAAATGTTTACAACATTCCTCAAAATATCTTTTTTTGTGTTCTAAAATGTCACATGAGAAAAAAAACTGGCATTATTTGTAATCATATAGAAAGACAAAACACAGAAATTAATGGAAGATATAGCATGCAAATATGAAAATGTAAAAAATTATATATAGTGCTATAGTATAAAGATAATATGGAAAATAGATGACAACCATAAACTGGAAGCATTAAGCACAACATTTCAAGGAAGCTGAAGTACTGTAAGTACTGTAGTTTCACATTTAAGCCAAAAATATCCCTCAACAGCAAAAAATAGTGCATTAATGATGGAATGATGAACACAAATGTTATGAGAAACTGATTTGCTGAGTAATATAGTGATTATGAGAAACATCCCGTCCATTTCCAGTAAGCACTAAAAGTGATCTCACTCTCGATCTGGACATACAAGCTCTGAGACACTAATGGTCCATGCTTATCTTCAATGAGGGTGTCTGTTGTTTGTCTAACAGTGTGTCACATACAGCACATAGCTGCGGGCACAGGGAAATGCATGGTCGCATATGCTTCCCAAGGAAATACAGATGATTCTCAGAAGTTCAAGCATACATATGAGAAATTTCTGCAAAATCTATACTTTATGAGGTGAAAGGTTAATATTGTTTGACCCAACCGTAGTATGTGCTAAACCAAATATACTTACCCTCATCCAAGGATTTAGCTTTCAGACAGAGGCCAGCGTACTAATTATGTCCATGCCTGCAAGTGATTGCTGATGGAAGTAATCTTTTTATATAGGGATCAAGAGCTTTTCAGGGCCCCTGATTGAGGAGCTGTTGGATGGTGGGGACGGTGAGGGTCATTTGTCTGCCGTGTTCTTGAGAGTCCATCAACCCATAGAGACGAAAAGCAGCACTAGGATAGACAGAGAGAGAAAAAGACAGAGAAGGATGAGTGTTTGGAATGCATCTTTATGCATGAGGCCTGTCGTCCCCCTTGGTCTCGATGGAGAGGCAGTTTAGCCACTCAAGGATTTGATTAACAGGCTGAGAGGAACCAGCCATTTTTCTCTAAGTGCAAGTGCACACACACACGCATACAAACTCCGACTAACAGCCTGATGATATCTCTCACACCACCCTGAAAAAAAACCCAGGAGATTGGAAATCAATACTTCCTCATTGCAAATGGTACCTCAACGCTGTTTGAGACTGCAGCACTCAGTATTCCGCAAAAGTGAGTGTTACATAAACCAGGAGAGCATTTGATATGAATAATAAATATGGTATTTTGTGTATTCCTAACCAGCTATAAGTAGCCCTGCAGAATGTCAAGGTAAAAATAAAGAACTGGAGAAAGGAAAGAGCAGAAGTGGAAGAGAGAGGAGTGAAGTAAAGGCTGTCTCATGTTTATTCAAATGCTCCTGGCATGGGATTGATGGTCCTGCACTCTTTGTAGCCTCTTTTGGTCTTCTGGTAAATCCCTGCACTGACATTCTCCAGATGGGAATAAGCGTGAGGCAAATCCAAGACTGTCAGACTGTCTAATGTTCATATTCGTACAAGCTTCGTCACTTGATTTGACGTCACAGCACTAAAACACACACAGCCTGCTCTCAAGTACACAGAGCCATTTTCTTTTGTATCCAGATATCTTTCCATTATTATCAAATTGTTCTATTTTGCATGCAAATTTTGTAGCAACGCTATTGGGGAATTTAATTCACATAATGCATTTCAAGTAGAGGAATTTAGGCGACTGGAGACTGTGATTTAGGATTTGGTTTCAGGGTGACAGAAAGCTCAAGTTTGAATTACCCAACACCTGCTGTCAAGCTGCCAAACAGGAGTGGTGAGGTCGTTGTTTGTTTTGGTGGAGTGACATACAATGAATAAGGACACGTCACCAAACCCATTCGTACACAATGACCAGCAACAGGTACTTTTCCACAAGGTAAAGTGCGCCTTTGGGGCATGTTTTTGTGACCTTGAAAGAACTTGAAGTATACATTTGCGAATAAAAAAAAACATAGGCTATACTTTGTGTAGTACATGTGCAAACAGACAACGTGGTGTTTAGTTTGTTGTGGTTTTAGATATTTTTTGTTTGTTTGTTTTATTATTCTAGCAATTTTAGTTTAATATCAGGTCAATTAATGCTACACATGTAATTGGCTAGACCTTTTTCAGGTCTCTGGAAGTATCATCTTTAATAAAACATTATACAGATATATGACTTTAAAATCTATGTTTAAAAAGGTGTGTGCAAAACTTATAAATTCAGTGTTTCTATAGTATTTTTCGTAAATATTCACATACTATTTGAGCAAACATTCATTCATTTTCTTTTTGGCTTAGTCCCTTTATTAATCAGAGTGGAATGAACCGCCAACTAATCCAGCATATGTTTTATGCAGCGGATGCCCTTCCAGCTGCAACCCAGTACTGGTAAACATCCATACACACTCATACACTACGGACAATTTAGCTTACCCAATTCACCTGTACCGCATGTCTTTGGACTGTTGGGGAAGTTGGATCACCCAGAGGAAACCCACACTAAAACATGCAAACTCCACACAGAAATGCTAACTGACCCAGTCGAGGCTCGAACCAGCAACCTCCTTGCTGTGAGGCGATCGTGCTACCCTCACCGCTAAGTCTCAGTGTTCTGCTAAATGAATAAATGCTAAATAATAATAATAATTATAGAAATAATAATAGTAATAATAATAATAATAATAACAATAATAATAGTAATGGTAATAATAATAATAATAATAATAGTAATGGTAATGGTAATAGTAATAATAATAGTAATAATAATAATAATAGTAATGGTAATAGTAATAATAATAATAATAATAATAATAATAGTAAAAATAATAATAATAATAGTAATAGTATTAATAATAATAATAATAATAATAATAATAAAAATAAAAGTAGTAGTAGTAGTAGTAGTAGTAGTAATAATAATAGTAATTGTGTGCTCTCTGCTGATAATTTAAACTGTGGTAGACAAAGTATCAGCATCGCTATGGTGGGCTATGCATGAGCCTCACAGATGCAAAAAGACATTAAATAAAACATGTAAAAATATCCATTGGAGTCAAATAAATCTTTTATGAATTAAACTTGCTGAGGGCACGGAGAATAATCACTGTTTGATAATCGCTTTAGTCCATCACATAACATTTGCCTTTTTTAAAACTGAATTGTATTAACTAGAAAAAAAACTTGCAATGTGAAAATCTGGATAGGATTGCCTTTTAGAAAAACTGAAAAATCACCACAAGTCTATGGAAAAAATCCCACCATGACAGAAAAATAAACATCTGTGTGTATGTGCATATTTGCATATCATCTCTCTGGTGGTCACGTGAGCTGGAGTCACTCCAGCATTGTCCAATTTCACTATACTTGCTCATTTCCTGTATACTTTTCATACATTCCTGTTTCTCTTGCAGTCTTACTCATTTTTGACCCTGCCTGACATTGACTTTTTAAAGCACAGCAAATACTTTCCAGACAATTTGCATGATGTTTGCTTTTTTAATACAAAAAAAATAAAAATCAAAACAAGATCCCAAATGTTTCTAGACAATTAATATTTTATGTAAAATAATAAATAGTAAACCAAAAATAGACTTTGTTTGTTTATGTGGAGGTCAAAGCAGGTGAATCCCACTTATGTTGAGAGGTGTGCAGGCAGGGTTGTTGGCGTACATCACCCTCACAGAGCCCTCCACCTAGCTAACAGCTCTGCTCAGTAATTACATAGGGAGAAAATGAAAAGGGCAGATGCCCCCCTGGCACCGGGCACAGGACCGGTGTGTGTCCAACCTCGTGGTGTGGAAGAGCATACAAGCCCGACTCTCTGCTCCAGTGAACAGAGAAGCTGGATGAAAACACACGAGAGAGTTGACTTTGAGCACAGTTCAAAAGTCACACACAGAGAATATTTGCGGTTCTGCTCCTCGAAAGCAAGTTTCATTACCACTTCCTCCCTATTCGTCGCCAATTCAGTAGAGGAAACCAAGCCCTTGTTTACAGACAGGATTCTCCACTATCCTCCCACCCCCCTTTCCTTCCCCCTGCCCCAAAAGTCACTCACTTCTCATGGACTGCTGCCAACATCCTCTCCATTCATCAATGCAACAGCCGTACTGTTACAGTTATACTGGTTACAGCCCCTTGTGTTGGTCGCTAAGCTGTGCATGCGCCATATTGTGTAAGCTTTATTTTAAGCCTTTTATTTTAGGCAGGCCAGACCCTCTGTAAATTGTGCCAGGTGCCATACTGTACACCTGATATAGCTCTGGCTAAGGATCTGCGGGCTCTGCTGTCTCTCCTTGAGGCGGCTCTGAGCTGCTCTGCTGTGAGACCCACCTGTTCATCATTTCTGGCACGCTCCACTTTGCACTGATCTCAAATGAAGCCAAGATCTATGGAAGACTGAGTAAAAATTAAGTTGACAAAGATTAATAGATAGCAGTTAAGATCACGGTTGCAGCACAACTGTTTGCAATTCTGATATTAAGAAAAGTTGCTTGAGCACCAAATCAACATATTGGAATGACTTCTGAAGGACTGGAATAAAGATGTTGAAAGTTTTTTTTTATAATAATTTTTTAGGGGTTTTTCTCCTTTATTATGATAGGACAGTAGAGATTTCAGACAGGAAACCATTGGGAACAAAGAGAGGGGAAAGATCAGCAAAGGACCTCAAGCTGGGAATCGAACTCGGGTCGCCGTGAGCATGTCAGTGTTATATGTCAGCACACAGTACCACTAGGCTATTGGCGTTGACTTGAAAGTTCAGCTTTGAACTGAATAAATATAACATGAGTGTGAGTAACAGACACAAATACTATTCTGTGGAAACCAAACATTTAAACAGAAATCAAGGCGGAAACGAGCTTCAGCAGAATCCATATTATTTGGTGGTAATATTAATAATAATAAAAAAAAAAATAATAATATTAATAATAATATGGATGATGATTGTTTAAAACATGCTATAGAATTTTTATTAAATAGTGTAATCTAATATAAATAACATACATGTAATAGTTTGCTTGTTAGTCAATTTGCTATTATTATGTCTCTAGTATTACAGTCATTCTTATCTTGAAAAGTATGATATAAAAGCCGAAGACTTTTCTTCATAATTTAGAGCTGCCCTACAAACACAACAACCTCCCCACTATGCTCACACTAAACTCTAAATTGTGCTTTCGTCCTGAAGGTTGTGCAACGCGAGTCCTGCTGAGTGCTTTTGGGAAGGAGACGGAACAAACGTGCTGCTCTTAGTCCTTCCCGTTTGTTATGGCTCAGTTAAATGGGTCATATGCGGAGGACCAGTGACCTTGGAGCGTTTGTCCTGAGACTGTTTTCTCTCTTTGTTTAGCACAGAGACCCACTTTATACTAGAGAGTCTTAATCATCTCAATTTCGACAAACATGGCTGCAATATCCATGTTTTTGGTAATGTTACTGAGTTCTTTTTGTATGGGTTTCTCAAAGCACCAGGATGCTATGATAGTGTTCTCACCATCTGGTGCGAACACGGTAGTCGGAGTGCAAAAATTGACAGCAATTGTGAGGTGCGTTTGCAGTCAAGAATGTAAAGACCGCCTTCTCTGAAGGGGAGGCTGAGCCAGTGTACTGCTATGTGGGTCGGCTGCTATTTTAATCTGTAATGTTGCCGGGAATACCTGAGGGAACAGCCCGGCTCTGTTGGAAAGGGGGCTTGTCTGCGGAAGTGCCAGTTTATGTGGATGCATAGGTATGGAGGGTCACAGCGTGCAGATCAGAAAGGTTGTTTAAAGATTTGTGTTAGTATGAGAGTTGCCTACTGGGCACCACTCGTAGCCTCTTAGGTTCAGTGGAGCAGGCGGCATGTATGTGTGCTTTTAAGCATGGGCCGCTGCACCGGGCAAACCCAGCAGAGACTAGCCAGCATGCACACGTGAACACATTACAATGACACTCCTGCTCTTGTGGTACCCTCCCCCTCAGGCGATCCTCAGACAGGCCAACAGCTCAATTCTACATTTTGAGTGCCTGTGACTCATCTCATGCACTACAATATTCAGGATGAGCTCACCCACTTTGTCAAATGCGAGTGCTAAATGCGCCCGACTGCACTGTAGATTCCAGTAAAATGATGAGGTAATGCCTGAGATGCAACACAGAGTTGCTACCTCGTCCTAGCAACACTGCTGTCATTGGATTCCTGACCTTGTTCTAATCAGCAAAGGGTTGGGGAATTTTGGCAAGGTGGTGCTGGAGCTCCCATACGGGATCCCCCGCAGTGCAGACAGGTGTGATGGCAGCAGGGGCACCTGCCTTTCAGCCATCCCACCCCGTCTGTGAGCCCGGTGGCTTCAAAAACTTAAACCCCTGGATGAGCATGCTAGTCCCCCAGAGAGGAAAACTCAAGAGTTCAGTGCAGTCAAGTGCAACTCTGGATGCCCACATTCACCATGCAAGCTTGGCAAAGGTCTCCCTCTGCACGTCTTCTATTGTAGTCAGGAATTAATAGACTGCAAAGGCATTCATCAAGTCCCAGTTAGGTTTCCTTTTATGTCACTGTAGCAGTCTTGTCAGATGCTGGTAATTGGGTTCAAAGTGCCATCACAGTAAAAGGCTGTGTGGGAGTGAGTCAGAAGGGGCGGGCCCTCGCCGTCTCAGGTGACCTCACTCTCGGCCCAGCTGCTCCAGAGTGCAGGGAGGAGGTGGGGGATGAGGTCATTCTTTTGCTGGGAGTGTGTGGTCTAGATTTGCGTAGGTGTCTTTGTGTTCATGTCTGCAAGCATGAACGATAGGCGCTGGAAGAGATAAGGGTGAGATTTCTGAGTCTACTTTGTGACACTGAGAAAACAAATCTGATTTATGCAAAGAAAAAATATAATCGTTTTAATTTTTTTTTTTTTAATTTGATGCTCATCAAATACGGGAGACTTATTACAGACGTATTAGCATTATTTTTGAGCTTTTTAACATTTGGATCAAATTAAAATAATAATAAAAATAATTAATAAATAAAAAAGGCATTTCATCCAAACATTAATCATAAAAAAAAAATACATTTTCTGCTTGCTATGTGTAGCTTCATTCGTCAGAGCTTTTATGCATCAGTTCACGATCAAATGTTCCCTCCCACCTCATGCCATTTATGTCTGACTGGCAGGATGGCAGGGCTTTGTGTCTGTTGTTGGAGAGATGAGCTCGGCTGATAGCCACGTGGAGAAAACAGAACAGCCTGCAAGGATTGAGACGTCACACACAGTGGTGACTTGCCATTGCGTATTCCACACGCGCACAAGAAAGGTATCAGATAATAGGAGGTACTGTTGAGGCAGACATCTGATTTGATGCGTCTATGATCTATGCCAGCATTTTAAAAGCTACAAGAGGCTATTGTTTCATTGTAAATTCTCCCGTACGTGTCAGTAATGAGACATCTAGATGGAATGGACAATTTTGCTGCTAGCATGAAACAGTCGTAGTATGCTCTCTGAGAGATTGGGTTTTTTTCTTTATTGCAGTCGTCAAAGCTCTAACTCTCCACTCATGACAGACGACGTTCTCATCGCTCCAGCTTACATACTTCGGAAGCGTCTAGCAAATAGCAATTGCCTGATTTTTGTAAACATCCCCAGAGATGGGCTTTCAAAGGCTGGATTTGTGTTTACCTTCCTTGTGCATGAAAGAGGGAGGAAGAGAGACTAGAAAAGAGCAAAGGAGTTTGTTGTCCCATAAAATACCAGTTGTGCGGAGTCTGTGTAATTACCACACTGCAGGATAATTATAAAGAGGACAGATGCAGGGATGAAAAAGCCATTTACGTGCACTTAAGTGAGCGATGGCAATTAACTGGGATGCCTATCCCGGCACTGAGAAATTGGGCTGGAAATCCTCAGTCAGTTATCGCGCAAACCAGAAACGGCCAGCCTTCTCCTATCTCTTGGAGGTGAGCCTCGCGAACAGGCTCAAGCAAGTTGTTTAATTTTTTAAGCGGCTTTGCTAATCTGCATTCTTCATTTTGTTTTGGAGCCTTTCGTGCGTGAAAAATCCCTGCAGTACAAAGACTGGTAGGGGCAGCTGCTGGGTTGGGAGGGGTCTTGAATTCCTGTTATCATAACTGCCTTTGTCCATCACCGTGGCCTGATCCAGGGGCTAAGTTGGAGATTGGACAGGTTACCATATCCATTCCCCTCAGGGTAGCGTGCCCACACTAGTCCATAACGACTCCAGCCAGAAAATGTGTCCGGGCCGATCTTTTTATGTGTGCTTATCGGCAGGATTGCAGCCAGAGGATGGAGGCCCAGCAGGGTTACATAACTTCTCTCTGCTCCAGTCGTAGCATCTGCAGCAAGGCATGGACCCCTGCATTCTATCTATGCAATTTCCTTTTCCATTTCCTTTTAGCTGCCTGGCCGAGCTAGTTGTGTGTGCTACTCGCAAGGGACAGGAAGCTCAGTTAGATGTAGTGTTTCCTCTCGGCGAGGGTTCCTTGTTGATGCTGTGGCTCTCTTCCTGCAGCTCACATCCTATGGTTTATTACAAATAATCACCCAGGATTTCCATTTGTATGGCATGAGGATGCAGTGATGACCCAGCATGATCAAACATTACATCCAGTGAAACACTGGAGTGATAGACCAAAATGAAAATTTTACCTTTTCTCTTGACAAAAGTACAAAGATTTGAAAGAAAAATTGTTTGTATTTTGTGGCTGGCTGCACTGTGATCTTATGTAAATCATGATAAAAAAATATGAAAATATGTTTTTGCTCATGATAAAAACAATCAGGGCATATTCCATTCTACAGAATAAAAAAAACATTTATAATTCACTATCATTCAAAACTAAATACATTTTATTCAGCAGTTGTGCATTAAACTGATCAAAAGTGTCAAAAACGTTTACACGGATACAAAAACTTGTTCAAGATTTAGAAAAATGTTTCTAATCATAATATTTTGAAGACTTCAGACTGGTGGCGACATTCAGGGCTTCTACCAACCTGCCAAATGCGAGTAGATTTCAGCTGTGGCGAGTTAGATAGATACTCGCAATTCATTTTAAATTGTAGTTTTCTTAAAAGCAGGGTTCGACAATAGAGATGGCCCAATATTCGTGCAAATGTGATCTTAGAATCGAGAAGCAGCACGACTGACAAAAATAATTGTGTTCGCGCAAGCAAAAGAAAGCAGGTGAATATGAGAGGATGATCACTCGCACGCACGGGTGATGTGATGCACGTGACTGTTAAAATGCGCACATGCTCATGTTTACTTGCTATATATATATATATATATATATATATATATATATATATATATATATATATATATATATATATATATATATATATATTTTTTTTTTTTTTAAAGAAAATAAATTTAAACTTCATGTTGAATTAAAACGTGCATGTATACAGCTATATTGTACTTGTTACACATTTAAAATTTGTGGCTAAGAAATTATTATTTATAGTGATATAGAGTGATTATTTGGTAAATCCTTAATTTTGAGGCCTGAAAAGTCATATGAAATAAAAACTAATTGCGATGCAACACAACTCATTTGCTCCTGCACATTGAGCTAGCTCATACACAACACAAAACGTGAAATGAATGAGGAGGCATGTGGACAACACAAAATCTAAATCAAGTCATTTTAGCATGTCAAAGTCAAATTTATGCATATGAAATATATTTTCCCCACAACAAAATTGTGGCTAGTGAAAATGACGAGTGGCTAAATGTTGCAAATCTACTAGCCACAATGGCTGGTGATCAAAAAAAGTTAATGTCAAGCCCAGACGACATTACTTGATTGTCAATATTTCTTGAGGACCAATTCAGCATTTATGAACAGCAGATTTTCAAACGTATCTTTATATACACTACATTTATACCAGGGTCTGTGCTATACGCAGTGTGACACTGGATAAGCCTGTTTAAGCAGCAATCCTTTTTTACTTACCAAAGACATTTATCAGTCCATTTATCAGTCAGTACCCACAACTGACTCTGTGGTCAATGAATAAGACTGGCCTCTTCATTTCTCCCCTGCTGTTCCTTGTCTAGATGTGAATTGCCCACGGTTTTATGCCACACTGCAGAGCGGAGAAAGCAGGGAAGCCTGACTGATAGTGCCCACAGTGGGATAGGGGTAATGAGAGCACCTGCTGGGTTCCCGACTGAGACTCTGTCCGGCATAGACAGACAGACAGACAACGTGACACTGAACTTGAGCTCCTTGCAGTCTGAAGTCATGTGGGCTATTGCTTTGCAGTGACATAACTGAAAGCACAACCCTTTCGCACTAATGCCAGGGTCGTCACACCAGGCTAATTTTAATCTGCTCTCCATGTGGCTTCCCGCTCAGCGCAAAAGTGCTGATGCGTGAGGTGGATCTAAAAGACACTTCTCTAATATGAATCGTTATTCCAATCGAGTATGTATAATGATTAAAACAAACACACAGATTAAGACAAGAATATTTGAATCCAGTAATAGCCTTTAATCCAAACCACTTTCCTCAAGAAGTTTTAATACAAGGTCAATAGGAGCTCATTTGCAAGGATTTGTGAGAAATGTCATCAAGTTAACGGGCGCAGTCATTCACAGTGCTTCAAATATGTCGTAGTGTTTGTCGCCGCAACCAATATTGGAGACTTTCTTGGTGAAATAAAGAGCCCTCTTTATGTCTCCTAGGGGTATAGACATTTACCGGTGCCTGATAATGGGACTGCAGCTGAAATTGACTCCTTTGGAGAACTTGGCCTATTAGTCATGTCTGTTGCCTGTTACAGTATGGTATGTAACCGGAGATCTCTATACAATACCCAGAGGGCCATGCATCTTATGAAACAAAACGCCCTCCAACTCAGCCCCCTCTTCCAGCTCGCTCCATGACGGCCAGCTTTCTTTTGTTCCTCTTGTTCTCTTTTGTCTCCATGTGTTGTATCCCCCCCACTCATGTGGCATTTTCTTTGCATTGAGTAATGAAGATTAGCCTGGCGTCCGTCACAATAGAGCCCCCCATCACTAGTATCCCTTACTTAGGCTCCCCAATCTTATAACAAGCTGTTAACCCCATTTAAAAATGTCCCCTTTCAATCGGCTTGTGACGGGGAATAATCCAGCCCGAGCGATTTAATGAAAATCGCTGTATCCTGATTAGATTACCCCAGTGCCGCCAGCCAGTGGCCATTAGCCGACCCCGTACACAGATAAACAGCAGCCCCGATCCGCAAATCCAGTTAAAGGAAGACGGAGAGAGGTTTTCTGAGGCTCAGCTCGCCTCTTACCAGCCTGCAGTCTTACTGCCTTTGTCAGTGGGATTATCCCCCATTTGGCACATCTATGGTGAGGACTCATTCACGTTCCTCTGTACCCACTCTATCCATTATTGCATGGGTCTCATTGCTTACTGTCATTATGCCAAGCGTGATCTTCTATGGTGCATCTGTAAGGAAGATTTATGTGATTTGTAAAAAAGCATTCATTCATATTGGTGAAACAGATGGATGCTGTAATTTTGGTAATTGAGACCAAGATAATGAATTGTTTACTGTCAACTATTAATTGTGGTCAGTAATTTCTTACTCAACCTTATAAAAGAATTAATTCTGAAATCTACGATTAAAGAAAACGTCAATTTAAATGCTAAATATTATGAATGAGATTATATAATTTTTCCATAATTAAAACAAAAACAATTAAATATCCAATAAATATATTAGTGTGATTACTAGCCTGCATAAAATGTTTTTACAATTTCATGGTTGCTAGAATATTTTGTTGTTAAAAAATCTAAACATTAAATACATTAAAAGAAAAAAACTACGAAAGCATTAAAACATTTGTTTACATTAACACCTACTTCCGAACATTTTTTAACGTATCCGCTTGTTAAATTGTGACATATCGGTTGCGTAGGAAATACTGTTTTCGTGTCCAAGCCGCTACTCATTTGAATTGAGAAAATATTCGTTTATGACCACTTTTAGTCATATCACACATTAAATAGAATTTTATATCAAATCATAGTGGACACATCAGTCTCTGGACTTGCTGCATCACAAATTCCAAAATGTTAATATATAAAAAAATGCATCACTTTTTATTAGGCATACATATATATATATATATATATATATATATATATATATATATATATATATATATATATATATATATATATATATATATATATATATATATATATATATATATATATATATATATATATATATATATATACACATATATATATATATACATATATATATATATATATATATATATATATATATATATATATATATATATATATATTGTGATTTTCAAAAGTAATACATCACTTTGTAATCGTTTATTATTACTATTTGATTAGTAGGGCTGGGCAATTCATCGAAAAGCTATCGAAATCAACATTCAGAACCTATAAATCGATCAAATTTTTCCAGTCAATTTTTTTAATTACTTTTCCTACAGTGTGTGGAGTCATGTAACCCCATTCTGTTAAGGCTGGTTTATACTTATTATATTATTATTTATCCTTATTATGTTATTATGGTATTATGCTTCTACCAAGTGCACATGTATGGTCCGGTGTCATGAGAAATCTAGTGCCCCCTGACAATTGGGTCTGCCTAGAACCCTGCCTGATCCTATTGGTTCACTGGAGTTGTATCAGGTAGAGTTTGTAAAGCCTGATTAAAAAAAAAATAATTCTTATATAAATATATAATGTTACATATAAATACATAAAAAAATCAAAAAGACATAATTAAATGTTTACAAACATTTCAATCACTTTAACTATGCTTGTAGTTACCGATAATAATGTTACTAATATGATAAGTCTTGTTAAAATCTCAAGACTGAAGATAGAATATAAAAAGCACTTTTGATCAGGCATTCAACGCAGATGATCCATTGGGGTCCTAAGCGGACTCGATTGCAGGGGGGACTCAATTTCTCACTACATACACGCGCACCTCTCAAAAACATTTAACTACACATCACAACTGTAACAACTACACGTTACTGTACAAAACTTGTCACAAAACCTGTCACTATATGTAACTTGTAAACTATGAGGGCAAAAATATAAATTAAATTAAATAATCATTCATTATTCATAATCGAGTTAAAATGTTAAATTAATCGAGATTTTGATTTTAGGCCAAATCACCCAGCGCTAGTGTTTGGACCCGGAAGCCGCTTTGTTTAGCACACTTAACAAGCGGATAGATCAAATTCAGAACTATTTGTTTAGATGGGTTCAATCAACACCCCTAAAGCTTTGTGGGTTCAACTATTCATTCTGAAACATTTGGCTGTTGTGTTTCAGTCAGCAGCAGGGAAAAAGTTGCCTGTACATCATCCATAGTCAATCAATTTTCACTTTAACCAATTCGATTAGCAATATAAATTCTACTCATTTACCACATTAAAGAATATTTATTTATTCATTTGTTTTTCAAACTAAGCATATTTACAGAGCACCACTTTAAATCACATTAATCACATGGTCTTTCACTGTCAATCCTAAATTATTGAAAGTCTCTATCAAGCAAAAGCTTTGATGAGACGTCAACTGAAGGTTGGTAAAAGAGAATCAAGCCTAAAAGGGTACAAAAAAATAAATTAATAAATAAATTAAAATACAACTTGGAGAGAAACAAGTAGATAATTGCCATACCATTTATGACTGAGCTTAATGCTAGTCATGGCCTCAGCTAAAATGCAACAAATGTGACTATTTAATTACCTGGTAAAAAAAATGAAGGCAACACAAATATATACCTATTAGTATTTTAGCAAATTCTAGTGTTGTGGATGCTGTAAACACTGGGGAAAAAAAAAGTTAATAGAGAATACATCAGTTTATATTTTTCAAAACAATTAACCACAAAGTTAACGGATCAGAAAAATAACAATCTGTTAAGCATGTCTTATACATTAAATGAGGGAAATAAACATGCATTATGGATTTGACCAAAAATTATGTGAGTTTATAGTATACAACAAAACACATTAAAATAAATATCTGGTTTAAATGAAAGAAATGGTGGCAAATGCAATATTATGTTTAGTATTATTTGTAAACCCCAAGCTTTATTTTAATTACAACACAATTGTACTTCAGTTTTGATTTTATCGTGAATAAAAAGAAATTTGAGAAAACAAAACAGGCAAATAACATTTCCTGATTTACTAATTTAACCATTAATTTTTATTCAGAAAAACAAGAGGGGTATACACATTTACCACATTATATCATATTTATTAATTACTTCATTCATTTTTCAAACTAAGCATATTTACAGAGCACCACTTTAATCACATTATGGACAACATGACCAGCAGTCTGATTATGATTAAAATGCATGAAACCAAAATCTTTCAAATAACCAAGTTTGCTTATTTAACCAAATTGCCTTCTGTCATCTCACAGACTCCACATTGTAGCACATATCACAACAGCAGCTTCATCTGTCCCTCCTCCCCACTACAAATTCATCAGGTGTTTCTCACAGAGTTCACCAAGAGTTAATAGTGACATTGTTCATTAGGGAACAAGATCAAGGTCGCATTATGTCCTTATACAATCCTGTGCTGATGAAGTTATTGAGAGATGCCACAGTGCCTTTTCTGTCCTTTCACAGCTTCTTTGTCCCTTTTGTGACCCCTGTTGCTGAAGTCCCACAATACTTTAAAAGCAAAACCAGTGTTTGTGTACACAGAAATAGCTCTCAGCAGTTCCATACAAGCAAAACCCAAAGCCTGATTGGCACCCAGGCCGCCTCTTCCATCTTTAAATGGAGGTATTCATTAGCTGCAGCTGCGCCATGTCAGACTTAAAGTCTCCTTGTGCGGCTGGATGCAGATGGAGCAGTCGGTAGACACGGTCTTTCACTGTCAATCTTAAATTATTGAAAGTCTCTATCAAGTAAAAGCTTTGATGAGACGTCGACTGAAGGCTGGCATGAAAGAATCTAGCCTAAAAGGGTTACAAAACAACTAAAAATACAACTTTGAGAGAAACAAGTAGATAATTGCCATCAAATTATGACTGAGCTTAATGCTTAAGTCGTGGCCTCAGCTAGAATACAACATATTATTTAATTACCTGGCGATTAAAAAAAAAAAAATAGGCAACACAAATATATACCTATAGGTGTTGTCATGAATTGCATATTTAATAAAAGTTAGTAGTTGAGCAATTCCGGCGTTATGGATGCTGTAAACAGAGAGAATTGAATTCAGAGAAAATACATTGGTTTATATTTTCCAAACCAACTAACACACAGAGTTAGGGGATCATAAAAATATCGATCTTTTAAATGTGTCTTATATATTAAATGAGGAAAGTAAGCATGTGTTAGGGATGTGTCCAAAATGTATGCAAGTTTAGACTACCTGACAAAAGTCTTGTCGTTGATCCCGTTTGTAGGAGCAACAAATTATAACTTGACTTCTAGTTGATCATCTGGAAAAGTGGAAGAAGGTAGATTTTTCTGAAAAAATCATCTATTCAATTGCATCCCGATCATCACAAATACTGCAGACGACCTATTGGAACCCGCATGGACCCAAGATTCTCACAGAAATCAGTCAAGTTTGTTAAAGGAAAAATCATGGTTTGGGGCTACATTCAGTATAGGATGTGCGAGAGATATGCAGAGTTCATGACAACATCAACAGCTTGAGGTATCAAGACATTTGGGCTGCCCATTACATTACAAACCACAGGAGAGGGCAAAATATTAAGCAAGATAGTGCTCCTTCTCATACTTCCAAGTAGCAGTCTTCCAAGCTCATGGGAGTCTTACATAAAATTACTTATTTTTCCACTGCACCATGACTTTATATTCTATACTGTACATTATTTCTGTTAAGTGACAAGACTTTTGTCTAAGCAAAATCAGACCTTACTGTCTTAATTAAATAATTAAAAATCAAGGCATGGTCATATATTATTTTGGTAAAATAAGCATAATCTAGAGGCCTTTGCCTTTCATATAAGCCACTTCTGATACTAAATGATCAACTAGAAGTCAAGTTATATTTTGTTGTTCCTAAAACTTGAATAGGTGACAAGACTTTTGTCAGATAGTGTACAGTATACAACACGCTTTATACAAATTCTGTGAATTAAGCTGCACAACACAAAAAGATAAGAGTTGGCTCCCTATAGAAAAAAAATGTATTTATTTACATGACTGCATTTATGAGGAAAAAGTGTTGTTATAGATGGGACATCTCTCTGCTACTGATGTGCCTGATAAATCAAATGGTTTGAAAATGTTGACAGGGATATTTGAGTATTTTAACAGCACTGTTAAATATTAACCTACGCACATGAACTTAGAAAGAGCTTTTTGCTATTTTGGTGAAAACTTTTTTTTTCCATGGCACGGTTGACATTTACCCGTGTACAAAATATATATGGTTGTATTATTATGCATGTTTAAGTATACACATGCTTGTATACCCTGTTTATATTTCCATACATTTATTTTTATATATACACTTGTATTATATGTAAATATTTTGTGTTCATATATTTATACTGTATATACATAAAAACACATAGTACATTCACAATACGTAAATACAAACTTTGCGATTA
Organism: Danio aesculapii; assembly: GCF_903798145.1. Classification (NCBI taxonomy): domain Eukaryota; kingdom Metazoa; phylum Chordata; class Actinopteri; order Cypriniformes; family Danionidae; genus Danio; species Danio aesculapii. Next base: position 29,465,761 of record NC_079443.1, on the reverse strand, counting down.
ATCGGGATTATTCATTTGACAGAACAACTCTATATACAGACCAATGTTAGCTTGCTGTTTTTTGGTGCCAAGTGTGTCATAATGCTCTCAGTAACACTTCTCTGCTTGTAGTAGCATCCATCTGTGAAGTAATCCTGCCTCTAAGGGTACAGTGCACAGATAATGTTTGCTTGTTATCTTGCATGATTAGCATTGCTCTTTGTTTCGCATTACATGCATGCTCAATCACTCTACGTATTGTGGAGAAATGGGGCATGTGTCTGTGGAGAAAAGCTTCAGTGATATTGCCAGTTGTTTTGATGGACTGGACAGCCAAGGGTGCATATTTCCTGTTCCTGACCTCATGAGTGTTCTTGTCATAATAAAGCTGTCTCGGTTATGTCATGAACCTGATCAGGGCCCTAATGTTCCGCCAAGAGCTGTCAGCGTGGATAAACTCGTCTACAAATATGGCTAATGAATGCTTTTCTATCCCAACCCTCTTCCACCAGGTGACGAATCTGCCAGATATTTTTATCAGCTAGTATTTTCTCACCAATGATGGTTAGGTGACTTCCAGACAGAAATGTAACTAAATGTTTAGCCAGCAGATATGTGCAGAAAGTCTTGGAGAGTTGAAGACTATTCTCAAGTGTATTGTCACAGGCCCAAGCCAATTCTCAAGTCCAAATATTAAATTGGGATTTCGAATAGTTTGTTAGTATGCAAGATTTTTGAAATTATTATTATTATCATCATCATTATTATTTTGGGCGTCACAGTGGTGCGGTGGCTAGCACAATTGCCTCACAGCAAGAAGGTCACGGATTCGAGCACTGACTGGGTCTGTTGGCATTTCTGTGTGGCGTTGACATGTTCTCCCTGTGTTCGCGTGGGTTTCCTCCGGGTGCTCCGGTTTCCCCTACAGTCCAAAGATATGCACTATAGGTGGATGAATAAGCTAAATTGGCCATAGTGTAAATTTGTGAATGCAAGAGTGTATGGGTGTTTCCCAGTGTTGGGTTGCGGCTTGAAGGGCATCTGCTGCGTAAAATATATTCTGGATAAGTTGGCGGTGGTGACCTCTGATTAATAAAGGGACTAAGCCGAAAAGAAAATGAATGAGTTGTTATTATTATTTTTGATCAAACATGGCAATAAATTATTTAATAGCATTTAAATAAATTATTATCTTTTAAAAAAAAGTTACTGAGCAATTTAATGTATTATGGTTTTATTATAACACAGTTAACATAATTTATATACCACAACAAATGTTTTTGATGACAAATCAGCATATTAGATTAATATCTGAAGGCTGGAGTAAAGGCTGATAAAATTGAGAATTGTAAAATTGTCATTACTGGAATGAATACATTTTAATTGCCCAACGTTCTCAGAGCTTTTTCCTTCTTCACCTTCAAGTTAGTTTTCATTTTGCATTTTAGAGTTTAAAAAAAATGCAATACATCCAAGTAGCGGTTTACTGTTATGGCTCAGACTACACGATTTACAAAATAGTCATGTCACAGATGTTTTCACACTGCATGACTATCTTGGGTAGCATTTCATCGCTGCTGTGTTTACACTGCAAGATGGATCAGCGACAGGGGATTTCACACTGCATGATATTCTAATAGGAAGAATCACTGACAACTTTGTCTTGGTCCTCAAACTATGTCTCGCAACCAAACACATGCGAGAAGTGACATGGAAACAACGCAAGGTCACGTAGTATATCTTTTGTCAGCAAATTTTGTCAGGCATTTGTCAGCAATTTCTCAAAAATGAGTCAAAATCGGCTAAAATGATGCAGTCTGAACTCGGCGTTTTAAAAAAACGTGTTTGGCAGAATATGAAAAAGTATGCGTTTATGTTTTAATGGCAGAAAGACACAAGAATAGTAGTGTATATTACAGCATACATGAAAGAATAAAAAGTATGTAGGTAGATGGACAGAAGATTGGTTTTCATCAAGAAATCAAGAAAATCTATGTGATAAAACGAAAACCAATGTGATTTCTCAAAAGCTGTCGGAGAGTCAAAATCGGGGCTAAAATCATGCAGTCTGAACTTGGCATTAAAAAAAAACATTTGACCAGTGTTTGGCAGAATATGTAAATGGACGCATTGATGGTTTAATGACAGAAATACACTGGAATGGTTGTGTATATTGCAGCATACATTAGGGCTGTGTGATATGGGGAAAATATCTAATTGTGATATTTTTTGACAGATATTGCGATTTTCGATTTGATTTGCGATTTAATTTTGTAGTCAAGCTTCAGCTCAATAATCTGCATCGTAGCTTCTTACTGCTAAAATGCAGTGAGTGTTAGTTAAAAAGGGAACTGAAAAGATATTAACCTAAACATTTATTCTGATTTATTTTTAAATATTAAGAAATTAAACACTAATTTTTCTCTAGAGCAAACAGTAAACACACAGGAAATTACCTTACCTTTCTGTAAACAAGTTGAACTCAAATTAGGGAGATGGTGTAACTTATTATAAAAACAAAAAATATATATTATTATAAAATTACAGAACACTCAGCAAACTAGGTTGGCTGAAACAACTCTGAAATTGTACTTTACTGTTGCTTGCTTCTAGATTAAGTGACACTGGCAATACTCTCCGGCTGACTTTTTAGTAAGACACTCATCACTTTGTTGTGCTCACTCAGTTGGCTAGTAAGACTATTACACACAGACAGCACACACATAGCAAAATATCTCTGGCCCACACAATCAGCTTTTGATTGGCCCACATGCAGCAGTGAATTACGGTATATGACTGGACCAAGTCTGGCTTCCAGACAAGAGCCAAACATGGACCATATCTGGGCCAAGTCTCAGCCAAGTTAATAACCTATAACTGAATCTGAATTGGGCCAGATATGTTGGTGTGTCATGACAGCAGTGAAATTGATAAATCCATTAATCATTGCGCTTTAGGCGTGCTTTATTTTACGTGACTTGATTGGTAGAATATTTTTTCTTTATTTGAAAATATTAAAAATGTATTTTAAATGTGGATCAAGATAGGCCAAACTTACATGGCCCACATATCAATTATTAACATCTGGGCCACATACTACAATTTACATCTGGCCCAAGTATTCTGTGCCGCTTTAAAGATGGTGCCACCTCTGCCAAACCAGAGCCGTGTTTGGCCCACATGCTGTATGCCTTCTGTGCCAGATTTATGCCAAATCTAGGCCAGAATTCTTTGCTACCTGCGCAGTCAGTGCTCTGGGCAAATGAAATAATACAAATTCATATCTCAGCCTCTTGTGATTAGCTAATAGTGATTCGATTTCAATTAAATCGCACAGCCCTAGCATACATGAAGGAATAAAAAGTATGTAGTGAGATGGATAGAAGATAGATTTTTCCATGCTGATGCATGCTGTTGTTCTCACTAATACAAAGCTGAAGTAATTTAAAGTTGAATTTCTCAAGTCTCTGAGTGGTCATTACTGTTGCCCTGTTATTTGGACATTCTACACTTAGAGGTTTTTGCATCTGAACTCTATAAGTGATGTTTGAAATTTACTTTTGAAATGATCCGCATGCATGTAGGTTCAGTAAATTCCCTTATGACAAAGAATAGGTACATTTCACTGCCTTTAAAGTGAAATAACTGATCATAAACACAAAAACTTCTCATTTTATAAGAACATTTCTGCTCTTTACTTGCTTCACCAGACTCTGGTCTCACTGCTCTATCCTGCACTTGATAATGGAAACAGGAAAATGTGCCTTCTGATACAGGCAACACGCACAATAACGTCCCAAACCAGCGTCCTGCTGTCTTTTTAGATTTCAAAACCCAACAATGTGGCTGCTATGGAAACAGCTGCCAAGCCTGTTGTGCTCATCTCTGGCCGAGTTCCTGTCTGTCTGTTTCCTCTCATTTCCCAGAGGAGCTGGTCTGTGTTTACCAGCCAAAGAAAGACACAGGAGCAGGAACGGCACTGGAGAGCCTCTTTCTCTCACAAGGTGCAGCTGCATAAGCAAGACGCAAAGGCTAGGAAGGAAAATGGAGGGCAGGGAAAGGATGAGGATTTCAAAACAAATTTGCAAATCGCATTACACGGTCAACATGTAATTAGCTTTGTGTGCAAGTGTAAATATTGACACACAGTAATGAGTACATGGAGTTTACGCTAATCTGAAACCCAAAGCCAAGCTTAGCCTTTCTAGAGAGCGCTCTGTACGACCATTATGCTCGGCGGGATCATCCTTGCATTGTGTTTGCATGGAGTTTTTTATGGTCTTCGAGAAGAGGGACATTACAAGCGCTTAGAAGCAGTCTAGTGTCAAGTATCTGATTTCTTAGTGGAGTCACGTAATATTGTTTCCGAACAGATGTGAACACGCTGAGACAAGAAAAAAAACTCAACAGGAGCGACGAACAGAAGCCGCATCAGGAAAATGGCTCTAGACATTACCTTCATCAATATATAATAATACAAGATTGGAAACATGATAGATATGAGGCAGACAAATGAACAGAGCATTAAGTAGCACAGACACCGTGTTTCCTTTTGGATCAAAGAGACTGCAATGAGAGGTAAAACTATAATCTTGATACGATTCCAAATGACAGTAGCGCAAGCATGTTTGACTCCTTAAAATATGACTCTGAACTAGCTGCTCTTGTCAAATTTGTTGTCTAAAATTATAGCAGTTACAACAGATTCTGTGCACTGGGAGAGGGCCAGTGATTCAATTACTCTAAGTACACATCTAAGCAAGGTCAAGTTCGGTACACAGATATTTAAGACATAATGGTTTAAACTGCAGCCAATGTCTTCATATTAGGAAGAGCAGTCATTACATAACCAAGGACTCAGACACTCACTAGCTCACAGGTTTGGCAGACAGACAGGCCACTAGACAAAGGAAAATAAAACTTGAGTATTTATCTACACATAGCAGAGAACCTAGCATCTAAAGGCTGATTTATACTAGGCATGGGATGATAACCGTTTAAGGTATACCACGGTTTGGAAAAATCAAGGTTTTAAATATATTGTAATATAAATATATTATAAGGTTTACGTAAAATATATTGTTTTTAAAGGGAAAAAAGTTTTTGTTTTTTACCCAGACATTTAAAAAGAATGTATTTTAGAGCAGTAATCACAATACCGTGAAACCGTGATATTTTTATCCAAGGTTATCATACCGTCAAAATCTTATACCAGCCCATAACTAATTTACTTTACACTACATGGCTGACGCAAACAGTGACACGCACTGCTCAAAAAATGTCACTAAATGTCGCAACGACGTGTATCACAAGCTCTGTGATTGGTTAGCTTGGTAGCTGTGACCAGTGTGGGTGGTACTGACAACCACGAGCCCTAACGAGTGAGTGTTTACAAGTGTCAAGACCTGTGAAGGAGCTTCAGATGGAAACTTTTGATTTGTGTTTACCTTGCGATTAAAGTTGTTGCATGTGCACTGGTTCCCGCCTTTGAATGATCAAATTTTAGCTACTTGTACATTAAGGTATCATTCAGAAAAAACAAAACAACCATGAAGTAACTCAACATAGAGAAACATAACATCACCTACTACTGCACGTACAGCTAGCATTTCGGAAGTGTTATTGCAGAGCAACACAAACAGCGCGCAGAAGTATAAATGCATAGCTACACGCAAGGTACGCGCCAAGGGTCACGGCGATCGATTGACACCGAAGTATAAACCAGCCTTAATGCCATGCACACACTGGCTAAGGTTATAACCAATTTGTTAATGTAATTAATATAAACACATCTATTGTAAAAGGTCTGAAATCCAGTCATTAAAACCAAATTAGCTGTATGTGTAACTTGGCTGAGGTAATATTGGATGATTTGATCAAAAGTAGTGCTGTATATCTAACCAAAATGCTCAAAACTTTGAACTTTCGTGTCTTTGAAAAGCATCTTTGTCACATTAAAATAAATATCTGGCTTAAATCAAAGAAACTGTGGCAAATGCATTATTATGTTCAGTAAAATTTGTAAACTCTAACCTTTATTTTAATTACAACACAATTGTTCTTCCATGTTTTGATTTTATCATGAATAAAAAGAAATTTAAGAAAACAAAACAGGTACATTACTAATATAACCATTACATTTTATCCAGAAAGAAGGCATGTACAGTCCGACATTTCATAAATATTATATTAAAATCAATAGTATTTTAAATTAAAGCTTCTGGTCATCTAAAATGTAAAAATGTGCCAAATGATTATTCACAATTAGATATTCTATATTTACAAGATCCAGATAAATGTAATACTATGTGTTTGGTAAGACGACGTCCACATAAACCATGAATTCTGCTCAAGTGAAACCAAGTATTTATATTTATCCTTGTAGAACCTTATCATGTAAATAAATATTTGTGGATATTACACAAGCCAGGTTATTCTCATTATTGAAATGTTCCTTGTACGGTATAATTTCAAATTAGGATCTGCAATGCGAAATTCCATAATGAACTACTACATTTTTGTATAAAAGGCACTTGTTTATTAATCAAATGTGTAGTGCTAAGGTGGTTTCGAACAATTTGATGACAACCCTATGACGTTTTGCAGCGTAAGCCTTCCAAATGTGTTTTTGTTTGTGCAGAATGCCTTCCTGACAAGCCATGCAAGTTACATTCGCAGTTGTACACACGGGATTTAAATATCATCTGGTTCCCAGGCAACCACAACAATAATGAAACCTATATGTAAATGCAGGACACAAAAATCAAGTCTTTTTCTCTCGAGAAATCTGGGGCAGAGGTTCTTCCACTAAAGAGCCGTTCAGTAAATCTGGCCCTGAAAACGTTCAGGCAGTCGCGTTGCCAGAGCCTTGGGCTTATTTGCAATGGCCTATTCGTCACTGAGTGTCCAGTTTTGCCAACTCGCTAATAGGACACCATCCTCAGTGAGTAATAGGCCATTTTTTTTATTGTTTCAGTTTTATATCGCTGCTCTGCACATTTTAATTTTGCCTGTGAAAGTTCTGCATTTTCTCCTGAAGCTCTGATGTCTGTTTTGGTTGTTCTTTAAAATGGATCATTCTTAACATGCAACCAGCACTCTCCTCATGACAGATAGTCAGCTCCATCTCAACACCAGCATCTCAGTCTACTCTTCAGCTATGCAGCAAAGGAGAAATCAGTGGCAGGTGGTCATTAGCATGTCACTGAAGAATGACAAATGGTTTAGACATGGCTTTCTAGCATCCTGCTTTTTACGAAAATTACACAATTTTCCGGATAACACACACACATAAGCTAAAAGAACTTGATCTAAAATATGTGGTTGCACCTTCAAATTCTCAACCCACTGTAAGTGAAACATTGTCCTTGTACAATCTACGTTTTTTTCAGTAAACAAATGCTGCACATTGGAGGACAGAGACCCTGACTTGACAAATGACCTGAGACAACCCTCCATCCACTGCACTAGTGGCCAAGGGCCAAGGGAACCGGGATTAAATTATCCATCCAAATTAAAAGAGCATATCTGTCTTGTCCCTGCTAACAGCTGTTAGCATTTATCTCCCACGTGTCCCTGCCATTCATTTATTTTGAAATCTACATTTATCAGTCTGACTAGGCCAAAGTAAGGCAGAGGGGACCAAAGAGTGGTGCCTGGGTGCTAATTGCCTCACCACGCTTGAGAATATCTGTGTGTGCATGTGTGTGTTCCTGAGAAGTCTACCGATTTGGCATAAAGGGGATGTGGAAGTGTAAATGGGGGAAGGGAGGGATGACACAGGTGCAGAAACAGGGAAAAAGGAGGGCTATTACACAGCAGGAGAGTCTGCAAAAAGTCACTCCATCACAGACCCCTGATTAAAATTTCATAGGAGGGGGCCAAAGGGGAGAGTCTGCTGTAGGTAGTGGTAAAACAGTAGAAGTAGATGGAGTGGAAGTAGTTTTATTTGCTTTATTTGTGTATGGTTATGGGTTGAGGTGTCCACAGTAATTTTGGTGTACATATGCAGGTTTCATACTGCAAAAGGGTCTCTATTTTTGTTTAATGTTTTTTAAAAATAATTATGTGTATATACAGTTGAAGTCAGAATTATTAGCCCCCTGATTTATTAGCCCCCCTGTTTATTTTTCCCCAATTTCTGTTTAACGGAGAGCAGATTTTTTTTCAACACATTTCTAAACACAATAGTTTTAATAACTCATTTCTAATAACTAATTATTTTATCTTTTCCACGATGACAGTAAATAATATTTTACTAAATATTTTACAAGATATTTTTCATTTAAAGGCTTAACTAGGTTAATTAGGTTAACTAGGCAGGTTAGGGTAATTAGGCAAGTTATTGTATATCGATGGTTTGTTCTGTAGACTATCAGGGAAAAAAATAGCTCAAAGGGGCTAATAATTTTGACCTTAAAATGGATTTAAAAAAATTTATAACTGCTTTTATTCTAGCCGAAATAAAACAAATAAGACTTTCTTCAGAAGAAAAAATATTATCAGACATACTGTGAAAATTTCCTTGCTCTGTTAAACATCATTTGGGAAATATTTAAAAAAGAAAAAAAAATTCAAAGGGGGCTAATAATTCCGACTTCAGCTATATATATATATATATATATATATATATATATATATATATATATATATATATATATATATATATATATATGATATATATATATATATATATATATATATATATATATATATATATGATATATATATATATATATATATATATATATATATATATATATATATATATATATATATATATATATATATATATATATATATATATATATATATATATATATATATATATATATATATATATATATATATATATATATATCAACATAAACGAGTACACCCCATTTAAAAAAATATTTTTATCCAGTGAATATGTGTAATATTTATTGGTGCATTTGAACAAAACAGAATTATTAAACAGATATATTTATTAAAATAATATTTTAGTCACAGAATATCTTTAGAAATTGAAAGATAATTCATTTAAATTTATGCAAAATATTGCCAAAAATTATATATATTTTTTGTTTCTCTTGATTGGCTATTTTTCAAATTTTATTTTATATTTTTCCGTAACATATACATTTGGGTTACTAATTTTTGAACCATCATCATAAGTTATTTTGTTAGATTAACTCCAGATTTGGCTTCAGTACTGACTAAACTAATGAATATGCACAAATATCATATTGTAAAGCATCCTTTAGAAAATATTAAATTAAATGAAAGACTTGTGGGGGGTGTACTCATATATATGGAGCACTGTATATATATGTAAATGTTGTTGACCTATATTTTAAGGTTTATTCTCCTTGTACTTTTGGAAACTGACATACGACTATATTTCTGCAAGTGTTTGGTGCAATCTCAAGCCACACAGATTGCTTGTTGTTCAAATGTTGCAGTTTAGTGAAAGTGACGGGTAGTGGGAAGGCTAGGGCTACGTTTTCAGATGCAATTGTGTCTCCATAGACTCCTAACAAGTTGCTGACATCTCTTTTGTGAGAGTGAGGTTGCGATGGAAGCAGCCGTTTATTGACTGCGCTCGCTTTGATGGGAAGAATCACAAGCAAGATGAAAAGGAGCAGTAGCCGTTCAGGATCATACCACACTGATGTGTACTTTTCAATTTAGAGCTCTTCTATTGGTTATTAACTACTTTACTGTGGCTCTTTTAGTTGGGAAGTCTTGTACTTTATTGGTTTTATGGACACTTATCAATTGGCCATCCACAACAATCATGCACACACCGAGGTCCACAGTAAATCACAAACTATGCACATCCCCATGCTGTAACTGTATTGTCTAAATGTCAGGAGACCCAGAGCTGGGGGATGCAGGGGGATGGGACGATGACAGTAGACGAAGTGAAGAGATTCAAGCTTCACTCTACTGTGTGTGTTTGACAGCTGTTTTCTTCCACACTCACTTCCCCCTCCCCGGACCCCTGTCAGCCTCCCCACCATTACTCACCCCAACACTCCAGCACCAGGACAGCAGTGACAGCTCCCCTCCCTGAGCTCAGCCAGCGAGGTGCAGGAGCCAAACAGAGAGAGCGGTTGAAAAGGCACGCGAGATCCGTGAAATCCTATCCATGACGGTGAGGGCCTCAGATGACTCTGATGTCCACCCTGCTGTGATGATGGTTTATATGTCATCAGGACAGATAGGATATGCCTTCCACTGCAAATTTGCAGGCGACTCGGTATCTCTCTCGGTGCATGGACAGACAGATCCTGGAGGGAGGTCCTTATGGGCTATAGAGTTTCAGGAGTCTGAGGCTGATGGCGAGTGTGTGTCGTTTGGTTTTCTCTGAGGGTTCCCGGGTAATTGTTGTGTCATTACGAAGGTAATTGTGCAACATCCATAGTTTACCCCCACCCCAAAGCAAACAAATAATATATACACACACGAACGAAATATAGATAAATGGTGTGCAAAAAGGCCAAAAGCCCATCAGTACATGAAGGACGCATATTCTGTCTTACAAGGGAATGGCTATGATCGTAAAAGAGTTAATGGGTATGATGGAATCACAGCACCCTGGGAAACTATTATGAACTCTGTAGGTTGGAATGATAGGATATTATAGGCTGATTTCATTCCCAGATCATTGAGAGTGCTTGTGCTCTGAACAAAACATTGCCAGAGCTTAGGAAAGGTTTTAATGGATAGAACAGCTGGATCGTTCATATTTCTGAATGACATTAATAATATTTTAGGTTTAAAGAATAATTTTCTTTGGTTCATCTTTAGTATACAGTTGAAGTCAGAATTATTAACCCCCTTGAATTATTAGCCCCCCTGTTTATTTTTTTCCCCAATTTCTGTGTAACGGAGAGAAGATTTTTTTCAACACATTTCTAAACATAATAGTTTTAATAACTCATTTCTAATAACTGATTTATTTTATCTTTGCCATGATGACAGTAAATAATATTTGACTAGATATTTTTCAAGACACTTCTATACAGCTCATAGTGACATTTAAAGGCTTAACTAGGTTAATTAGGTTAACAAGGCAGGTTAGGGTAATTAGACAAGTTATTTTATAATGATGGCTTGTTCTGTAGACTAATCGAAAAAAAAATAGCTTAAAGGGGTTAATAATTTTGACCTTAAAATGGTTCTTAAAAAATAAAAACTGCTTTTATTCTAGCTGAAATAAAACAAATAAGACTTTCTCCAGAAGAAAAAACATTATCAGACATGCTGTGAAAAATTCCTTGCTCTGTTATAAACATCATTTGGGAATTATTTAAAAAAGAAAAAATAATTTAAAGCGGGGCTAATAACTCTGACTTCAACTGGATATGGTTCACAGATTGGGATCGCACAAACAAGTTTGTGAGGTTTCATTATAGGTCCTTTAATTTAGCTATATGTTGAAAAAGAGGAAACCTAAAGCCTTTAATCCCATGAAACATTGGTACATGAATGAAGACACCAAAGTTATTCAAGTTCTCCTTTTCCTGGTTGGGCTTTTTGTGGTTAGTTTGCTAATACCCGGTCTTCTAGGCTGGTCAAGTGACCATGTTGGTTTAAAGTGATTTATGGCACTTGTCAGCCAGTCAGCCTGGAAACCCTGCTTAGCCACAGCTGAAATCCAAATTGTCCCATCTGGGAGACCGTCTAAGATGAGCATGCTTAAACTCAATGTATATTTCCGCCATTCCATAAAGGTCCATGCACTTTCCTTGTGATGCAATATTTGCATTTGCAGCCCAATTTTTAGTCCACATGGATAGTGAGCCTACAATAGCACAGGTGTGAGGTGAATTTTGTTAGTCCACCAAGTGGTTCTGCGCATGTGTTGAACTCCACTATACTCGATTAATTTGCAATTTAGAACTCTTTAATAGCCGTGCGGACATATCTGCATAAGATGGAGCACAAGTTTTTCATCAGGGATGAAAAACTAGAATATTCTTCTATTGCATTAGATTCTAAAACCCTTTATAGGATGTTTATCAGAAGTGCTTCCTACAGTCCTACAAAATGTTAAATAAATATATAAATACAGCACTTTTAACTCGAGTGTTGTTCTTAGTCACTACATCTTACACACATACAAGCACACAGACACACACATACACACTTAGGCTTCCCATCAGCAAATTAACTGAATAAAGAGCCTCTCTTTGCTGGGTCGTTTGAGTGGCTAATTAGTCATCAGCGCATGCTGTGTAGGGAGAGAGAGAGAGAGAGAGAGGAGCGCTGGAGAGAGATCGGTTTTGCATCAAGAGGTAGAACTTCAAACGACATCTGATGAAAGCCAAAATGCTTAATTAAAATCTATTTGTATGAGGAAAAAATCATCATAATTTCAACCCCAAAAATAGAGAGGGTGTGAAAAAAAGGCTGTTTTGTTAGATGCGGGTGGAGATATAAACACATTAGTTTAGATAATGTGCCGACTTTATTATCCAAGCAGGGAGCGGAGACAGCGAGAGGAACTGACTCTGAGATTGGCGATAATTTCCCCTTTGTGTCTAACTTGGACTGTATCCACATTTGCTAATAACAGTTTTGCGATTCTCCCCCTCATCTCTTTCTGCCCGCTCTTTGTCTGACATTGCCTCTTAGAGCTGCCTATGAACCCCCTGGCACTGCATTTATAATAGATGGAGCTCAGTACGCACAATATAATCTGGGTATGAAGGGGCTTTCTACTCTAGCAGCCAGTCCCGAAGAGTTGATGCATCGCACCTACATTTTCTTTTCTTTTTTTGTTTATGTGTATGTGAAGATGCCTATAAAAGTACAGTGTGCTTACTTATCCTGAGTTCTTTCAACCCTCTGCCATCCCTCAATAGCATGTTGCTTTAAGCTGCATGACATAGAAAAAATGTATCCTTATGCTGCTCTGTGCGTATCAATGTAGGTTGAGTATGTCCACGGAGTATCTATTAAAGTAATAAGGAATACAAAATGCACAAGAATGGAATCATTCCAGAGGTGCATGATCTTTCTTGGTTGCTAAAATTCATGCTCACTAAAACATGGCTTTAAAAAGCCTTAGTGAATGGATAATTTATGTGCTTTCCAGGTAGTGCTCAGAATCATAAATGAATACTGAGCTCACTGGGAGAGCTTGCAGTGGTAAATTGTAGCTGCTGCAGTGGACTGATTTAGTTATTTTAGTTTTTGTTAAAGCCCATGCCGCATTCCATAACACAAGTCAGATTGTAGCTACAGTATTAGCTGTTCTTTAAATGTCACCAATGAGGTCAGAGAAAGTGCACAGGAACCATTTGGCTTCAGGTTAAATGAATGATCAATACTTCACTTAAGCAATAACTGAGTCTTCAGCGCATTATGAACAGTAACCTCAAATAAAGTCATGCATGCACAGTGGGTTTTGTAATAACATGCATTAAATTACATTTATAAAGTGTTGGAAATATTAAATATGACATACAGTAGCATTCTTGGTCAAAGACAGTCAAAAGACACAATTTGGGAACCTTTTCCCAAATTATCTTGCTCTCTCCCTCTTTGCTTTCTGTCATCACTATACTGTCCTATCTCAATGAAGACAAAAACGTAAGGTCACACTTTATTTTGATGGTCCGTTTGTTGAATTTAAGTTACATTGCATCTACATACCAACTAATTCTCATTAGATTATAAGGAGACTGTTAGGTTGGGGTTAGGGTTAGTGTAAGTTGACATGTACTTGCAAAGTTTCTTGTAGTCAGTTAAATGTCTGTTAAAGGAGCAGTATCAACAGATATTAAGCAGACAGTCTGCTAATACCCAAATGGACCATCAAAACAAAGTGTTACCAAACTTATTATTTGGCAAAATAGACTCTGTACAATCATATATCTTTCTCTTTTTTGCAGATTCCCTAGTGGTAAAAACACATATGTATTTTAATTAATTAAAAAGACTAAAAAATTACCTTATTAGCAGACATGATAGATTAAAAATTACATTTTGGACAGTTTATTTAGGTCTGAGATAAAGTAGATGACCGAATAAGTGTAGATAAATCACATACAGCAGCTGCAACCTACAACTGACATGAATTAAATAACCATAAGGTTTACTCCACTTCCAGTGCAGTGCCAAAGTGCTTTTAGTGCAACACACTGAACAGAACTGTCTAATATCCAAACTGGCCACTGTGACTGGGGAACAATAATGTTAAACCACTGAAAAAGAAACTGCTGAGTGAGCAGTCAGTGAGCCATGATAGTGCCGTCTTTCTTTTTCGTCCTCCCTCTGTCTGCCAAAGTATTCATCAGAGGAAAAACCAGAGTGAGAGGAAAGGTATCTTAAGTAATAAGACGGTCATTTCTCGCTCAATAAGCACAGTACGAAATGTGCTACGCTACATGGATAAATACTGTTCCCTCAACCGCAGCAAGTGCAATAAAAATTCCATGGATGTTCGGTTTTTCTCCCAGAAAGTCTTGCACCCCCAGCTGCACTTGAACAATTTTCTGTGTAAAAAGTCTCTTTGTAGCAGATGTATTCATTTACACCTTCCAAAGTGCAACCAACTGAACCAGCCCCAACTGAAAACGTGTTGGCGCACCGCGTGTTTCATTGTAGCACATTCAACTATACCAGAGTTTTTCAGACACTTAGTACTTAAAGTTTTCTGAGGCTAAAATCTCATGTTTATGCATTTCTCTTTTTCCTGCAGACATGTCTGGAACTGGAGAGGTACCTGCAGACAGAGCCCAAAAGGCTTTCAGAACTCTTTGACGAGGAGCTAGACTGCCTTCTTACGCCAGCATTCATGAAGGGAGACAGCGACGAGGACTTGATGGACCCTTTGCTGCCCGGTTTATCTGACGAGCCTAGCCCCCCACCTCTACTTGTGTCCCTTCCCAAAACCCTCCATACCCCAGCCAACACTAAGAGTACTGATGCAGGGCTGAAAGAAGCCAGTGGAGGGGTTAATCCTGCCCAGCTAAATGCAGTCACGTCCCTCACGCCACCTTCCTCCCCAGAGTTGGGTCGCCATCTTGTTAAGCCCACACAGACTCTTACTGCCACAGCTGATGGCACACTCACACTGAAACTGGTGGCCAAGAAAGTCGGCCTTGGAGCGGCAAAGCTGGTTGCAACACATTCGATACCTTCACCACCAAATCGTGGCACACAGAGTGATGGCGAGGGAGGACTTGCAACAGTAGGCGGAGGGGACATCCCAGAGAACAAAAAGAGGGTCCATCGCTGCCAGTTTAATGGCTGTCGAAAGGTTTACACAAAAAGCTCCCACCTGAAGGCACACCAGAGGACACATACAGGTGATTGACTTCAGACATAAGATTGTCTATTTTTATTCACATGTTGTTTCCCTGTAGAGTGTGTAGCAACTGTAGCTGTGCACGGAATGCGATGAAGTTTTAGAGTTTGGAAAATCTCCTTTGCCTAGGTTTCGATTCTATAGAAGGGTCACACAATATCTTGTGAAGCTAACTCGATTTCTGCAGCACAGCCCCAAAGCAAGATAGCTGGTTTTCTCTCCCTGCACCTTAATCTCAGACTAAAATGAGCCTAGCCATACCATTCAAAACCTGCCACTGCAGTCAGTAATTGCAAGATGATTGATAGACCAGCTGAGCTAAATCTCGTTTCCCAGCTAATTCAGGCTCGCACGCTCTGGTGCTGTCGTTGCTGCCCTCTCGCTGAACCTGAGAGCATGTTGCACTCTGCCGTGGCCCCGAAACCCACTGTGACAGTGGCCTCAATGCAGCTTATCTAGCCCCTGTGGCCAGCTGTTGACTAGCGTATTGAAGGCACTTTAGCTTTTCTAGATGTCTGGAATATAGTAATAACAGGTAAAATGGCAAAATAAAAAAAACCCTGAAGAGGCATTTTGGCTCATCATATTATAAGTCAGATTTATTCTTTTAATTAGCTTAATCCTGTTTTTTTTTTTCAGTTATTTTAATAGATTACAAAAATGGGGAGATGAAAAATTACAACTGGATTTAAGGGAAGACTACATGCTGCAGGACTCTATGCTAATATTTAGTTTAGGAGCTCTTCTGACCCTGAAAAGAGAATCAAGAGTTTATTCAGGATTCAGAAATAAGACAAACGTAAAACCTTGGTTCTTAAGCTGATACATTTTACATTTTAAACTAGCCAGAGGAAGAAAAAAAATGATGAAGTGTCAATATATCTGGTTTAACCTGCACACACTACCCCATTTTTATTCAATATATTCATGTTTCGATTTAGAAATTCTACTAAGAGAAAAGCCTGATTATTTAATGTAGGCTTGTAGACTAATGTAGAGTTTAATTGGCTGCAAGACATAAATGCATTAAGGCCGATTTATACTTCTGCATTGAGTGATTGGCGTGACCCATGGTGCCTGCCTTGTGCATAGTCGTGCATTTATATTTCTGCACACTGTTCGTGCTCTGCAATAACACTTCTGTAACACTAACTGGGAGTAGGTTATGTTATATTCCTACTATAACGGATATAAACGCTACAAGTAGCTCCAATTCGCTCATTCAGAGGTGGGAACTGCTGGACGTGCAACAACTTTAATCATAAGGTAAACACAAAACAAAAGTTCCCATCTGGAGCTCCTTCTTGGGACTCGGCACTTGTAAGCACTCGCTCTATCGGGCTCACAACCCTCCGTGGCGGCACAGCTACCTAAGCCGACCTTGCACTATGTGCCGTTGCGGCATGTAGTTACAATTTTTGGGAGGTGCGTTTCAGCGTCAGTCACGGCGAGGGCTATGCTACCATGCAGGTTGCACCGGAGGATACACATGCACATTACACAGACGTATAAATTAGCCTTTACTCTCAGGTGTACGCTTTACTCAGTGGGTGAAATAAATCCTGCTACGTTTTACCTGTATTTGAACATGAAGATGTCTTATAAGTAATTTTCACAACTGTTTACCTAAAAACTTATTTTTTTTTATTTGCATGACAACATAATTTTTTTAAAAGTCTATGTTCTTGAAACAATTAATTTATCATCGCTTTGTACAAAAATCATACATAAATACCTTGCAAAATACAAAGACAATTTACAATAGCAAAAACAGTAGTATATGTTTACATACACGATATAATTATTCTTTACCAGCTGGCCTGACATGCATAATACAGCCTTATGATGTCTTTGCAGATGCACATGAATAGGTATTGTTCTGACAGCATAGGCGTCAGTACTCCGAACTCTTCAAAAATGCAAAACAAAACCTTTCAAGTTTTTAGTAAGCCTACATCTTTGTATAACTATACCCTCATAATTACAACACACATAGGAAAGTATGATGGAAAAACATGCAGCCATTCTTTATCTGAGGATTTGGCCAGAACACAAAAGGAATCAGTGTTGGGTAAGTTACTTTAAAAAAGTAATCGATTTCAAATTACTGACGACTACTGGAAACTTATAATCTGATTACATTGCTAATTACTTACCAGATTATTCATTCATTCATTTTCTTTTCGGCTTAATCCCTTTATTAATCTGGTGTCGCCACAGTGGACTGAACCACCAACTTATCCAGCATATGTTTTACGCAGCGGATGCCCTTCCAGCTGCAACCCATCACTGGGAAACACCCATACACATCCATTCACACACATACACTACGGACAATTTAGCCTACCCAGTTCACTTATATTGCATGTCTTTGGACTTGTGGGGGAAACCGGAGAACCCGTAAGAAACCCACACAAACATGAGAACATGCAAACTTTACACAGAAATGCCAACTGATCCAAACAGTGACCACGACTCAAAACAGTGACCTTCTTGCTGTGAGACGAGAGCGTTACCCACTGCACCACCGTGCTGCCCCTTATCAGATTACTAATAACTTAACTTTGAAGTTACTTTTAAAACATATAAAATATACCTATAAAAATACAAAATAGCAGCAGCTGGACATATTCAAAAGACTTAAAGAGTTCGCCCAAAACTTAAAATTCTCTCTTCATTCACTTGTTCCAAACCGGAAAAGAAAACATTTAGAAGAAAACTGAATACCTCTAATCACTGACATCAATAGCATGAAAAAGCACCGCAGTGTTTGGGTGTTCTGTGTTAGTCTGAGGTAATTAGTCTAATTTAATTTGTATATTCCAAATTCCTGATCGGTCCGTTCTTGTCCTGTGACTCAACAGAGTGCACCTGGGAAGTGCTCCTAATATGTGCGCGCGCACAGAAGACACGATTTGTGAACGGCCCCATATACCGCTTTGCTTGCCTTCACATTCAAAAGATACCTTCACTCCAGATCCTGCACAAAAATTCAATTTAGCCTGTTTAGGCTGAGTTGGTACGCCGTGTTTTTGGGCGCCAGTGTCCTTCAAGTATTGTTGTAGAATGCTTTCTATTCAAGTGCTTGAACAAGTTGCTGTTCGAGTTAAAAGCTGTCGAAAGTTTGTTAGAGACTGGACACAGACTCAATTTCACAGCAATATTTTAGTTTTTACGCTCAATGAAATCAAAGTGATGTTTGTATTTCCACTTGAAGAAGCAACCACTCTCAAGAGCAACCATTTCAGCTCATATTCTCCAGCAATTTAAAATCGCATGCTTATTAAATGATGTTGCAGAGGAAAACGGGATTTAAAAGAAACATTTTTTTTCTTCCAAAACCTATATTGTAAGTAACACAATGTCATTGACTGTAGTAACTGTAATCAAATTACACAAATTTCAAATGTAGTTCGTTACATTACTGCGTTCCCCTAAAATATCATTAGAATACAGTAATCTGCTACTGGGGAACGTGTTGCACCCAACTCTGGAAGGAATCAAGGAGTTTTATTCTGATCATATAAGTGCATTAATACATTTGATTGAGTGTCTAAAGTCTCTCAAATAATGTTTTGAAATGCGCACAATCAATCACAGAGCAGCTGTGGTGCCATGTGGTAATGACATGGCCCTACTTTGCTTTGTCAACAGTGTTTTCAGCAGCTAATAACACATCCCTGAATGGGATTTGCAAGGTAAAAGTGGGTTACAATCAGAGAGCTCGTTTTGAAAAGCATCATGAGCCACTGGAGATGATGAAATGAATGGATGATAATTGGACCCTGCCACTGAAATCTAAACTTTGCAGACAATAATAGCTTGCCGGCACTCTGTCCTGAGGAAAATGTAATTAAGCACACCATACACACCTAGGACACTGGTGCGAGGGAAGGAACTTGCTGTTTTGGAAGGAGCCCGTTGCTAGGAGACCATCAAAAGACTGTAATGGGTTGATTTTTTGCAGCTCTAGACGCCAATAGAAGCTCCAATATTCTAAACCTATCCCACCTTTCTGCTACCCTCTTTGGGTACAGTTGAGGTTGCCAGGCAACTACATCATGCATATCTAAAGCAAGCAATAATTGGTTGGTATTGCGGAGTGTCCATAGGTTGCATACCAACTGGATGCCTCTCTCTCTCTATTCTCCTTTTAACACTCTCTCTCTCTCCCCTCTCTCTCAGCTGGTTGCTAGGAGACTCCATCATGCATCCATGACTCTCCAAGTTATAATTGGCCTGTGTTATGGTTGCCGTGGTTGCAGGTCCAAGCCTGCCTTGCTGCTGTCAGACAGCAAGTGAGGGAACAAAATAAAGAGGGGGAGGAAGGGGGCTACGGCATAAGGAGGGAGCAAGCACGAGGGGGTCTTTGGCCAATTATTGAAAGTGTAGTGCGAAACGTTTGCTGTCTCACACCTGCGGCCCCGCCACTCTTCAAATGACACAGAGATGCTCTTTCTGCTCACTTGTAGCAGTCACACACACGAGAGCAGACACCGCTATATTTCCTCCAACTGATTTTATATATTGAAGGAGCTCAAGGACAGGCAAACATAATAAAATAAACCTCAAGGCACTTTGACCTGCTGTTTGTCTGGTTGCATCTTGCCTGGCAAAGAAAGATGAGGGATGTCAAGGAAAGCCTGCTGCTTGTTTTCCGTTTTCCCAAAGGTGAACTACTGGTAAAAAAAAAGGCCAAATACATTGTATTATATTTAAAAATCCTCTTCTCTTTGTCATCGAAAGTCAAGAAATATATCTATGGGGAAAGAAAAAGGAACTGTCCAGACGTCTTACGTGGAGCCGTTTTCCTCGTCAACCCTGCAGTGTCATTCTTTACTTTGCGTTGCATCATAGGACTTTCAGGACCGACCGAGCAATGTAGCGGTAAACCCGACGTTATGTCATCTTTTACCTCATCTTGCATCATAAAGCTAAAATACGAGACTGGATTTCTTTGATTTCATAACAGAAATACGTGCTCTCATAAGAGCTGCATACATTTTTAGGATATGAAATATTGCTAGGGAATGCCTTCCACTTTCCCCACATCTTATTGGATCATATTCTCCTCACAACAAAGGGAAAAAAAGAAAATAGCAGCCTGTAATCATTTCCACTCCTCTCTATGATTTTCTCCGTCAGTATTCAGAGTCAGTCACAGAGGTGCAGACACATTCTTAAAGACTAACGTGGAACTGCTTGAATTTCTCGCTACTCCAGGCCAGTTTAAAATTGTTTGTATGATCTTTTTATTTAAAAACGGATTGTTAATGTCTAATCATTAATTTTTGATTATCAATCTTTAAAATCAATAAATCGAATATATCTAAAAAAATATAGCTTAAAGGGGCTAATAATTTTGGCTTAAAATGGTTTTAAAAATTTTTTAAAACTGCTCTTATTCTAGCCGAAATAAAAGAAATAAGACTTTCTCCAGAAGAAAAAAATTCTATCAGACATACTGTGAAAATGTCCTTGCTCCGTTAAACATCATTTGAAAAAGAAAAAAAATTCAAAGAGGGGCTAATAATTCTGACTTCAACTGTAGATACCACCTCTAATTTAAGATCTACTTTTATTTAGACTCTCTCTCACATCTTCATGTGCATCTACACATTTTCTTATGTATTTATGAATCAGAGGTCTACATGCATGCCTCGTTGTGAAGCAACAAAGCAGCAGTTTCAGCCAATTTAAGAATGATGTATTATTTGGGGCTTTTCCACTGCAAAGTACGACTCGGACACAGTTCCGTATGGCTCAACTTGGTTTGCTTTTCCATTAGATTTTAGTACCACTTCATACTCAGTGTGATTATAGAGGTATGGTTATAGTTGCACCACCTCTTCTGCTGTGGCATTCTGAATTGCCTCATCTAGTGCGATATCTACTGCTCAGCCACCAGTTGATGGTGATATTACTTCAATTTGATTTTTAAATTGTATGTCATCATTGTGGGGTCCTCCAGATTGGGGGTTGAGCGTTGGGTTAACGACCCACCTCGAAAAAAAATAGATGTTGCGAAACACCAACATGGTGCGGCTAAATATCAACTTCGATATAAACTGCCCTGGGAGCAAGTAAATATGTCATTATTGTGAGGACACACAGAGTTCCTCTTGTGTGTGAGAGCACATCGATGGAGAGCGAGACAGAGACTTGCTGTGCAGCTAATAATTTTCTTTTTGTTTAATTTCATCAGTAACATTTGTAAGTGTGTTAATTCCCTTCTATCCCCTTTTCACACCTTTGCGTGTTGTGGGCTCATAAAAAAGTTTGAGACTACCAGTTACGTTTTTTTCTTCACGCCTCTCAAACTTCACCTCACCTGGGCAGATTATAAATAATACTCAGACAGATGTTTCACGACAAGAGGAACATCTGCATCTCATTTACTGATCATGATGCAGCCATGTTAACTTGCATGCAACAGTAATTTAAATAATCCTACAGTGGCTCTTCGTGACTGTTTATTTAAATATAGTGGGTTTGGTATCTCTTATAGCAAATCCAACAAAGCGTGTAGTGACTCTCTGTCCGATCAGTATCTGCAGTTTCCATTCTGCATGTAATGTACAGCTCAATTGGAAATGAGTACCAGGTACTGTACACAGTAGATATATTGATCAATATTCCACAGACTCACACTCAATCAGAATTTAATCATACAATTTTGTATCATCAAATATCCCATCGCTGGCTAAGAGTATTGATACTATATTACATTGTGATGAGACGTCTGATTTACACCCCTAATAGCTACTTCCCCATCAACCTCCCAGAACACCCTAGCAATGATGCATAATTTCATCATAATCATAATCAACTAACCTATTAGTCTATTACAGCCAGATATATATAGAAGATCAAGCCAACAACAGTATTATGTTTTAACACGTTGTTTAAATTCAACAAAGTAGTCAATGTGTAAAATATTACATACAGTACATAAAACCCCTAAATCTTATCCCTACCTGGTGTTCAGCCTAGTTTAGAAGCATGGTAGGCACCAATTTAATTAAGAACTTTTTCTGATTGGGCAACATTCATTTTAAATGGAGCTTTATTGTAGTTAGTAACATTGGTGCACACAACATTTGCTTGAAAACCTGGCAGCTCTTGTGCTGTGAATACGGCATTGTTTCCCATTAAGCATCATTAAGACCCCAATTATCATTACCACCTCCAGATCTGAATCAGTGCCATCGACACCCTCCCCACTCCCACCCAGGCCCCAGGCTGAAGCCCGTTCTGTTCCCTAGGAACACTGCCACTGTGCCGGGACCCTCTCTTCGGGTGCTGGAACCCCCCCTTCCTTCCTCACTCAAGGCCATATTTTAAATCTGAGGCATAAAAATACAGCATGTGGAACAATTGGTATCTCCTTTCCCATCTGTTTAACTTCATTTGAATTTCAGAGCTCACTGGGAGGGTGGAGAACATTTAGCACAAATGGCTTCATTTTGGATACTTGACTTTGGGTTATGAATTCGTTCTGTTATGGTGACTGAGCACATTTATGCAGCCCCTCTTCAGTTTCAGACAAAAAAAAAATGTAAAACAGCCGTTTGATTGAATCAAATTCTGGTTCATTTTCTTTCTCTCTATATATATATTACATTTGACTACTGAGAATGCAGGAGGTTTGAGCTACAGGGCTGTGATTGGACAACTAGTCAAGAAATTGAGTGATCTGATTGGCTGGCTAGGATGTGTGATTGAGAGAAACAGTAATGAATGATGTTGATAATGGAACTGCTGACTGTACTCGCAGTGGCACAGCGGCAGCCTCGCTCCAGAGGCGCACCATCTGTGTACAGGTGTGTGTGAATGGTGAAGCGGGGATTAAATGATGTGTGTTTGTGCATGCAGGTGAGAAGCCTTACAAATGCTCCTGGGAAGGCTGTGAATGGCGTTTCGCACGAAGCGACGAACTGACGAGGCACTACCGCAAACACACTGGTGCCAAACCTTTCAAGTGCAACCACTGCGACAGGTAAGAGACGTACAGCAAAAGCTCCAAAGCTAGCTTTGCATGCATGCATTTAACCATTTTAATTCTGTAACACTCCCACACACAAACTCAACCACGCTAGTCCACAGTCCTCAAGTGCCTATAAACAAATTCCTCCAGTTATGAGACCACAGGACTAAACTCTCTCCCTCTCAAAGAATCCATCGCACCCTCCCTTCGGCTCTTGTTTTCTTAAATTCTCTCTGATGGCATGCACATAGCAGTGCTGCATCGGGCTCATTGGAAGTTAGCACAGGCCCGGTTCCCTGCTGAATAACTCATTCACAGTCTGGTCCTGTGATACCCATTACCGAATTACTGCGAATATCTCATTCTCACATTCTGTTCCACTTTCCTCCGTCCTCCCATCG
The DNA here is from genome assembly GCF_903798145.1 of Danio aesculapii. Classification (NCBI taxonomy): domain Eukaryota; kingdom Metazoa; phylum Chordata; class Actinopteri; order Cypriniformes; family Danionidae; genus Danio; species Danio aesculapii. Next base: position 29,442,090 of record NC_079443.1, on the reverse strand, counting down.
GTACGGCGTATGCCCACACTGTGGCTCGAGTGCAGGGACAAAGAGAAGTTAGAGGCATGGATATGCATTCCAAGGTAAGAGGAGTTACATAACAGTAATATAAAAGAGATGAAGAGAGGCACAGGAGAGGAAATGGATGCACGTAGAGCTCTGGAGGAAAGACACAGCATATTTGATGAGGGTTGTTTTTTTCTTTTTTGGCTGTATGCTGAAACATCAGCATGCAGTTAGCGGTTTTTGTAGGACATTATGTGGAATAAATAATCATAATTTGCATACGATTAGTGAGGCACTGATAGGGCTGGGTGATATTGCAAAAAAAAAAAAAATTCACAATATCTTGTTTCAGATCATTCGATATCGATAATTATTGAACAATAATGATTAACAAAACATTTAGGAATGTTAGGATTTTTTTTTAAAAACACTTCATTTTAATTTAACAACATTAATAAGGCAAATAGATTTAATAGTCAAAAACAAAAATATTTAAGCAAAAAAAAATCTCATCTCTTCATAATAAAACAAACATACGTGTTAAAGAGTCTCTTAAACTCTTTACTTGATCAATAAAATGTTACGAAGTGTGTGCAATGGTAAAGCGTAAATACTTTACAATCAAAGCAAACTTTAAGGTGTGATAATGATACAGTAAACCTCAAATTCTGCCAACAACACAAAATAAGATAATCAAATCTGAGCTTTCAAGTAAAGGAACCAACCATCATTTTTCAAATACTCATTGCAACTTTACAGATTGGTTACCCCATGCAAAAAAAATCTTTAAGATGGGGAGCTAGTGGCTGGAATGCGCAAGAAAAGAAGCCAAAAAGCCACTCTGGCGACATCCTTACATCCTTTATTTACAATCTCCTCACTGCTGCTAGACACCACACTTATTTTGGCATGTATTGTTATTCTGACCTAGTCAGTGTCAAGCGCAAGGTTTCCTTGACCATTACAACGGGCTTTGCACTCGCGTTTCCCTGGCTTCTCTCATAGATGACCATCAAACAGACAAACCATTGCTGCAGCTCCGATGCAAGTTTATGGAAAAAAGTAAAAAGCACTGCAGTGTTTGGGTGAGCTGTGTTTGTCTGAGGTAATTAGTCTACCATTTTTACTGGTTAGTTCTGCTTGCATGAATCGCTGTGCACTCGCGCCCTTCAGAAAAGTTCAGATGTTTTACTAGGTGGGGCTGGAAAATGCATGCGTGTCACATGTGCACTGCTTGTACAACTTGTGCGCGTTGCTTTCAAACATGCGTCGCGCCTCCATTGGGAATGACAAACTTACACCCTAAGCTTTGGCATTGCTTGCAAGGTGTGCGCTCAGCAGCCACATTTTAATAAAACTATAGCTCTTCATACCTAAACTTCAAACAGAACCTTTTTTTTTTTTTAATCGATATTGACAATGGTGTTCAATCAATAAATATCGATACCAATTTTATCGCCCAGCCCTGTGCACTGATATTAAAATTGTGGTCAACGCAATGGTGCAATAACTGTTTTGGTGTCATTGTGGACTATAAGTGGGATACCTGTATATTAACTTTAGTTTGTCCAAAATATGGCATTGAAATTGGTATTAGCTAAAGATAACATTTAATAATGTTATTAGACTAGTAGTGTTTTTAAACAAACTTTAAAGTCGAGTTAGATGCAAATTTAATCTTTAAAATGTAAAAATGGTTGAAATGAGCTGTAGTTTAAGATGGACATACATTTTACCTGACCAATAGCGGACAACAGCGTCCATGTGTCCAAATGATGCTTGTGGTACAGAAAGTATACACTTTACTTCAAGAAGCAATAAATAAAACCAAATGTAAATGCAAATGGATGCAATAAAGAAGTCTGTGAATCAAAATTGACTTACTAAGTCCACATGCTTAAGTATGTAGCTTGCAATCACCAGCAAAATACAACACTTTGAGTGCGCTGGAGCATGCAAATTTGGGATGCAATTTAGATTTGTTTTTTCCTCAAATATTTTGTTGGCAGAAAAACTGCTCTCTGGGAGTCCAATCACCATTTAAGAGTTGTTTTTCAATGAACCATAAAAAGTAGTGAGAGAAAACATCAGGACAATTTTAGTCTGGAAAGTTCCTCTACATTTGGAGGTTTTACATGTCTATGGAACTATATTTAAATATTAATAGCTACATTTTGACACACACATCCAGGCGATGCAGAGGCAGCGTGTTCAAACGCGTTTGGTGATAAAGAGGTGAAGAGACACCGAAGCAGCAGAGAAAAGAAGAGATTTGCATTAGCATGGGGAGGAAGAGTGATAGCCTGTCAGGTGACAGTATTAGGGAGCTGTCACTCGGGCCTGGCATGCGGGCAGCAATTACACAGCGGAGGCCGCGTGCCCACTGAGCCAGCTCCAGGTGGAAGCACAATTAGACACGGCTCCCTGTCTCGCCGTCGGCATCAAACCAACCTTGTCCCAGCCTTTTGAAAAGTTGTCCATTGAACATTTCTCTGCCGCTCCATCACAATGAAGCCATTGCGTTCCCAGCGGACGAGTCGCGACTGGGACGGCCTCTGTTCTGCAGACTGCTGCTGACACCTGAACAGCGCCGCTTTCCCCCGGGCACAGCAGAGCTTGTGAACTCTCAGGGGGAACACATGGGGAAATCTGTGTCCCTATACTCATTACTCAGTGTTTGGCAGCTATTGCATGACAAAAGGAGGAGGAGCCCGTTTGGATAAGCAAATCTACATTGGCAATTCTTTCTCTCTGATGTCAGGTATAAACAAGGGCATATTCAGAATTTGGAACCTAGCCCAAGCACTTCCTGCTGCAGATAAACCCCCAGCATTCTCGTTTATAAATCTTTTGCACTAACCTTGAAAATTTGTACTATTGGGTAGGCATGGGCCGGAAAGATCAAAGTTTCACTGTACTGTGATTACTGCTCTGAAATATGTTCTTTTTAAATATACGGTAAAAAAAAAAAATCAGATTTTTTTTCTCCATTGAACACAATATATTTTATTTTAAGAAATATTTGAAATAATTTAGATCAGTAAACCTGTCAGGCTACATAAATATAATAAATCATTTACTTCTGCTCTCTTCATTAGTTTTAAAAACACAGATTTCTTTACAATTTGTAAATACAGTTTTGGATATCTTTCTTTTTTATGGATTTAAAGTAATCCAGTGCACTGTTATAGCATGCTTGGATGTTGGTGCAAATGTGTTATATCAATTTGTTTAGTGAAATGTTTGCCGAATCGTGGGCTTCTATTGTGGATTGTTCATTTCTGCTGGAGATACGGTTCCCCTAAAAAAAAAAACTAAATAAAATAGTCTTTAAAAAAACTTGCGCATACCGAACGGTATAACAGACAATTTTAGCACTACCTTGATTTTTAGGCCCCGTTTAAACTAATGTGTTTTCGTTTTAAAACGGCATTTTAGAACGAAAACGATCCACATCCACACTGGTGTTTCATCTAGCGTTTCTGAAAAGCTCTCAGTTCATGCTACACCACTGAAAAAGCTCATCACGTGACTACATGCACTCTGTGCTGAAAGCTGCTTTAGTGTATTCACATGTCTGAGCTCCAGGCAGTCAGCAGTAACTCGGAGTACGCCTGCCTGGCTGAGAGCAGCCTAACATCGGCCAATCCATCCCGAATCAACTGCTGGATCTCATTTCTCTGTAGTTGTTAATATTGATTATTAAAATTATAGCTTACTGATAATTATATTCAGCAAAAGAGACATCTATTTCGTACTTCACCATGCATTTCCACTGATAATCTTTATTGTGTGCATAAAGCCTGACATTAAGCACATATTGCCAAAACCACACAGCGAGCCTAATGTTTCCAATTTTGCAATGAAAATGTAAGGAAGCAGTTATTAGGCTCCGTTTTGTTTTACATTTGCATACAGTGAAGCTGATGGTCATAAATATGTATAGGATGCCTTAACATTTTTGGTGTCGTCATGTTTAAGTTTAATATAAAAATTATAAGACAGTGCTTTATGCCATGTTTTCATTTTATTGTTAAGATAGCGAAACGTAGCCAGGGTGAATGACAACATATATTGTACACTGCCGTTACATTTGAAGATTTACCCAATGTGTCCTCAGTATTTCATTATAAACTTGCAGAGTCTGAACTTACAAGGAAAGAAGTCTGAACTTTATGTAGGCTACTTGAGATTGAGAAAAAGCCCCAATCAGGTAGTGTGAATGTCGGCAGCCATGCCTCCGTTTTCAGATGTCTTGGTTTTCCCCCGTCCACACTGATACAGAGCAGCATTTTGAAACGAAAATGTCCTCTTCAGCATTTCCAAAATGCTCCGTTTTGAGGCTCGAAAACATATTAGTGTAAACAGGGCCTTACACATCATGGTAAGCCTTAATAGCATATCCATTTTTGATTGAAAAATACATTGAATTATAGTGAAAAAAGAATATAAATGTTACCAGATTGTGAAGGTGGCCTTGTTGTGAAAGATTATTTCTGTTCACTGGGACAACAATCCAGAATAATATGCTGGAACGGTGGAAGGACGCTGTGTTGTACCATCTGATGCCCAGTTGAATCTGGATCAAATAAGCCAGGGGCAAAAGGTGATTCAGAGTGCATATTGTTTAAATAAATGTGCAAAATTGCCCATTATGGCATTATTATTTTTTGCAGCTGTCCACTTTCTGATTGGTTAAACACCTGAACTGCCAAAACCTGTACAACCGACGATAAGCTGTCTTCTTGTCATTACAATTCAGCTAGCTTTTGTGTTGTTGAATTTATATGTCCATGTCCTTATTAAACAAAGGCAGTTGCAGACATGTGGTAACATCCCTGCAGAACAGAACTGAACATATTTACGAACACACAATACTGCAAGTCTTCCTTGATTTATAATATAGTTGCAGACATACAGTTGAAGTCAGAATTATTAGCCCCATCCCCCCCCCGCATTTGTTTTTATATTTTAAATATTTCTCAAATTATGTTTAACAGAGCAAGGAAGTATGTCTGATAATATTTTTTCTTCTGGAGAAAGTCTTATTTGTTTTATTTCAGCTTGGATAAAAGCAGTTTTTAATTTAATTTTATTTTCGATAGTCTACAGAACAAACCATCATTATGCAATGACTTGCCTATTTACCCTAATCTGCCTAGTTAATCTAATTAACCTAGTTAAGTCTTTAAATGTCACTTTAAGCTGTATAGAAGTGTCTTGAAAAATATCTAGTAAAATATTATTTACTGTCATCATGGCAAAGATAAAATAAATCCGTTATTAGAAATGAGTTATTAAAACTATTATGCTTAGAAATGTGTTGGAAAAAAAATCTCTCCGTTAAACAGAAATTGGAGAAAAAAATAAACAGGGAGGCTAATAGTTCTGACTTCAACTGTATGCATCAGTCTTAACCTCAGGTTATTCCAGAAGGAGCATCTCTGCAGTTTAAGTGTCTTGCATAAAGGCTACTTCAAGCGAAATATATAAACAATCTAGTGTAACGTCATTTAAAACAATATCATGTTTGCTTGAGGTTCAAACAGCTTGAGAAAGAAGAGCTTCTAGGAAAGTTGTTCTCACTGCTGTTATATTTCCTGTTCAAGCAGGTTTTAAACCCACAACCTTTTAGCTCAATATAAATCACAAATTTCAACATCAGCTCAAAGAAGTTTTGCTTTTAAAAGTTGTAAAATTACTAACATATATATTTTAAAATCTAAAAGTAAATAATGGTTAAATTGTATAAAATTACTAAAAATAAACAAAGAAAACTTAATATGAAATTGGATATAAATATTCCCAGTAAGCATTTTTTGTTTTTAAAAGTTGATGTCTAATAGAGGTCTAATAGACATCTAAACATAGTTATCTTGGCTAAAACAAGGCTAAATTTGGGCTGTCAGAGAAAATCTAATAGACATCTAAAAATAGGCCAAAACTAGACTAGTCATCAAATAAACAGAATTGAATGACTACACATATAAAGTCTGTCTAATCTGTCTATTTGACGACTAGTCTAGTTTTGGCTTATTTTTAGACAAATATTAGATTTTCACTGACAGCTCAAGATTAGCCTTGTTTTAGCCAAACTGTCTACGTTTTGATGTGTATTAAACGACTATTAAACACAAAATTGTTTGCTGGGTAGTATAAAAAATATCCCAGTATGCATTTACCATTGATCAATTTTGCAAACCAAAGCCCAGTATTAGGATTATTCTAATATTAATTTGTTCAATGCAAATTTTGTGATTAAAATTCATTCACATTTTGCATGTTTAAGTTGGTCATTTAACCCATCTGATTGGTTTGAAAGTTGTTTCACTGTTGTGTAGTTCTCCATGCTGTTGGTATTGAAATTGTGACTGCAGTTTAAGCAATTCGATACATTTACAAAATTCAGTTATTCCGTGCCAATCTTTCCTTTAAAATTAACATTTTTCATTAATATGCATTTTTAAATGTGGTACGAGTCAGTGGGTACTCAAAAACCATTGCTGATTTAAATTACAGGTATCAAACCTTGAAAAACAAAATAGGTAAAATAAAATATTTTTAAATGGTATATTAAAAAACCATTAATCAAGATATCTGTAAATCAAAAACAGACATCCAGGTTTGGAACAGCAGAAGTAGTGCTTTTTTATCTTCTAGGTGTAATTACTGACTGCACACATGTTTGGGTTAGCATCACAATGGTTATGAGGAGCAGCAGTCATGGGCAGTCTAACAGTAAATACAGTCAGCCAACACATACACAGTCATACTGTCTCACAGTCACTCACACCAGTGTTTTGGGCATCATTAATCCTGCCTAATCAAGCACAGCCCCCTGTCGGGTGTTGAGAGGGGTTGAGTGAGAGGTGGGGGGAGGGTTATGAGATCTAAGGGTGTGCCAGCTGGTGGAGCAGCCACTTACAGTGAGTCACAGGACCATCTGTCCAGTCGCTCTGCCCTGTCTCCACACACACACCTAAAAAAAAATCTTCACACCTAGATTGATGCAAATCTCCAAAAAAATAAAATTGTGTGATGCACATGTCATTGAGTCTGCTAAAATGTAAACACCTGATGAAAGTGAAATGAACACATCATTCACATGAATGCAAATCCACTAACAGATGGTGACTGGTCAATACTGCAGTCAAAGTGTGCAAATAATAATATTTAAAAAAATCATAATAAATTAATTAATTAATATATATTTGTATATGTATATATATATATTTGTATATGTATATATATTTGTATATATATATATATATATATATATATATATATATATATATATATATATATATATGTATATATGTATATGTATATGTATATGTATATGTATATATATATATATATATATATATATATATATATATATATATATATATATATATATATATATATGTATATGTATATGTATATATATATATATATATATATATATATATATATATGTATATGTATATATATGTATATATTGTTGTATATGATATGTATATGTATATGTATATATATGTATATATGGTTGTGTTGTTCGCATAGCTCTGTGGAACTGTAGCTTTTTATCCTCATTAAAAGCATTAATTACTCAGTCTCACTGTACATTTACACAATACTCTATTTCAAAAAGTTTGGGGGGTGGGGGGGACTGTGGGACTATGTAATTAACGCTTTTATTAATCAATGTGTACATACAATGGGACTGTTGCTTTAAGAATATGTAGCTGTTTTGCTCCATAGACCTTAAGCCCTCATTGGTCAAACAGGTATGACTGGTCTTGGAAAACTAAATTAAAAGATCTGCCTTAAAGGGGTGGTCCACTATGATATCATATTTTAAACCTTAGCTCATGTGTAATGTAGCTGTGTGAACATAAACAACATCTCTGAATGTGATATGCTCAAAGTTCGATGCAATCTCAAATCGCTGTAAATACCCACAATCTTCACCAGCTGCAGCATTATCTCTCTATGCGGCTGCTTTCTGTGCATTTAACATCTCAAATAACAAACTTGCAAAACATATAGGAATATTTCATATTACTTACACATGCTTATTAGAATATATGTGAAAGATTCATTTTAGAGAGCAGGCGTTCAGGTTCAGCTGTGTCCGCTCATTTTATCTCTCATTCAGGCACAAACTGATACGGCTAACAGCTACTCTGACTGACAGTATTTACATATCACGTGCCTATAAGCATGAGCTTTTGTGCCGCTTTTCCTGGTGACGTGGAGCCGATCCGCAAATCACAGCACATTATGTTAGCAGACCAATCAGAGCCCCTTGAGAGTGTGCCTTTCAGAGGAACTAGGAAATATGACAGCCGTTTTTCATGTAAGTTTAGTAGCTGTATATAATCAAGTAAGATATATGTACAAATAACAGGATTTTCTACAAATGAAGCATGAGCACACATTGCTTTGCATCTTAGAAACACAACCAAGCCTTAAAAATACACTCTGGACCACCCCTTTAAAACTCCATACAGAGAAAGAGAAATGACTGTAAATCTGTTAGATGTTTAAAATAAAATTCCACAAAATAATAACTAGGGAAAACCAGAAATGTTGCAGCTGACATAAGCACAAATTCATCAAGATGACACTTGATTTGAAAACTAACGATGTCTACCTGTATATATACACCCTCATCTCACCCCAATTTCCATCTTGGCTGCTTCCCATCCAAAAAGCAACAGAGGAGTTAACACTGTAGCTCTCGACTAATTAATAATGGATACAGCCAGAGGCGAATTGAAATTATAATTCTCTACTCCTAAGTCTCCACTCTTCGGGATTTTATTCATTCCAGTTAAGATTCACTTTCAAAACTATGGCTGTAATAGTAATCCTCACAGCCGTATTAATGCAAAGCAGACATGGCATTGCAACAGTATTTTCTAGGCACGGTTATGTATTGCTCCTAACCAGCAGTGGTTACATGTGATATTAATTGATGATGACACAAAAAAGCCCATGGCCTGCGACGAGAAACCAACCGCTATGACTCAAGTGCTACATAACTAATGCAGTCCCACAGTTTAAACAATACCATTGCACCTCCAGCCTCGAAATATATTTTCTTATTCAAACAGGCTTGCTGTGATTTGTGGTCCCACTCCCAAAAAAAAGGACTTTTTTCGGCACAGACTTCCTTGCTAACTGCATTGGCAAGATATCCGTTCTAAACGATCTGTCACCAGTTTTAGAGCAAAAAAGCTGGCTATGCTTAAAAATTCATTTTTTTTTCCCCAAACGCCAAATGTTGTTTTCTCTATTCCATCTGCAAAGCTGCCACACGTCTTCCAAGAAACTCAGACTCATACCCTCTTTAGCTCAATGATAACTGGCTTTCCCTTAATGTATCCATGCTAACTCTGTCTCTTCTTTTCTCTTTACAGATGTTTTTCCAGGTCTGATCACTTGGCTTTGCACATGAAGCGACATATCTAAGGCAGAGGAAGACGGGAGAAAGAGAGAGAGAGAGAAAGAGAGTGAGAGAAAACGAAGAGGAGAACAGGTGTGCACCATCCAGACGGGAACATTCACAACAGACTTTGGGTGCACAAGAGGGGTCTGGCTGCAAACGTCACGAGGAAGAACATGCTAGGCAGCGTGGGCAAGCGTTGTTGGATTCTACACACTCTCAAGACAGTCCAAAAGCCTTTTCATCAGCGATTAGCCATGCCTTACCGAGCACTAGCTTGGAGGTCAGACACTGCCAAACACCAGGTTTTTCTTTTCTCCCCTCATTCTCTTTTTTTTTTGTACAGTAAATCACCACTAGCATGGAACGGGAAACTGAGCGCTACATGTACAAAATGGAAACGCACATTTCATTCATCGCATAGCCTAATGGTTCTACTGGAGAATCATGTTCATTGTACATTCTGGAGTTTCAATTTCTTTTTCCAAGGACAGATCACAATAACCAACCTGCAGCTATGTTGTATACAGCAAACAACCAAACACAAAAAGCAACATTGCCAATACGTTCTGAGGAGTGACCAATGGAATAAGTGGCCAAATGCAATGCCTGGCCCCTGAAGCAGGCTGGGGAAAAGTGATCAAGAAAAAATACGGCAACGCTCAGGATGTGTGCTGATTTCTCGTACTCCTCGCTCAGGAGCGAACTCTTCTCTGCTCTTCACGCCCGTCACCTCACGGGTGAATAAAATGATGCGCAGCGACACTTTCTTGCCTTTGTTTTTTGTTTAAAGACAGTGTTAAAAAAGATGGTTTGTTTTCCTTCTGAGCTAAAAATGTCTTAAACTTCTGAAAGGTGAAAATTTGCTTTGCAAACAAGCGTTAATGTGCACATACGGGCAACAAGAGGGAACTTTGAGGCTTTCTCTGTATGCACAAGGTTCAGTAGCTTCTATCTGGCACTGAAACAAAACATTTGAAGCATAAGACAGGAACAGAATACCCCCCAAAAAAGATTGGGATTGCTGGCTTGGTATAAAAGGACAGAAGTCTTCTGTTTTTCCATTTTTCTTTGCACCGACTTGATCTGGGAAAAGTTAACCAATTGTCACAGACCTTGTGTGATGCTCTTGACACTGGAAAGAAAGAGTTCTTTTGCTTTGTGTTGATATTGGCACCTGTGTAAGAACGTAGTCGTCCAGTGCACTGTAGGAGGCCAACAGAGGAGACGTTATGGGGGAGGGACAGTTGGCAGGACGTTGACTCTCAGATTGGAGCACCTGCTGGGATCAGGATCCAAAAGAACTTGGTGGCATCAGCCCAGACAAACTTTGCCTGTTTCGTATCCATTGTCTGCACTGATTTTTTCAATGTTCTCTGTGCTTTTTTTCATACTGTCAAAAAAAAGCTCAAAAACAAAACAAAAAAAAAACATAAAAACAAAAAACATCTTGGAGGGAAAAAAGCAGAAAACAAAAAACACACAAAAAAAAAACTCTTTTACAGACACATCACAACACAGACAGAATGGTTTCTTTGCTCTTGGCTTTTTCCTGAAAAAAAACGAAAGAAAAAATAGAACAATAATTACCAAGTTAATGAACAGCGTTAAAAACGAAACACTGCATGGCAGCCTCTTTCAGATAGATGCACACACTCGCACACATACATGCACAGCTTGCCTCTCAGCATTATTTGTTTTGCACCAAAATCTTCACAGCAGGGTTTTAGCAATTGTTGTTTTGTAGGATTGCGTTCCATCCAGACGTCAGACGTTCAGTTGAGAGCTTGTTGATACACTCGAGTAAATTATGCTAAACCGGGCCTAGGTTTAGCTTGGTGTTAACAATCAGCTTCTAAATCACGGGGACAAAAAAACATATCATCCCCAAGGTCGTGAAGCCTGTCGTGGCGTCGCAATCAGGGCGTTCCCTTACTGACCCTACTCTTCTACATTGATTTAATGGCTGTGAGGGTGGAGGGAAGACTACGATTCAGCAGTAACATGTTTAGAATCATGGCAGACTTTACTAAACAATCCCAGAGTTACCCCTCAGGGGACCACCGGAGCTTAATGATCAATACACAAACTCAGTGTAGAAATGCTGAGTGCAGAGTGAAGAGTTGGTCCCTTTCTCTTGGTTTGAGGCCTGCTGAAGGCAGCTCTTCTATCACATATACACACACACACAAACATACACAGACCCACACACTCACACCATTTCTTCAGTTAGACCATTTTAGTTGCCATTTTCAATTGATTTCCTTTCATTTCAACAGTTTTTCTTCATTAAAATGCAAAGTCATGCCAAAATTTTGACTAAATAGGAGATGAATCAGTTTCTCTCCAGTAATGTACAATCAGTTGTGGGTTGTGGCACTTTTGTCCGCAAGAAGCGGCCTGTGTGTGTGACGATTGTTTGTATTATTTTCTGTAAATTAAGCAAGAAGGTGCATTGCTACAGTGTCATAATAGCATTGTGTACTATCCCACAATTTCACAAATGCGGTTATTACTGACAGTGTACAACAGCTAGAAAAGCTTTGAAAGGGTTACATTTCCATTTTACTTGGAGATAGCAGTCATGAAAAACTGCTCTTTTCTCCTGTTTTTGCTTTGACAAAATGACAATTCCGATTCGTTCAGTCACCATATGGGATACAACAGCAAGAACACAGGGACAAAAACAAAAGAACATCCTGTCATTTTCTTCGACATCGATATATGAATTCAGTTCAAATGAAACCATGAATATACACATACTGTAACTGTCTTATTTAAAATACAGTGCAAAGCGACAAATTCAAACTTACAAACGAAACTCTCTTCTTCTGCCAACATACTCCAGACTTTACCAAATGAATATGGAACAGGCCAATCAAATTCATTAGCAAGCAACACGCCGTACATATCCGATCACATATCAAGTGCCATTCGAAACCCCCAATCTCTCACTCTTCGAGCGACAGCAGCGGTCTAGTCAGTTGCACAGGCGCCTGATGCTTTGCCCAAAGATTTAAGCATTTGCAAATAACCTGCTGGGTGTTGAAAGAGAGAAACTTATTTTGCATTATTCTCACAGTATCTCTTTGTGCCCTACACCAGCTTCCTAAGATTCGTTCTTGAACATCTATATGACCATTGGCTTGGTCTCGAGTGTGTGTGCTTGTAATATACGGTTTGAATGCAAAGTTGAGGATGAGTTTAAAGCCTAGCCGTAAACAAACAGCGAATTAGTTGCATTGGTTCTAGCGCTTCTGTAGTCAGTGCAGGTCACGCATGTCCTTAGAAATCACCATCCAGGCGAATGTTTTTAAAACACTCTTGATTCTGATTTAGCTGTACAGAAGACCACCTTTTCTACCACGAGTTATCCGTACAACTTCAAAACGGAGACAATGCTGTGGCAGAACGTTTTACATGACAGTAGGAATGTTCGAAGACATTCTAAGGGAACAATTTTAAGTGTACTAGATCTGGGCACTCTTCCAGTGAAGCTCCCTTCCCAAGCCGTTTGCTTTTCAGCTTCAAAGAGGCTTTTGGCAGCTTAAATTTTATATGAAAAAGATGCTTGAAACATCACAAGGGGATTTTATGATAAAAGGTCAGAGGTGACAACTTTTCCGTTTTCTTTTTTTGTTATTGTCTGTATTGCAACAACATTTCACTGCATAAATAACACTCGTCATTGTTACCGCTAGCTTAGTCTGTTAAAATGACACTGCTGTCGATTGTCTACATAACATTTAGTGGCATTTCGAGATGCACTTATCACAAGAACATGGGAACAATTCACTCTTCAGCTTGATTGATAAAGCTTAAACTATTTCGACACACCAAAAGAGACTAAATCTGCATGTACATTCGAATATTCATCCATAGGTTCCCAGTCATTCGCAGACAGCGAAGAGACTTGTTTGTCTTGGGATATACTGCATCTTGAAGTGCATCTGTATCTGTGTTTGTCCAAACTTGATATGTCAGTGCGTAAAGTTTTCACCGGGTCTTTCCTTTCAGCTTTTTGCGTTCCTCACCTCCCACCCCTATCTACCCCACCCTGCACCTGCAGAACCACAATCACGTCCTTAAAACACAGTCACCTCAGTTTCATCCTCCGGTTACGTGTTACCAGCTGTCAGCGATTTCTTACCTATGAATGTCCCTAGACATTACTAAGCAGGGAGCAACCGGCCAACAACAGACCTCAGTGCTTTTACAGGTGCTCTCTTTTATCAATAAATGGATCTCGCAGAAAGCTGCCAGTTGGTAAAGCAGGTACAAATCAGAAAAAAATAGAAAGAAAGGGTAAAAGAAAGAAAAATAGAACAGTTATGTGCCATCTTGATTTATCTGTATGGAAGTAGGACGACATTTTGCCATATGTAGGCTGAAGCATGTAGTTTCTCGCTAGAGCAGGGACCCTCATATTCACTGTCCTCTTTCCCTCGCCACATCACTAACACTCCACCCCCTCACTTCCTGTAAACTTCACACTCTTCCTCTCCGTTTTGTTTTGTTTTTTTGTTCTATTCTGTTCTTTCCTTGTGTGTTTTTCTTTATCGGTTCTTTTGCTGTACAAAGTGTTTAAAATATTATTATTTGTATGATATAATGTTAGTATGGTAATGTTCTTTATTAAGGAAGAAGATGAAATTTATTTTTGTTACTGGTCTGTTTCATAATTCTTTTTTAAATTGGTATTGTAAGATATCTATGCAAGAACTGTTCAGTGGAGCATTTTTATTTAAGAATGTAATAAGTGTAATAAATGGTAGAATCTGAACGCCTCTGACTGATGCTTTCTTTGACCGAAAAAAAATAAAAAGAGAACGAGAAATTACTTTGACAGTAAGGGAGAGAGACACCGTCTTTTCATAGCCTTTCATAACCTTTGGTTGGAGCGCTTTCAAATAGTCAAGACTCATTACTAGACAATTTTTGTCCCAGAAATCACCACTCTGTAACAATGGCTTTGTGTACACTGGCTCTGAATGGATTTTTTGTGGCCAGGGTTCATTGGAATTGGAAAGCCGACTAGCAACAGAAACTCTGTGAAGGTCAAAGACTATCATGCTTTGTTTGCAGATGAATATGGCTGGATATTTGAATATAAACAAGCAGTGGTTGTGCCCTCATTAGCGTATCTTTCTCTAGGCCAATATATAAAAGCAGTTTGACTATTGGAATAGTCAAACTGGTCTGTGAACACTTGACAAAATTGATTGTATGTATGCATAAATGCATTTATACAACAGTACTGTCTGGTTCCCGAATCTGATTGGCTGAAAGCAGAGCAATACTCTGCAAATAATAACAATGGTACAGCCTCTTCACCCTTGTGTATTATTCCGCCCACATACAGCAAGAAGCAGAGGACACTCTACAGTTTGACAAATATTGCTGCTGTTTGACAACATAATGTACTTTTAAGGCTTTTTAGTCGAAAATGTAATTGTTTAGATTGCAACTATGTAGTTTATTTATAAGGATTATTTATAAGGACATTGAGTCGATCTCTCTCTTTTGTATTTTGTAGTGCTGTATTTATACCACAGAAACTGATAGCGTTTGCTTTGCTCTGGCTTTTTCAGGGTTAATTATTGTGATATCCTGATTGCTACAGTGAAATACTGGGAAATCTCTGCACTTCATGCCGTTCAGCCCTATAATCTTAAAATGTCAGCAAAAATGACCTGTTTTGTCATCACTTTAAACATAACACTAGAGAATCATTCAAATGCTAGCTCTAGAGTGACATTTGTGAACTGACAGCGGCTTCTACTGTTCTGACGTCAGCTGCAGATGGCAGAAGAAAATGGCAGATGAAGTAGTTCCTCGTACAAAAGGGTTTTTGAGACTCTCTGTGTTTGATTTTCTTTTTTAAATACACAATTATTCTGTCGAACTGTTGTATAAACACTATATCACACTCGTAGCAGTGCGATATGGCTGTATATTGGCACTGGTGGGGGACGTATGATATTGCTCATATATATGTGCAATGCAACCGTACAAATAGATACAGTAGATGTGATAGATTTCAACATATGGTTATACTAAACAAACACAAGAAAGACATCAAGACAAGTTTTTGAATATCGAATACATGTATAAAAAAATTTAACTATTTCACTTGTTAAACTTCCTACTATTTTATGTGAATTCAAATTTCGAAGGATGCTGTGAAAACTATTGCTATTTACTATGAGTGATAAGACATAGTAATGAATGGGTTCTAGTAAATTCCACATTCAACATTTCACATTCCACATTGTTAACAATCAATCAAAATTCGGAATAAAACTAACATGATAAATGAATCTATAGGTACAGTTGTACTCAAAAGTCGACATACCACTCGCAGAATTTGTAAATATGTGAATAATTAAGCAAAATAAAAGAGATCATACAAAATGCATGTTTTTTTTTTTTTTATTTAGCTGCTCTGAGTAAGATAGTTTACATAAAATATATTAATATATAGTTCACTGCACAAAAATCTAGCTGAAATTATTAAAAGAACCCCCTGCAAAAGTTTACATATCCTTGGTTTTCAATAATATGTGTGCTTTCCTGATAACCTACGGGTGCTTTTTCTGCTTTGTGATAGTTGATTATGAGTCTCTTGTTTGCTCTGAAGAGTTAAACTGACTGCAGATCCTGTAGATTCTTATGTTTTCCGCAACACAATCTCACGGCAATTCGTAACTTTTTGATTTAGTGGGTAATACGTATATGAATTCGTACAATCTAATTCGTACAATTTAGTACAATTTGCTCATCCCCCGATGACGGTTGGGTTTAGGAGTGGGGTTGGGTGCCACGCCTCCTTTTTTATGAATCGTACAATTTCGTATGACTGAACACGTACGAATTGGTATGAATTAGCCATTCAACTGACAATGTAAAATACTTACGTTTTCTCATGAGATCAGGCTGGTTTTCCAGCATCTCCTGCAGATTTTTACCCTTTCCAGCAGTGACTGTATGATTGTGGGATTCATCTTTTCACACTGGGGATGATTGAGGGACTCAAACACAACTTAAAAAAAAAAAAGTTTCAAACCCTCACTGATGCTCCAGAAAGAAACACAAGGCATTAAGGGGGTAAAAACTTTTAACCAGGATGAAAATATCCTTTTCTTTCTTTCTTTGTTTAAAAAAATTTTCCTTCATTTAGCACTGCCCTTCGGAAATAACAGAAAATACTTGGATTCATCCCAGAACACAATTTACCTTGATCTTCAGATTCTAGGGTAGTGTTCAAGGAGTGTGTAAACTTTAGAGCACAACTGTACAAAGATATAAATTATACAATTTGGCTATTAATTATTTAAACAATCTTGATTTTTAATGGCCGATTCTGACTGCTATGGAAGCCCATAAAACAATCAGATTTAATGCTTCTAAAGAAGGTAAATAAGCACAAGTAATTCTGCAATGAGCATCCTTAGATGAGGGCCCACAAAGGTCCTCTATGGTACAACAATCCCAGAATTTTAACTGCAGGTGTGTTGAGTATAGTCAAATTCGCAATGACTGCGAACAACCCTCAACCAATCAGATTTTCGAACAACAACTATAATTTAATTTTTATTACAAATTAATGACCCTCCCTTTCGAACTTCCCTCCGCGGGCCACTTTGTGCATCACATCCTTTAATTAGTCGTCACAGGGCTGCCAATGACTAAGCCACCATTTAGAAACTCGCACCCATGACTCAAGGATTAAAAGGGCTAATCGAATAACTAATGGTTAATTAGAGAGTAATTATGTGAAAGAAAAGGTACTTCTAGTGCACATTCTCACAGCCTTCTAAATGTCTTCCAGTGAGATTTCCTCCATCAGCTCCGCTCTATTATAGCTGATGCTGGTAATTGAAATTCACATTGTCATCGCCTCAAACCAAAAGCAAATGTGAGATTTATGCGTCATCCAGCTCCTGACGCAAGCCGTACTCCTGACAGATGCTCAAACACCAGCACGTTTGTCTCAACAACAGCAACCTGATACAAAGCACATCTGGTGTCAACTGTGCAGACAAAACCCAATTAATTGCATTGTTAATTTGTAGGAATAGACGTGTCAGTGACTGCTGAATAATCTCACCTAAGATAATCAGAGAGGAAAAGAATGGAATTCGGCAGGCAGGCAGCAAATTTCCAGCTCGGTCTCTTGGGATCCCTGTCAGTGGCTTAATGTGCATATCCAGCCCCTCCATTCACCAGCAACCTTTGCCACTGTTTTGCTGTAAATAGTATTCATCACTGCTCTGCTAACCACATGACTATAACTCACCTAGACAGGGCTAAAAAACATGTTTTAAAATAAAGATGGACTTTGAGGATTAGCATAAACGTAGCTCAAAGAAATAAACTTTGACCCATGTTAATGCACATGAATAATACACCTTGCAAACTAAAAAAAATATCTTAGAGGCCATTTACATGATGTTTTCAGCAAATAATGCTAAAATGTCTCCCTTTTGCCTGTTCGTTTAAGGCTGATTCATACTTCTGCATCGAGTGATCGGCATGACCCACGATGCCTGTCTTGTGCGTAGTCGTGGATTTATAATTCTGCGTGCTGATTGTGTTGCCCTGCAACAACACTTCCAAAACGCTAAGCTGACAGTAAGTTTTATGTTCCTCTGTGTTAAGTTTCTTCACAAGTATTTAGTTTTTTTCTGAACACTACAAGTAGCTAAAACTCACTCATTCAGAGGCGGGAACTGGCGGACGTGCAACAACATTATTTATAAGGTAAACACAAAAACAAAAGTCACAAAACAAAAGTCTCCATCCGGAGCTCCTTCACACCACTCGACACTTGTAAATACTCGCTCCATTGGGCTCGCGGCTCTCAGCACTGCCCACACTTGTCACAGCTACCAAGACGACCAATCGCAGAGCTTGCGCTACACATTGTTTCAACATGTAGGCTGTTTCTCAGGAATAGCTATGTTAATGATTTGTTATGGTCCAAAATTTGGAAATTACCTCATAAATACTTAAAAACAAATAAAGTTGAAAGTAAACATTACCATCAAAATCTTTATAAAAGGCATAAACACATTAAGGGTGTTTATTTGTTGAAATTCACATTAAAATCTGTTTTATTTGTATTGTGCAACATATATTTGTAAGGTCTTTTTTAGCGTTCTTGCAATTAAGACACAGCCTTAGTCACATTTTTTTTTTAAAGGTGTGCGTCAGCCATGGCAAGGGCTATGGGCCAGAGCATACACATGCGCTTGATGCAGAAGTATAAATCAACCTGTAGAAGACAAACCTTTTTTATGGCTAACAATGGGAACTGATTTCAAAGTGGAAGTTTTTGAAAATGTCGCAATAGTTGTGTCCTTGTAAATACCCAAAAATGAGTCTCTGAAATTGATGACATCATGCACAGTACCATCTACAAAAACACAATAATGGTGGCGTTCATGGTAGCATAGTTGTTTCTCAAGTGTTTGCTAACACTTTTTCAGCATAGTGTGGAGTTCCTTCACATTACAACCAACAGCAAAGAAGCAATGATGCATCTTGCATACATGGCAATTTCTAGATACACATCAGAATCTTACACTGAAAATAAATGACAGAACAACGAATAAATAAATTAATTAAAATAAGAATAAATAAACAAATAGCATTTGTCTAATGTAAATCAAAGCTACATCTTAGCAGAGTATTTCCCTTTCATTAATTCATTTATATTATTTTCGGCTTAGTCCCTTTATTAATCAGAGGTTGGCCACAGCAGAATGGACCACCAACTTATCCAGCGCATGTTTTTAAACAGTGGATGCCCTTCCAGTCGCAACACTGGGAAACACCCATACACTCTTACAGTACATTCACACGCATATACAACGGCCAATTTAGCTTGTTCAATTCATCTAAAGCGCATGTCTTTGGACTATGGGGGAAACCGGAGCACCCGGAGGAAATCCACGCCAACACAGGGAGGTATTTCCCTTGTAAAGAGAACAAATGTAGTCAAAGACTGCTAAAAAATGCACTTTTGATCAACTATATTACAAAATTGTTTGGTATTTTTCTTTAGTGTTTTTTTCTCTTTGGAGTAAAAATGCGTATATTCCATTCAAAGTATGAAGCACCATTCAACATTTCAACTAGGTGCGCCTGGAAAACGTGAGTGCCTGTGGGTTCAAGCTGCGTGCCTCCATTAAAAATAACGAACTTACAGCCCTTAGTTAATAGCCTCAGCCATAGTTCAAATTAGCCTTTAATCCGGTGTGCGTGGGTATTTTGTGTACAAGCTTGGAACTTTAAACTAGTGCACAGTTGGCATCACTTTTAGGTGCAGCTGTTTTGTTCTGTGCAGAAAACGCGGTGTTGAGAAGCCTTTACGATTAATTAACCATAACGAATTAAATCATGGTTAATAGTAAAACAGTGTAATCATTGCATCCCTATTCTTAAGTAGAAATATAAATTGTCAGATATATTCTTGCCCTTTGTCCCAAACTACATAACATACATTTTTTTTTCCCCACATTTTACATAACACATCTGGTGTCAACTGTTCAGACCTTAACCCAATTAATTGCATTGTTAATTTGTAGGAATAGACGTGTCAGCGACTGCTGAATAATCTCACCTAGGCTAATCAGGAAAAAAAGGGAATTCGGCAGGCGACAAATTTCCAGCTCGGTCTCTTGGGATCTGTGTCAGTGGCTTAATGTGCATATCCAGCCCCTCCATTCACCCCCGCCTCTGCTCTTGGCACAGGGGTCGAATCGTCTGGGTGGCGGAGAAGACATTCATCCATGCCAAGTTTATTAATGTAATACGTCCCCGTGCCCTTGTGTGCCGAGACAATGGTACTAAAATTAGTGTGTTGATTAAATGGAAATTATGCCACTGATGTGATTATTGCTTTAATAGGGCTAAACCCCTGTAACTGATTCTAACTAACAAAAGGTCACTTAATTAAGGAAGTGATAGCAGAAGATAATCAGGAATTTACAGGACTCTCGAGATGGCTGGGGACAGGAAAACAATGTTTTGTTGTGCACAACATGTTCTTGTGAGCCCCTTGATTGTGCCATAGTAAACAAGCTCAGATTTTCCCTTAAGACTGCATTCTGGGATGCAAGTGAATGCTTTAGAAAGAAAAAGGCATGAGGAATTTCCCATGGTTCCATTTTGTACCTCTACACAAAACTATTTTTACTAAACCCCACAGTAGTTTGCAACAGATTATAAGATTTTGCTTTAATGGTATTGAATAATTAGCATAATAATTTTGATACCTGTCAACCCTCCCGTTTTTCCCAGCATTATACATGCATACAGCGTAAATATACATTTGACCCCATAATGGTTCATACTATTGTGAATGCATGTTTGTATCAAAAATAATTTAGCGGCAAATCTAGAGCATCAACAGACAGTGTAAGTGTTCACAAAACATGTTTCTTGTAAAATAGGCATTTGTACTGTAGGTGTCCTTAAAACTTGATGCATAGTTTGTGTTTTATACACATTTAACACTTGCTCGCACATGGAAGTTAAACCGTAAATTAAAAAATGTGTAGCCTTTCATGGTCATCCATTCATAGGTGCAGGAATGCAAACTTGTCACCATTTATTTAATGTCACGTATGTCATTGAGAACCACTCAATATCCCTCATAACACTGAAAACAAAAGTTTGATTAATAAATTGGATGTAATTGAATTAAATAGATAATTTTAGTTGACTGAGGCATATTACCGAAAACTTGACCGCTCGATTGTCAATGTATGATTCGCATCATGGTGACACATGGGGTATTAATGTAAAAAACAAAATCAACTTTCTAATAACAGAAATAAAAAATTATTATATTTCTATTTATTTTTTTAGACAAACAATATAGAAATTAATTAGATTAAGTTAATTAAAATGCATTTCTTAAAATCAATTTATAAGAAATAAAATATAAGAAAAATAAATTATTAATGAATTAATATGTTCAAATATTAAAAGGTTCTAATAAGATTACACAACATAACTGAACTGCCGACTTGGTGGGCATTGGACAAATAAAGGCTGAAATAAGGCATGTAAAATTGAAGGTTACTTCTTTTAAATTTATAAATGATAAAAGAGGTCAAAATTATTCCTTTTATTAAGAGTGTTGAATATCAGCATCTTCACTCACCAGCGATTCAACAAAAAATGTGCTGCCATCAAACTTGATTGAAACTGGTAAAAATGTCAAATGACTCATAAAAACCTTTAAAAAAAAAAAAAAAAAAAGCATTGTATATTCGGCAATAATTTAACGTCTGCTTTGCTTTCTGTGGAGGGATGATCACATTTCGTTAAACCTTTAATCTTAAGATGGCAATAAATATGCTTTTGTTTCATTAACTCACATATAAAATATCTGCTGTTAGGGCACAATGAGAGCTTTCCCATAAAAGCCAGCAATTTATTCCAACCCATGGAGGAGGGGAATTATATTAAGTGCCAGAGGAGATGGTATTTGGAGTGGGATGTGGCATAAAATGAAGGGTTTCATGGTTGTCCCAGCACAGGAAATACTTGTATCCTGACAGGCTGGAAGCAGGAAATGATGGCAAACATTGTAGCTCAACTAACATGTGCTTGGAACAATACTGCCTCCGTGCAGACGGATGCAGCTTCAGTTTATGAGTATACATACAAAGAGTGTTCGGAAAAAATAGCCTAGGCCTTATGGACTGCATTTGATTGTAAAATGTTACAGCATTGAGGAAGTTTACAAGGACATCAGTAATCTAATTATTTACATTACGCTGAATAAAACAACATTGTTATCAAGGTGTTCACAAGAAATGCTTTTTTACATAAAGCACATACATTAATTAATTTACATTCCAAAGCAATGCCCTTTAATGTTCACTCCAGAATTTTACATATCATATTGTTTATCTTAGTTACGGTACCCTATACGACTATGTTTCTTTTTTAATTTTATGAAAGCTTTAAAGACAAAGGTAATTATTTGCTCGTGTCTTTAAACGGTTCATTTTGTTATAGACCATGGTCACACTTTATTTTCATTGTTTGTTTGTTGAATTTCAGTTACATTGCATTTACATAAGTAGACTGTTATGGGTTAGGGTTAGTTTAAGTTGATATGTACTTGCAAAGTCTCTTATAGTCAGTTAAAGGTCTGTTGATGGAGCAGTATCAACAGATATTAAGCAGACAGTCTACTAATACTCAAATGAACCATCAAAATAAAGTGTTACCCCACCTTTTGTACCAGGTTATCATAATTTTATAGAGCCATTTAAAGTCAGGGAGTCATTGTGCACATTCACTCCACTCATCAGTGAAAATTTTTGGGCATAAATGTTGTATATCATCTCGGAAAATACTTGCAATAAGCATAAACAAAAAATCATCCCAAGACTTTAAACAGAGTATTGTCTTAATAGTGTTAAAATCATAATATTGTTGTCCATGTAGACATTGTTAGCTTCACCCTATTTTTATATATTAGATAAACTAAATATTTGAGAAATATGCATCCAATCAGCATTTCTGCTGGTCCAAACAAAGAGAGTAAGAGAAATCCCTGTGAAATGACTGCCTCTTTCCAAGAATAGAGGATCTCACACACAGCCTTGCAAAACTTAACATGATGAACATTTCCCCAGCAGACTGTCAAGCGCACACACTCCCAAAACACTTTTCTAGTACCCTCACGAAATATCTGTTTTGATTACTTCTGATGTGGCTGTGCTAGATCTGTCTGTCCTTTGCCACTGTTTTGCTGTAAATAGTATTCCTCACTCCTCTGCCAACCACATGACTATAACTTATTCAGACAAGGAAAAATAAAATAAAAAAATAAACATTTGTTAAATCTGAATGTGGGCTATCAGAAGATTAGCATAAACATAACAGGCCAGACCATGTCTAAGAAAAAAAAGAAATGAAATTCACTCAAATAATTATTTTTGCTGGTTGTTCAAACTACTTATTTAAAATGAGCAGAATCAACACAATTCTACAGTTTTTGGAAGGAAAACTTAAATGTTTTATGGTTTAATCCACTTAAATCTGCAAAAAAAATCAGTTAAATTAATCAATTTGTGTTGGAACAACATGAAGGAATTGTTACCCAACATTTTTTACAGCGGGTATTTATAAAGCAGAAAAACAAACAAAATAGCATCCTTTCTAATGCACTGAATGTTCAAATTCTCTTATTTTGATTTAGTACTAAAATAGTCCACTTAATTTAGAGAAAAGTGGATGAGGGTATGAGGGGGGGGTTGGTTACAGCCTATGAATTGACAATTCTTGATTAAGCAGAAATCAGTGACAGGATGTGCTAGACAAATACATTTGTCCATTCAGCAATGACCTATTGTGGTAAAATAGAAATCTTGGCATTTTAGGAATAATTATTAGGATTATTTGATTAAAACCCAACACAAACCCTGAAAACTAGCAGTTTCTTCAGAAAAATTTAAACATGTACAGTTGAGGACAAAACTATCTGTATGTATATATGTATATATATATATACACACAATGATGCAAATGTATAATATATGTATGTATGTATGTATGTATGTATGTATGTATGTATGTATAATATATATATATATATATATATATATATATATATATATATATATATATATATATATATATGGGCGATGCAGTGGTCCAGTGGGTAGCATGTTCACCTCACAGTAAGAAGGTCGCTGGTTCGAGCCTCGGCTGGGTCAGTTGGCATTTCTGTGTGGAGTTTGCATGTTCTCCCTGTGTTCGCATGCGTTTCCTGCGGGTGCTCCGGTTTCCCCTATAAGTCCAAAGATATGTGGTACAGGTGAATTGGGTATGCTAAAAAAATTTGACCATAGTGTGTGTGAATAAGTGTGTATGGGTGTTTCCCAGTGATGGGTTGCAGCTGGAAGGGCATCCGCTGCGTAAAAACATGCTGGATAAGTTGGCGGTTCATTCTTCTGTGGCTACCCCGGATTAATAAAGGGACTTAGCTGAAAAGAAAATGAAGGAATGAATATATATATATATATATATATATATATATATATATATATATATATATATATATATATATATATATATATATATATATATATATATATATATATAAAATAATAAAATGTATATTGAAACATTTTCGCTCTGTCTTTTTGCGTTTTGAGAAAATGCAGCACGTTTTGTTTTTTTAACTTGTGCCGTCAAACGCATGAAGGTCTTTTCTCAATTTGCTGGTGTTTTTTTTTTTTTTTTTGTAATTGCATTTATTGTGTTTTCTTAAATTGCAGCACAGTAAGCTCTCTCAGCCACTGTAGAATACCAGTATCTTAAAAAATATCTAGTCAAATATTATTTACTGTCATCATGGCAAAGATAAAAAGAAATCAGTTATTAGAAACTCGTTATTAAAACTATGTTTAGAAATGTGTTGAAAAAGTCTTCTCTCTGTTAAACAGAAATTGGGGGAAAATATAAAAAGAATTCAAATTTAATAGGAGGGCTAATGATTCTGACTTTTACTGGATTATGCAAAAATCAGACTGAAAATTGATCAGGGAAAACAATGTGAATAGCAACAATATGCGGTCCTCCTCAAGGAAACAACAGTGGTATCTTCACAGTGCAGGCACCTTTGTTTGCTATCCAGAGACACTGCTGTTTACTTAAAAATCAAAAGGTCAAGATTCAGCAGGGTCAGGGGTCAGAGAGGAGGTCACATGTGTAGCATTTCAGCCAGATCCTACCATTAATCCAGATAAAGTGCTCAGGGTAAGGGAAGCAATTACAGGTGTTGATGGATTCAGTACAATGCACACTTATCTCTGGATGACAGTAGCTCAAGAGCAGATTTAGATTGTCCTCTTTCACCCTGCTTTTCAAACTCATCCAGTAACTTCCTTACTGACTCACACACACACATACACACTTTTTCCAGCCAGTTTTCCTGCATGCGTTTTCTGTGTTTGCTCAGGGAAAATCTTACCAGCAGCAAGAGAGTGCAGTCCACGGATCACACAGGGTCAGAACCAGTCAGGCCATTCAAAATTCCCCCACAGTTCAGTTCAGTTCAAACATCTGCAGATTCCATTGAGCGTCAGTTCTGACCAGAGAACTTCCTGGATAACGTTGGTGTGGCTTTGTGTGCATGAGTGCTTCCTGGCCCCCAGAAGAATATATTTCAAATGATCAATGGTCAAATGGTCAATGTTAAAACATAAGTATATAAAATTATACATGGAAAGAGGTTTTAATGACATTATTTAAATTTAAACAATTTATTTTATTATTTTTTTTAGATAAATGACTTACAATTATTATAAATGCAGTAAAGAATTAATTTATTTTGTATTTTTTAATTTAATTATATATGTATGTGTGTGTTTTTTATAATTTTTTACTTTTTTATTTTATTTAGCTTGATATGTTATAGTCAACACAAAATTATGTGGTCACTGATCTGCAGGTTATTTACAATGAGGCTGGAATCATCCACAGAAATATACAGCTATGAAAAAATACAGCTATGATTTTGTAAGTGTTTGAGTAAAATGTATTTTGTTTTATTCTGTAAAATACTTATGACATTTATTTAAAATTTAAGAACATCATTTAGAACAGAAATAAACAATAAACATATTTTCAGACATTTACATTCATTTTAAGACTACAAAATACCAATGTTTTGAATTCTGAAGAGTAAGCCCATTTAAGCCCACCGGCAACTATAGCTGGCAATGTTCATAGTTGCCGTTTTATAAGTAATTTTCCACATGTTGTACCCGTGCAATTGCATTACAGAATGTAAACAATGCACCTACTGTACCAAGAAATAGCTCATACAAAATAATATTCAACACAACCTGCCCTAACAGTAGTAAATATATCTTGTATTGATCAACACGACCATCTAAACCTTATGAGTTAATAAATCAATATTTTGTGGAAAAACAAGTGCAATTACAAAAAAACGGCAGCAAAACTGTGAAAAGATCTTTAACCTTTTGACAGCACAAGTGCTGCAAATCTTCACAACACAAACACATTTTTACAAAACATGCTGCATTTTTCACAACGCAAACAAATTAAAACGTGCTGCATTTTCACACAAGACTTTCAAATAGCTCAGAACACAACAGAAATGTTTCAAGGGGACCCAAAAACGTGACAGATCTGGCTATTTAGACTAATAAAATACAAAAGACAAGTGAATCAGGATATTAAAATAAGCAAACAAAAAAAAAATCACTTTTCAAAGATCACTTACAACTTCACTAAGCAATAATCACAGCACAGCGGCGTCCATCACCTTTTTGGGTCCACTTGAAACATTTCCGTTGTGTTCCATTGTTTTTGCTAGTGTTGTCAGAAAATGCAGCATGTTCTCGTAAATTGTTTGGTATGTGAGAAAATGCAGTGCATTTTCATTTGTTTGCATTGTGAGGATTTACAGCATGTGTGCTGTCAAATGGATGAAGATATTTTCTTAATTTGCTGCTTTTTTTGTAATTGCAAGTGTTTTCTTAAATTGCAGCACATTAAGCTCTCTCGCCCACTGTAGTTTTCTGTTTATTTACGGTTGTGATTTGCACTATGGTACCTTGATCTCTGCTCTGTCAAATTTGATGTTGACAATTCAACTCTACAGTTTAACAAAGTGATTTTATTGACATTTTTGTAGTTATAATAATATAATATATAAGAAATAATGATAACACTTTATTTTGATGGTCCATTTGAGTATTAGTAGACTGTCTGCTTAATATCTGTTGATACTGCTCCTTCAACAGACATTTAACTGACTGTAAGAAACTTTGCAAGTACATGTCAACTTACACTAACCGTAATCCCAACCTAACAGTCTATTTATGATCCAATGAGAATTAGTTGGCATGTAGATGCAATGTAACTTAAATTCAATAAACAGACCATCAAAATAAAGTGTGACTGAAATAGAGAGACAAGTCTGTAAAACAACAGAAAATGTACTGGCAGTTTGTCACAAGGTTTTCGTATGGTAATATACAATACAACACTAACCCAGACAATATATCACTTTAAACTATTAAAATGTTTCATAAAAGTAACTTTTTTCAATCTTTTCAAGGTTAGAAGAAAGATCAAGGTCTCATAATGAAATTGAAAAGCATAAATAAACTGAAAAATATTAAAACATGAATACTTTCTTTTCGACTTAGTGCCTTTATCAATCTGGGTCACCACAGCGGAATGAACCACCAACTTATCCAGCATAAGTTTTACGCAGCGGATGCCCTTCCAGCTGCAACCCATCACTGGGAAACATCTATACACACTCGTTCACATACACTACGGACAATTTAGCTTACTCAATTCACCTGTACCACATGGTTTTTTGGAACTGTGCGGTAAACCAGAGCACCCAGAGGAAATCAACATGAACGCGGGGAGAACATGCAAACTCCACACAGAAATGTCAACTGACCCAGCTGGGGCTCGACCAGCGACCTTCTTGCTGTGAGGCGATTGTGCTACACACTGCGCTGCCCATAAAACATGAATAAAAACTGCTAATATTTTTACAGTGTTCATGACAATATTTCTATTTGGAATTTGGAAGAAATGTTATCAGATATTTACAGAAAAAAAAACATTAACTCAACATTGTACTCCGCTGCAACCAATTTCTATTTATTTAAATAGAAATATTTGCCAGCAAATTGCCTCTTCCCTTGGTTGTATACCCTAGGTAATGAAACAGAAGGGAAAAATCCACTACAAATTGACCTCATCATGTCTCTGTTCTCCCTGCTCGATCTCAGATATGTATCGGGGTCCTTCAGTAAATCTGCTGAGATCTACCATTATGGTCAATTTCTTGCTCTGCTGAGTAGTCACATCAACAAGCTTGGAATAGCCAATACCAGTACTTCAATTGCTATCTACTGACTGCTCAGACTCATTAATGTCATACGCAGTCTTTATCAGACACTTGCTGGAGTGTACTGCTTAAATTATTCAGGGTAAACACATGCACATCTGAAGAGGACTGGGGAGGCTTATCTCGGAGAGCAGCCTGTTGTTCTTCCACGTTTACTTCTCAGTGCATATCAATTCAGTCCGTGTCGGGAGGAATCATCATCACCCTGTGTCTCTGAACAAACTGTAGATCACTATATCTGCAGCTTGCTCCTTGTCCCAGCAAATCCACATTGATTTTAATGTTATCTTTATAGCCGCCTTGTCTATCAGGGGATTAGGTTAGATGCTTTTCTGCACATTCAGTTTTTAGCATTCATTCACGTTATTTCCCATATTAAAACCAGGTCATTATAGATGGTATATTCAATTCATGTCTATTTCTATAGCGTTTTTACAATGTAGATTGTGTCAAAGCAGCTTAACATAGAAGTTCAGTTTAATTTAGTGAGATATAAATTTCACTGCTGAAAGTCCAAACACTGGAGAGCGAATCCATCGATTCACAGCTCCACAAGTCCCAACCAAACAAGCCAGTGGCGACAGTGGTGAGGAACAAACTTCACCGATTGACGAAAGTGAAAAACCTTGAGAGAAGCCAGGCTCAATTGGGCACAACCATTTCTCCTCTGGCCAAATTTCCTGTGTGGAGCTACAGTCTGCAGCACTGGAGGCTGGACGTCCATCGTGGATATATCTATATGTATATAAACGGCCAGTTTAGTAAGTACACCTGTTTAATTGCCTGTTAATAAGCCAACCACGGGACATCAATGCAATATGTCATGTAGACATTGGGAAGTAAAGTTGACTTTGGCTTTAAGTCAAACTAAACTGAAACCAAAAATTAAACAAATTAACTGAAATGACCAAATTTAAAACAAAATCAGGTCAAAAAGCTATATTTTTAGTACATTTCAGCATTTGGAAACTGCTCACTAAAAGTAAAATTGAGGAGTTAGTTTTGGTTTGTAAACACCTTTGAGCTACCATAGGTCCTTAATGATTACACAATCAGTCGATGTTTTCTTGAACTCTGCCTTCAACGTGTGATAGACCTCAAATCTTCTCAAAATGGTTTCTTGAACATGACTATAGCCATTTCTCAGACATTCTCATCTGACATTAGCCTAATACAGTTCAAATTTAAAGTTCACATTTCTGTGTTAAGCTGTTTTTACACAATCTACATTGTAAAAGCACTATAGAAATAAACACGAATTGAACTGAATTTAACCAAGAACAGCTGGAATCCCAAAACTGTATTCTTGCGATCTCTTTGAAAGATGCATCAGGAGGTCACTTGCAACAACCATGTTTACCAGAACACATTTCGAACCAACAATAATGGTGGATGAGAAAACACAGAAATGTCAATAATACCAAAGTCCCTTTTAAGGCAATTAATTTCACTCAGCGGCCATCTTTGAAACGCCTCTCAGGGAGTATGCTCGGACATTCTCTCTGAATGGGAAAACGTCAAATTCTCAAAAACTGTTTGCCATGCTTACAATTACATTACATATTTGGAATCACCAATAAAATTAAACAACAACTGTCTCATAAGTTTAGTTTCTAAACGTCCGAATCAAACAAAACCTGCATATTTTCAGGTTGCCCAGGCTAATGCGCATGTGCACTCAAAGAAACGAGATCACAACACCAACCTCATTTATGGCCGTTCTACACATTATCATCCTCTGGATAATGATCGTCTGCTCACGCTGCTCTTCTGAAGTTATCCACAACTTGGTCTTGATGGTGAGTCTCCTCCAGAAATGAAACTCTGAAACAAATGAAACAAATGTAACTCCTTGTTTACAAGTTTGTAGGCGTTTGAGTAATTGCTGTCATGTGATGTGCATTTGATAGGATGGCCTGTGCCTTCATACATATCACAAAACCCCAAAACTTTTCTTTTCAAGTGCACAGATTTCAAGCTTTATCTGGATATATTTTTTATGGCTGTGAAGCAAGTATTTGCTGAGATTCGCTGTCATAAAAGTACACATCTGGTCCGAGCTTCTCCATCAGTCCGTGATAATACTAACCTACTCTAAACACCTTAAGTAGCTATGTGGAAATACTTTGTTATTATTAAAATTACTTGAAACTTAATTTGGCTGGAGAGCAAAATGTTTAAAGTTTATTTTATTTATTTAGCACATTTAAAGCCACATGAGTAACCAAACTGCTTTACAACATCATAAAGACAAGAGAATTAAAAAAAAACATTGAGAAAAAAGGCTAAAAATAGAAACACAAATATGTCATGAAAACAGGCAGCATAAGATTCCTATAGGCCAATAAATGAGTGTTTTTTTTTTTTTTAAGTGACTTAACAATTGTCAGTCTAGTGGTCATTTTGATCTCCACAGGTAGGTCATTCCAAAAGAATGAGAAGAAAAAACACTGAGAAGACACAATCACATCTAAGCTTGAGTCTGGAGAACAGAATTAAAAGAAAGTTCTGGTAACAAAATCCTTGACTTTGAGGGGGTATGGTGATTGAGCAGTTCGTATAAATAGATACAAATACAAATAACAGGATTTTAAAATGTATTCTTAATTGAACAGGCAGCCAGTAAAGTGTCTTTAGCTGCAGAGGGATTTTTCTATTTAAAAAGAAATCTAGTGGCAGCAGTCTGCACTAATTTAAGATTAATAATTTGAGTTTGAGATTCCACAGTACAAAGAGTTAAAATAATCAACACGTGATGTGATAAAATTATTTACAGTTATGAAACTAGAAATCCGGCAGTTATAATAATAATAATCATTATTATTATTTTATTCATTCATTCATTCATTTTCTTTTCGGCTTAGTCCTTTTATTAATCTGGGGACGCCACAGCGGAATGAACCGCCAACTTATCCAGCATATGTTTTACGCAGCGGATGCCCTTCCAGCTGCAACGCATCACAACGCTACGGACAATTTAGCCTACCCAATTCACCAGTACCACATGTCTTTGGACTTGTGGGGGAAACTGGAGCACCCAGAGAAAACCCATGTGAACATGGAGAGAACATGCAAACTTCACACAGAAACGGCAACTGATCCAGCCGAGGCTCGAACCAGCGACCTTCTTGCTGTGAGGCGAACATGCTACCGTGCAGCCAATAATATTATTAATAATTTTATTTGTAATGGACTTTTCATACACTCAAGGGGATCAAGTTAAATGTAAATACAGTGGTAGAAACAATAAGACATCGCGATTCCGTAATAGCAATTCACAATAACAACCCAATACTCACAACACACAACTATAAGATTAGAATTTAAATGTTTCACTAAAACAATATAGCAAAAAAACCCTTAAATTGAAAAAAAAAAAATAGACTACTACTGTCGTGGCGCCCCATTTTAGATTATCTGCTGGCTAACTCTCATCATTCTTAAGCTGAGCAATCATATGAATGCATATTTATTATTCGTTTTCATTTATTATTATTATTAATTATTATTATTATAATTATTATTGTTGTTTTTTTTTGTTATGTTTATTTAATGTTTTCAATTGGACATTATAGGCTGTTGAGGGAGGCAAGTGTTTATTTGGGATAGTGTTAACAACAACATGGAAGGATAATTATGAAATGAATGTTATAATTGATACTACACATAAAAAAACCTAATAAAGGACATTTTTAATAAAAAAATATATAAAAAATAAGATAATAGAAAAAAAAATTGCCTCAAAATATACATCCTCATGATAAAGGAGGTCCTGAATATAACAAAAATAGTCATTAGTAAAACAAAGTTTCTGGCTTTTGCATTTGTACAGCTGTATTGTGCCACAATATCCAATTTGACAGATGCTTTTCAGGTTTTTGTGCCAAAACTTGGCATCTGCCATTGGATGTGATGTCTCTATAGTTGTTAAACATGCTTATTAATTTGTCTTGTGTTTAAAAAATTGCCCATACAATGCAATATTACATACATAAGAGCACTTACGACTACAGCAATTATTTCTCAGAAATTGTACATTATATTTTGGTTAGTCATCTATTTAAAATCGTGCAAGAACTTCTATTTTTCGATTAATTGTTTTCTAAACAAAATGCGATTCTCAACAACTATTCAACTTTAGCATCCAATCAGCATTTGAAATCTGTCTGACGCTTTTTCATATGTAGCTTGCATTTCTACGCTTTTTCATGCTTTCCGTACTTTGATATTTATATGACATAGATCATAATCTAACCTCAATATACAGCGGATTTAGCAAAATGAGTTTCAGGCTCTGCCGCGACAACCCCTCAACACGGCTCATATATACTACAGAAAATGTAAAATCTTTTGCAGGATTTGCCAAATGAAATGGACACCCCCCATCTTCTTAGGCTTCAAAAAGAGAGTGGGGCCATTAATATCCCATGAATCAGGTTTCAACTATTAGATGAGCCTTTGAACAAACTTAAAAGGAACTTCTCCCACTCACAAGTATGCCTCAACCCATTTTTTTAGAAAAGAAAAAAAAAACGAAAAGGAAAAATTGAAAAAAAAAAAAAAAAAACGATAATACCCCAGACCTGGTTCCTCTAAATGGGAAACAGCACTATACACACATGCAGCCACATCGTGCAGGAGAAGGGAACAATGATCCTTTGTCACCATCCTAACCTCAGAACTAATCCCCTTGGCAGAAAAAGTGTAAAAAGAAAAAAAGCCTCACTGCTGTTTCTCTTGTCTTTCATCCTGTTTTCCCGCTCCGTCTTATCAAGCCTGAGAGGGCAGAGGAAAAAGGAAGTACATATACACAGAAAGGCCTGGTGACAGCCGCATGTGTTTCCTCTTTCTCAAGGCCTGTGTGTATTGTTGTGGCCACAGGTGTAGGGCAGAGGGCAAGAACTGCAATTTCTTTCCCTTGCTAGCTAGGTCAAATACCCTTCACAGTACTGGACCTGCTGAAACGCTGCATCTGAGTCTCCAAACGCAATCTGTGCAGTCACATACATTGGTATTTCAACTGCAGAATGGGTCCATATTTCTCCATCTTTGATCGACCAATGAATTATTTAAAAGGGAGTTACATGAGTTACATGATACATACATGATTTGTGAAATAAAGGTGTAATAGGTGATTGTCTTCAGGAAATAATTTTTGTTATGCTGGATGAAATTCTTTTCATATCCTGTTAGCAATCATTACATTTAGTGGTGCAAAGACACAGTATTCTGCTAAAAGTGTAGGACTAATCGAAACGTTCGATCTGAACATTATGATAAGCTGTCCATCTTGCCTGTCAAAAACACGTAATTTCATTTCTCTGAAATATCTCTAATTTCATATATATATATGTGTGTGTGTATGTACATATATGTGTGTGTATATATATATATATATATATATATATATATATATATATATATATAGCTCAGCAATTGACACATTGTACTTTCCTTTTATAAATCAAAACACATGACAAATTTATTTAGGATAATGTTATCTTCTGAGAACTTCCTGGCCCCAGACTTATACTGTACCTATTTTTTTTACTGTACTGTAATTTTGTACATTTTGTCTAAGTAAAGTATAAATCACTGTCCATTGAGACAATCTGCTTTTCCTTTTCTCCTTTTTCAAGTACGGGATTCGTGACTATGCATTACATAACTCGCATTACATTTTTATAAGTAACTCAACTATTATTACTTAATTGTTTTAAAGTAATGCATTACTTTACTCATTACTTAGAAAAGTATATTCTTAAATAATATCAAATATTATTATTTAATTCACGTTACTTGCAATGTGTTACCACAACACTGAAAATAATAAAAAACTTAAACTCCTAAACTAGTTAACAAATACACTAATATAAAACACAAACAGGCAAAAAGACAAAGCGATTCAAGTAATATGTATCTGTAATCGAATATATGATGTGGTTTTGATATTATGAATTCATTAAAAATTGATGAAATTTAAAATTATGCGTTTTACTTTTTATATAAATCAATGCATTTTCAAATTTAAATGTCAGATTTTTAACTGGAAATTAAAATCTGCATTGCAAATGAAAACCCATACTGGTCCACAAACAAATGGCACCCTGAAAGCTACTGGCTTACACTTTGAACAGTCAACTTTCCACTAGAAGAGAAGAGATAAATGAAGAAAGAAAAATATCCTTTGAAGAAATATAATGAAGGCTCTGGCCAAAATGTCTTTTTAGATGACTTTAAGGGGTCATCACGAACAATAACGTTTTTCCTTGATCTCTGGTGATAAGAGTTCATTGTACTTTTTACACTGCAAGAAAATCATCCTACTATAACTTTCAGAATGTAAAACTTCTGCTGCGTGATGAACGATACATTTGACCCCCATTATATATCTTAAGTCATGGTGAATTTTTCTATAGAACCTGTAATACATTTCGCATAACAATGGGCCATGATTATAGTGCAGTAAAATCAGATATTGCAATAACCCTAAAAGATGCTGTTAGGATTAAATGTCATGCTAATGATAAGTAGATGAAAATCAGCAAGCTATGAAGGACCAATTATGTATTGTGTGGCCGATTGGACACAATTATTTAGCTTTATTCAACAAATAATGCAGTCAACCACTCCCACCCAGAAAGTGCAATTGTCAGTGTGTAATCCGATTCTAAAATTATTTGACACATTAAGGAACCCTTTATTCCCTCTTTATGTGTAATCAGGTGTTTTGCAACAAGTCATGTATTATTATCATGTGTTTCAATACTCCTGAAATCAATGTTTAACTCTACCACAGCTAAACAAGATCATAGATGGTTCATGTTTGATGTTCCTGCAAAGCTATTTTGGTTTACTGAACAATCGTTTACATTTTATGTTAATACGTGGACAGCATATATTTTAAGAAACTTAAATATTTCTTCATCAGCATTCAAACCAAATACATATGAAAATCATCAAGTTTCAGAACAAAGGGCCATAAAACTTCCCTAGTCAACAAATTTTCTTTGGCTCTGATGAGGCCCAGATCAGTTAGTGTTCCCCGGCCCACATCCTTTTAGCCAGAACTGAACC